>NC_080835.1:100142870-100480995 GCF_030435755.1 Ochotona princeps | reverse complement strand
GGTTTCCTAGATAGCTGCTAGCACAGCTGATGGTATGTGAAGTGAATGAGGCAGGTGGAGTTGCTTTGGCACTGGAAGAGCTGTGCTGCTGCTTCGGGCAGTTGCCATTCACCACCGCCCTGAGTTCCCTAGGTGTCATAGCCACTTTCAGACATATGTGGTGCCAGAGCACTTGGTTTCCATGGCAGCGGGAAATGGCTTGGGCGCTGAACTTGTGTTTGGCTGTGGAGTTTTGAGCGCCTTGAGTGAGGAGCTCCATGTGAGTTTAGTGTGGGTGCTCAACCTGCTTGATTCCATCCCACTGGGCTCAATGGGCATTGGACCGGAAGTGACCAAACAGGGTTTCCTAGAACGCTGCTAGCACAGCTGATGGTATGTGAAGTGAATGAGGCAGGTGGAGTTGCTTTGGCTCTGGAAGAGCTGTGCTGCTGCTTCGGGCAGTTGCCATTCACCACCGCCCTGAGTTCCCTAGTTGTCATAGCCACTTTCGTACATATGTGTTGCCAGAACACATGGTTTCCATGGCAGCGGGAAATGGCTTGGGCGCTGAACTTGTGTTTGGCTGTGGAGTTTTGAGCGCCTTGAGTGAGGAGCTCCATGTTAGTTTAGTGTGGGTGCTCAACCTGCTTGATTCCATCCCACTGGGCTCAATGGGCATTGGACCGGAAGTGACCAAACAGGGTTTCCTAGATAGCTGCTAGCACAGCTGATGGTATGTGAAGTGAATGAGGCAGGTGGAGTTTCTTTGGCACTGGAAGAGCTGTGCTGCTGCTTCGGGCAGTTGCCATTCACCACCGCCCTGAGTTCCCTAGGTGTCATAGCCACTTTCAGACTTATGTGGTGCCAGAGCACTTGGTTTCCATGGCAGCGAGAAATGGTTTGGGCGCTGAACTTGTGTTTGGCTGTGGAGTTGTGAGCGCCTTGAGTGAGGAGCTCCATGTTAGTTTAGTGTGGGTGCTCAACCTGCTTGATTCCATCCCACTGGGCTCAATGGGCATTGGACCGGAAGTGACCAAACAGGGTTTCCTAGAACGCTGCTAGCACAGCTGATGGTATGTGAAGTTCATGAGGCAGGTGGAGTTGTTTTGGCTCTGGAAGAGCTGTGCTGCTGCTTCGGGCAGTTGCCATTCACCACCGCCCTGAGTTCCCTAGGTGTCATATCCACTTTCAGACATATGTGGTGCCAGAGCACTTGGTTTCCATGGCAGCGGGAAATGGCTTGGGCGCTGAACTTGTGTTTGGCTGTGGAGTTTTGAGCGCCTTGAGTGAGGAGCTCCATGTTAGTTTAGTGTGGGTGCACAACCTGCTTGATTCCATCCCCTGGGCTCAATGGGCATTGGACCGGAAGTGACCAAACAGGGTTTCCTAGATAGCTGCTAGCACAGCTGATGGTATGTGAAGTGAATGAGGCAGGTGGAGTTGCTTTGGCACTGGAAGAGCTGTGCTGCTGCTTCGGGCAGTTGCCATTCACCACCGCCCTGAGTTCCCTAGTTGTCATATCCACTTTCAGACATATGTGCTGCTAGAGCACTTGGTTTCCATGGCAGCGGGAAATGGCTTGGGCACTGAACTTGTGTTTGGCTGTGGAGTTTTGAACGCCTTGAGTGAGGAGCTCCATGTGAGGTTAGTGTGGGTGCTCAACCTGCTTGATTCCATCCCACTGGGCTCAATGGGCATTGGACCGGAAGTGACCAAACAGGGTTTCCTAGATAGCTGCTAGCACAGCTGATGGTATGTGAAATTCATGAGGCAGGTGGAGTTGTTTTGGCACTGGAAGAGCTGTACTGCTGCTTCGGGCAGTTGCCATTCACCACCGCCCTGAGTTCCCTAGGTGTCATAGCCACTTTCAGACTTATGTGGTGCCAGAGCACTTGGTTTCCATGGCAGCGGGAAATGGCTTGGGCGCTGAACTTGTGTTTGGCTGTGGAGTTTTGAGCGCCTTGAGTGAGGAGCTCCATGTGAGTTTAGTGTGGCTGCTCACCTGCTTGATTCCATCCCACTGGGCTCAATGGGCATTGGACCGTGAGTGACCAAACAGGGTTTCCTAGAACGCTGCTAGCACAGCTGATGGTATGTGAAGTTCATGAGGCAGGTGGAGTTGTTTTGGCACTGGAAGAGCTGTGCTGGTGCTTTGGGCAGTTGCCATTCACCACCGCCCTGAGTTCCCTAGGTGTCATATCCACTTTCAGACATATGTGGTGCCAGAGCACTTGGTTTCCATGGCAGCGGGAAATGGCTTGGGCGCTGAACTTGTGTTTGGCTGTGGAGTTTTGAGCGCCTTGAGTGAGGAACTCCATGTTAGTTTAGTGTGGGTGCTCAACCTGCTTGATTCCATCCCGCTGGGCTCAATGGGCATTGGACCGGAAGTGACCAAACAGGGTTTCCTAGATAGCTGCTAGCACAGCTGATGGTATGTGAAGTGAATGAGGCAGGTGGAGTTGTTTTGGCACTGGAAGAGCTGTGCTACTGCTTCGGGCAGTTGCCATTCACCACCGCCGTGAGTTCCCTAGGTGTCATATCCACTTTCAGACTTATGTGGTGCCAGAGCACTTGCTTTCCATGGCAGCGGGTAATGACCAGGGCGCTGTAACTTGTGTTTGGCTGTGGAGTTTTGAGCGCCTTGAGTGAGGAGCTCCATGTGAGTTTAGTGTGGGTGCTCAACCTGCTTGATTCCATCCCACTGGGCTCAATGGGCATTGGACCGGAAGTGACCAAACAGGGTTTCCTAGAACGCTGCTAGCACAGCTGATGGTATGTGAAGTTCATGAGGCAGGTGGAGTTGTTTTGGCACTGGAAGAGCTGTGCTGCTGTTTCAGGCAGTTGCCATTCTCCACCGCCCTGAGTTCCCTAGGTGTCATAGCCACTTTCAGACATATGTGGTGCCAGAGCACTTGGTTTCCATGGCAGCGGGAAATGGCTTGGGCGCTGAACTTGTGTTTGGCTGTGGAGTTTTGAGCGCCTTGAGTGAGGAGCTCCATGTGAGTTTACGTGTGGGTGCTCAACCTGCTTGATTCCATCCCACTGGGCTCAATGGGCATTGGACCGGAAGTGACCAAACAGGGTTTCCTAGAACGCTGCTAGCACAGCTGATGGTATGTGAAGTGAATGAGGCAGGTGGAGTTGCTTTGGCTCTGGAAGAGCTGTGCTGCTGCTTCGGGCAGTTGCCATTCACCACCGCCCTGAGTTCCCTAGGTGTCATAGCCACTTTCAGACCTATGTTTTGCCAGAGCACTTGGTTTCCATGGCAGCAGGAAATGGCTTGTACGCTGAACTTGTGTTTGGCTGTGGAGTTTTGAGCGCCTTGAGTGAGGAGCTCCATGTGAGTTTAGTGTGGCTGCTCAACCTGCTTGATTCCATCCCACTGGGCTCAATGGGCATTGGACCGGAAGTGACCAAACAGGGTTTCCTAGATAGCTGCTAGCACAGCTGATGGTATGTGAAGTGAATGAGGCAGGTGGAGTTGCTTTGGCACTGGAAGAACTCTACTGCTGCTTCGGGCAGTTGCCATTCACCACCGCCCTGAGTTCCCTAGGTGTCATAGCCACTTTCAGACTTATGTGCTGGTAGAGCACTTGGTTTCCATGGCAGCGGGAAATGGCTTGGGCGCTGAACTTGTGTTTGGCTGTGGAGTTTTGTGCGCCTTGAGTGAGGAGCTCCATGTGAGTTTAGTGTGGGTGCTCAACCTGCTTGATTCCATCCCACTGGGCTCAATGGGCATTGGACCGGAAGTGACCAAACAGCGTTTCCTAGATAGCTGCTAGCACAGCTGATGGTATGTGAAGTTCATGAGGCAGGTGGAGTTGTTTTGGCACTGGAAGAGCTGTGCTGCTGCTTCGGGCAGTTGCCATTCAGCAATGTCGTGAGTTCCCTAGTTGTCATAGCCACTTTCATACATATGTGGTGCCAGAACACATGGTTTCCATGGCAGCGGGAAATGGCTTGGGCGCTGAACTTGTGTTTGTCTGTGGAGTTTTGAGCGCCTTGAGTGAGGAGCTCCATGTTAGTTTAGTGTGGGTGCTCAACCTGCTTGATTCCATCCCACTGGGCTCAATGGGCATTGGACCGGAAGTGACCAAACAGGGTTTCCTAGATAGCTGCTAGCACAGCTGATGGTATGTGAAGTTCATGACTGAGGTGGAGTTGCTTTGGCACTGGAAGAGCTGTGCTGCTGCTTCGGGCAGTTGCCATTCACCACCGCCCTGAGTTCCCTAGGTGTCATAGCCACTTTCAGACATATGTGGTGCCAGAGCACTTGGTTTCCATGGCAGCGGGAAATGGCTTGGGCGCTGAACTTGTGTTTGGCTGTGGAGTTTTGAGCGCCTTGAGTGAGGAGCTCCATGTGAGTTTAGTGTGGGTGCTCAACCTGCTTGATTCCATCCCACTGGGCTCAATGGGCATTGCACCGGAAGTGACCAAACAGGGTTTCCTAGAACGCTGCTAGCACAGCTGATGGTATGTGAAGTGAATGAGGCAGGTGGAGTTGCTTTGGCTCTGGAAGAGCTGTGCTGCTGCTTCGGGCAGTTGCCATTCACCACCGCCCTGAGTTCCCTAGTTGTCATAGCCACTTTCGTACATATGTGTTGCCAGAACACATGGTTTCCATGGCAGCGGGAAATGGCTTGGGCGCTGAACTTGTGTTTGGCTGTGGAGTTTTGAGCGCCTTGAGTGAGGAGCTCCATGTTAGTTTAGTGTGGGTGCTCAACCTGCTTGATTCCATCCCACTGGGCTCAATGGGCATTGGACCGGAAGTGACCAAACAGGGTTTCCTAGATAGCTGCTAGCACAGCTGATGGTATGTGAAGTGAATGAGGCAGGTGGAGTTTCTTTGGCACTGGAAGAGCTGTGCTGCTGCTTCGGGCAGTTGCCATTCACCACCGCCCTGAGTTCCCTAGGTGTCATAGCCACTTTCAGACTTATGTGGTGCCAGAGCACTTGGTTTCCATGGCAGCGAGAAATGGTTTGGGCGCTGAACTTGTGTTTGGCTGTGGAGTTGTGAGCGCCTTGAGTGAGGAGCTCCATGTTAGTTTAGTGTGGGTGCTCAACCTGCTTGATTCCATCCCACTGGGCTCAATGGGCATTGGACCGGAAGTGACCAAACAGGGTTTCCTAGAACGCTGCTAGCACAGCTGATGGTATGTGAAGTTCATGAGGCAGGTGGAGTTGTTTTGGCTCTGGAAGAGCTGTGCTGCTGCTTCGGGCAGTTGCCATTCACCACCGCCCTGAGTTCCCTAGGTGTCATATCCACTTTCAGACATATGTGGTGCCAGAGCACTTGGTTTCCATGGCAGCGGGAAATGGCTTGGGCGCTGAACTTGTGTTTGGCTGTGGAGTTTTGAGCGCCTTGAGTGAGGAGCTCCATGTTAGTTTAGTGTGGGTGCACAACCTGCTTGATTCCATCCCCTGGGCTCAATGGGCATTGGACCGGAAGTGACCAAACAGGGTTTCCTAGATAGCTGCTAGCACAGCTGATGGTATGTGAAGTGAATGAGGCAGGTGGAGTTGCTTTGGCACTGGAAGAGCTGTGCTGCTGCTTCGGGCAGTTGCCATTCACCACCGCCCTGAGTTCCCTAGTTGTCATATCCACTTTCAGACATATGTGCTGCTAGAGCACTTGGTTTCCATGGCAGCGGGAAATGGCTTGGGCACTGAACTTGTGTTTGGCTGTGGAGTTTTGAGCGCCTTGAGTGAGGAGCTCCATGTGAGGTTAGTGTGGGTGCTCAACCTGCTTGATTCCATCCCACTGGGCTCAATGGGCATTGGACCGGAAGTGACCAAACAGGGTTTCCTAGAACGCTGCTAGCACAGCTGATGGTATGTGAAGTTCATGAGGCAGGTGGAGTTGTTTTGGCACTGGAAGAGCTGTGCTGCTGCTTCGGGCAGTTGCCATTCACCACCGCCCTGAGTTCCCTAGGTGTCATAGCCACTTTCAGACCTATGTGGTGCCAGAGCACTTGGTTTCCATGGCAGCGGGAAATGGCTTGGGCGCTGAACTTGTGTTTGGCTGTGGAGTTTTGAACGCCTTGAGTGAGGAGCTCCATGTGAGTTTAGTGTGGGTGCTCAACCTGCTTGATTCCATCCCACTGGGCTCAATGGGCATTGGACCGGAAGTGACCAAACAGGGTTTCCTAGAACGCTGCTAGCACAGCTGATGGTATGTGAAGTTCATGAGGCAGGTGGAGTTGCTTTGGCACTGGAAGAGCTGTGCTGCTGCTTCGGGCAGTTGCCATTCACCACTGCCCTGAGTTCCCTAGGTGTCATATCCACTTTCAGACTTATGTTGTGCCAGAGCACTTGGTTTCCATGGCAGCGGGAAATGGCTTGGGCGCTGAACTTGTGTTTGGCTGTGGAGTTTTGAGCGCCTTGAGTGAGGAGCTCCATGTGAGTATAGTTTGGGTGCTCAACCTGCTTGATTCCATCCCCTGGGCTCAATGGGCATTGGACCGGAAGTGACCAAACAGGGTTTCCTAGAACGCTGCTAGCACAGCTGATGGTATGTGAAGTGAATGAGGCAGGTGGAGTTGTTTTGGCACTGGAAGAGCTGTGCTGCTGCTTCGGGCAGTTGCCATTCACCACAGCCCTGAGTTCCCTAGGTGTCATAGCCACTTTCAGACATATGTGGTGCCAGAGCACTTGGTTTCCATGGCAGCGGGAAATGGCTTGGGCGCTGAACTTGTGTTTGGCTGTGGAGTTTTGAGCGCCTTGAGTGAGGAGCTCCATGTGAGTTTAGTGTGGGTGCTCAACCTGCTTGATTCCATCCCACTGGGCTCAATGGGGATTGGACCGGAAGTGACCAAACAGGGTTTCCTAGAACGCTGCTAGCACAGCTGATGGTATGTGAAGTTCATGAGGCAGGTGGAGTTGTTTTGGCACTGGAAGAGCTGTGCTGCTGCTTCGGGCAGTTGCCATTCACCACCGCCCTGAGTTCCCTAGGTGTCATATCCACTTTCAGACATATGTGGTGCCAGAGCACTTGGTTTCCATGGCAGCGGGAAATGGCTTGGGCGCTGAACTTGTGTTTGGCTGTGGAGTTTTGAGCACCTTGAGTGAGGAGCTCCATGTGAGTTTAGTGTGGGTGCTCAACCTGCTTGATTCCATCCCACTGGGCTCAATGGGCATTGGACCGGAAGTGACCAAACAGGGTTTCCTAGAACGCTGCTAGCACAGCTGATGGTATGTGAAGTTCATGAGGCAGGTGGAGTTGTTTTGGCACTGGAAGAGCTGTGCTGCTGCTTCGGGTAGTTGCCATTCACCACCTCACTGAGTTCCCTAAGTGTCCTAGCCACTTTCAGACATATGTGGTGCCAGAGCACTTGGTTTCCATGGCAGCGGGAAATGGCTTGGGCGCTGAACTTGTGTTTGACTGTGGAGTTTTGAGCGCCTTGAGTGAGGAGCTCCATGTGAGTTTAGTGTGGGTGCTCAACCTGCTTGATTCCATCCCACTGGGCTCAATGGGCATTGGACCGGAAGTGACCAAACAGGGTTTCCTAGAACGCTGCTAGCACAGCTGATGGTATGTGAAGTTCATGAGGCAGGTGGAGTTGTTTTGGCACTGGAAGAGCTGTGCTGCTGCTTCGGGCAGTTGCCATTCACCACCGCCCTGAGTTCCCTAGGTGTCATATCCACTTTCAGACATATGTGGTGCCAGAGCACTTGGTTTCCATGGCAGCGGGAAATGGATTGGGCGCTGAACTTGTGTTTGGCTGTGGAGTTTTGAGCACCTTGAGTGAGGAGCTCCATGTGAGTTTAGTGTGGGTGCTCAACCTGCTTGATTCCATCCCACTGGGCTCAATGGGCATTGGACCGGAAGTGACCAAACAGGGTTTCCTAGAACGCTGCTAGCACAGCTGATGGTATGTGAAGTGAATGAGGCAGGTGGAGTTTCTTTGGCACTGGAAGAGCTGTGCTGCTGCTTCGGGCAGTTGCCATTCACCACCGCCCTGAGTTCCCTAGGTGTCATATCCACTTTCAGACCTATGTGGTGCCAGAGCACTTGGTTTCCATGGCAGCAGGAAATGGCTTGGGCGCTGAACTTGTGTTTGGCTGTGGAGTTTTGAGCGCCTTGAGTGAGGAGCTCCATGTGAGTTTAGTGTGGGTGCTCAACCTGCTTGATTCCATCCCACTGGGCTCAATGGGCATTGGACCGGAAGTGACCAAACAGGCTTTCCTAGATAGCTGCTAGCACAGCTGATGGTATGTGAAGTTCATGAGGCAGGTGGAGTTGTTTTGGCACTGGAAGAGCTGTGCTGCTGCTTCGGGTAGTTGCCATTCACCACCTCACAGAGTTCCCTAAGTGTCCTAGCCACTTTCAGACATATGTGTTGCCAGAGCACTTGGTTTCCATGGCAGCGGGAAATGGCTTGGGCGCTGAACTTGTGTTTGACTGTGGAGTTTTGAGCGCCTTGAGTGAGGAGCTCCATGTTAGTTTAGTGTGGGTGCTCAACCTGCTTGATTCCATCCCACTGGGCTCAATGGGCATTGGACCGGAAGTGACCAAACATGGTTTCCTAGAACGCTGCTAGCACAGCTGATGGTATGTGAAGTGAATGAGGCAGGTGGAGTTGCTTTGGCACTGGACGACCTGTGCTGCTGCTTCGGGCAGTTGCCATTCACCACCGCCCTGAGTTCCCTAGGTGTCATAGCCACTTTCAGACCTATGTGGTGCCAGAGCACTTGGTTTCCATGGCAGCAGGAAATGGCTTGGGCGCTGAACTTGTGTTTGGCTGTGGAGTTTTGAGCGCCTTGAGTGAGGAGCTCCATGTGAGTTTAGTGTGGGTGCTCAACCTGCTTGATTCCATCCCACTGGGCTCAATGGGCATTGGACCGGAAGTGACCAAACAGGCTTTCCTAGATAGCTGCTAGCACAGCTGATGGTATGTGAAGTGAATGAGGCAGGTGGAGTTGCTTTGGCACTGGAAGAGCTGTGCTGCTGCTTCGGGCAGTTGCCATTCACCACCGCCCTGAGTTCCCTAGGTGTCATAGCCACTTTCAGACATATGTGGTGCCAGAGCACTTGGTTTCCATGGCAGCGGGAAATGGCTTGGGCGCTGAACTTGTGTTTGGCTGTGGAGTTTTGAGCGCCTTGAGTGAGGAGCTCCATGTGAGTTTAGTG
This sequence comes from Ochotona princeps, assembly GCF_030435755.1. NCBI lineage: Eukaryota > Metazoa > Chordata > Mammalia > Lagomorpha > Ochotonidae > Ochotona > Ochotona princeps. The sequence goes on along the minus strand of NC_080835.1, from coordinate 100,471,886 downwards.
TGGGTGCTCAACCTGCTTGATTCCATCCCACTGGGCTCAATGGGCATTGGACCGGAAGTGACCAAACAGGGTTTCCTAGAACGCTGCTAGCACAGCTGATGGTATGTGAAGTTCATGAGGCAGGTGGAGTTGCTTTGGCACTGGAAGAGCTGTGCTGCTGCTTCGGGCAGTTGCCATTCAGCAATGTCGTGAGTTCCCTAGTTGTCATAGCCACTTTCGTACATATGTGTTGCCAGAACACATGGTTTCCATGGCAGCGGGAAATGGCTTGGGCGCTGAACTTGTGTTTGGCTGTGGAGTTTTGAGCGCCTTGAGTGAGGAGCTCCATGTTAGTTTAGTGTGAGTGCTCAACCTGCTTGATTCCATCCCACTGGGCTCAATGGGCATTGGACCGGAAGTGACCAAACAGGGTTTCCTAGATAGCTGCTAGCACAGCTGATGGTATGTGAAGTGAATGAGGCAGGTGGAGTTGCTTTGGCACTGGAAGAGCTGTGCTGCTGCTTCGGGCAGTTGCCATTCACCACCGCCCTGAGTTCCCTAGGTGTCATAGCCACTTTCAGACTTATGTGGTGCCAGAGCACTTGGTTTCCATGGCAGCGAGAAATGGTTTGGGCGCTGAACTTGTGTTTGGCTGTGGAGTTGTGAGCGCCTTGAGTGAGGAGCTCCATGTTAGTTTAGTGTGGGTGCTCAACCTGCTTGATTCCATCCCACTGGGCTCAATGGGCATTGGACCGGAAGTGACCAAACAGGGTTTCCTAGAACGCTGCTAGCACAGCTGATGGTATGTGAAGTTCATGAGGCAGGTGGAGTTGTTTTGGCACTGGAAGAGCTGTGCTGCTGCTTCGGGCAGTTGCCATTCACCACCGCCCTGAGTTCCCTAGGTGTCATATCCACTTTCAGACATATGTGGTGCCAGAGCACTTGGTTTCCATGGCAGCGGGAAATGGCTTGGGCGCTGAACTTGTGTTTGGCTGTGGAGTTTTGAGCGCCTTGAGTGAGGAGCTCCATGTTAGTTTAGTGTGGGTGCTCAACCTGCTTGATTCCATCCCACTGGGCTCAATGGGCATTGGACCGGAAGTGACCAAACAGGGTTTCCTAGATAGCTGCTAGCACAGCTGATGGTATGTGAAGTGAATGAGGCAGGTGGAGTTGCTTTGGCACTGGAAGAGCTGTGCTGCTGCTTCGGGTAGTTGCCATTCACCACTGCCGTGAGTTCCCTAGGTGTCATATCCACTTTCAGACATATGTGGTGCCAGAGCACTTGGTTTCCATGGCAGCGGGAAATGGCCTGGGCGCTGAACTTGTGTTTGGCTGTGGAGTTTTGAGCGCCTTGAGTGAGGATCTCCATGTGAGTTTAGTGTGGGTGCACAACCTGCTTGATTCCATCCCCTGGGCTCAATGGGCATTGGACCGGAAGTGACCAAACAGGGTTTCCTAGATAGCTGCTAGCACAGCTGATGGTATGTGAAGTTCATGAGGCAGGTGGAGTTGCTTTGGCACTGAAAGAGCTGTGCTGCTGCTTCGGGCAGTTGCCATTCACCACCGCCCTGAGTTCCCTAGTTGTTATATCCACTTTCAGACATATGTGCTGCTAGAGCACTTGGTTTCCATGGCAGCGGGAAATGGCTTGGGCACTGAACTTGTGTTTGGCTGTGGAGTTTTGAGCGCCTTGAGTGAGGAGCTCCATGTGAGGTTAGTGTGGGTGCTCAACCTGCTTGATTCCATCCCACTGGGCTCAATGGGCATTGGACCGGAAGTGACCAAACAGGGTTTCCTAGAACGCTGCTAGCACAGCTGATGGTATGTGAAGTTCATGAGGCAGGTGGAGTTGTTTTGGCACTGGAAGAGCTGTGCTGCTGCTTTGGGTAGTTGCCATTCACCAGGGCCCTGAGTTCCCTAGGTGTCATATCCACTTTCAGACCTATGTGGTGCCAGAGCACTTGGTTTCCATGGCAGCGGGAAATGGCTTGGGCGCTGAACTTGTGTTTGGCTGTGGAGTTTTGAACACCTTGAGTGAGGAGCTCCATGTGAGTTTAGTGTGGGTGCTCAACCTGCTTGATTCCATCCCACTGGGCTCAATGGGCATTGGACCGGAAGTGACCAAACAGGGTTTCCTAGAACGCTGCTAGCACAGCTGATGGTATGTGAAGTTCATGAGGCAGGTGGAGTTGCTTTGGCACTGGAAGAGCTGTGCTGCTGCTTCGGGCAGTTGCCATTCACCACTGCCCTGAGTTCCCTAGGTGTCATATCCACTTTCAGACTTATGTTGTGCCAGAGCACTTGCTTTCCATGGCAGCGGGAAATGGCTTGGGCGCTGAACTTGTGTTTGGCTGTGGAGTTTTGAGCGCCTTGAGTGAGGAGCTCCATGTGAGTATAGTTTGGGTGCTCAACCTGCTTGATTCCATCCCCTGGGCTCAATGGGCATTGGACCGGAAGTGACCAAACAGGGTTTCCTAGAACGCTGCTAGCACAGCTGATGGTATGTGAAGTGAATGAGGCAGGTGGAGTTGTTTTGGCACTGGAAGAGCTGTGCTGCTGCTTCGGGCAGTTGCCATTCACCACCGCCCTGAGTTCCCTAGGTGTCATAGCCACTTTCAGACATATGTGGTGCCAGAGCACTTGGTTTCCATGGCAGCGGGAAATGGCTTGGGCGCTGAACTTGTGTTTGGCTGTGGAGTTTTGAGCGCCTTGAGTGAGGAGCTCCATGTGAGTTTAGTGTGGGTGCTCAACCTGCTTGATTCCATCCCACTGGGCTCAATGGGGATTGGACCGGAAGTGACCAAACAGGGTTTCCTAGAACGCTGCTAGCACAGCTGATGGTATGTGAAGTTCATGAGGCAGGTGGAGTTGTTTTGGCACTGGAAGAGCTGTGCTGCTGCTTCGGGCAGTTGCCATTCACCACCGCCCTGAGTTCCCTAGGTGTCATATCCACTTTCAGACATATGTGGTGCCAGAGCACTTGGTTTCCATGGCAGCGGGAAATGGCTTGGGCGCTGAACTTGTGTTTGGCTGTGGAGTTTTGAGCACCTTGAGTGAGGAGCTCCATGTGAGTTTAGTGTGGGTGCTCAACCTGCTTGATTCCATCCCACTGGGCTCAATGGGCATTGGACCGGAAGTGACCAAACAGGGTTTCCTAGAACGCTGCTAGCACAGCTGATGGTATGTGAAGTTCATGAGGCAGGTGGAGTTGTTTTGGCACTGGAAGAGCTGTGCTGCTGCTTCGGGTAGTTGCCATTCACCACCTCACTGAGTTCCCTAAGTGTCCTAGCCACTTTCAGACATATGTGGTGCCAGAGCACTTGGTTTCCATGGCAGCGGGAAATGGCTTGGGCGCTGAACTTGTGTTTGACTGTGGAGTTTTGAGCGCCTTGAGTGAGGAGCTCCATGTGAGTTTAGTGTGGGTGCTCAACCTGCTTGATTCCATCCCACTGGGCTCAATGGGCATTGGACCGGAAGTGACCAAACAGGGTTTCCTAGATAGCTGCTAGCACAGCTGATGGTATGTGAAGTTCATGAGGCAGGTGGAGTTGTTTTGGCACTGGAAGAGCTGTGCTGCTGCTTCGGGCAGTTGCCATTCACCACCGCCCTGAGTTCCCTAGGTGTCATATCCACTTTCAGACATATGTGGTGCCAGAGCACTTGGTTTCCATGGCAGCGGGAAATGGATTGGGCGCTGAACTTGTGTTTGGCTGTGGAGTTTTGAGCACCTTGAGTGAGGAGCTCCATGTGAGTTTAGTGTGGGTGCTCAACCTGCTTGATTCCATCCCACTGGGCTCAATGGGCATTGGACCGGAAGTGACCAAACAGGGTTTCCTAGAACGCTGCTAGCACAGCTGATGGTATGTGAAGTGAATGAGGCAGGTGGAGTTTCTTTGGCACTGGAAGAGCTGTGCTGCTGCTTCGGGCAGTTGCCATTCACCACCGCCCTGAGTTCCCTAGGTGTCATAGCCACTTTCAGACCTATGTGGTGCCAGAGCACTTGGTTTCCATGGCAGCAGGAAATGGCTTGGGCGCTGAACTTGTGTTTGGCTGTGGAGTTTTGAGCGCCTTGAGTGAGGAGCTCCATGTGAGTTTAGTGTGGGTGCTCAACCTGCTTGATTCCATCCCACTGGGCTCAATGGGCATTGGACCGGAAGTGACCAAACAGGGTTTCCTAGAACGCTGCTAGCACAGCTGATGGTATGTGAAGTTCATGAGGCAGGTGGAGTTGTTTTGGCACTGGAAGAGCTGTGCTGCTGCTTCGGGTAGTTGCCATTCACCACCTCACAGAGTTCCCTAAGTGTCCTAGCCACTTTCAGACATATGTGGTGCCAGAGCACTTGGTTTCCATGGCAGCGGGAAATGGCTTGGGCGCTGAACTTGTGTTTGACTGTGGAGTTTTGAGCGCCTTGAGTGAGGAGCTCCATGTTAGTTTAGTGTGGGTGCTCAACCTGCTTGATTCCATCCCACTGGGCTCAATGGGCATTGGACCGGAAGTGACCAAACATGGTTTCCTAGAACGCTGCAAGCACAGCTGATGGTATGTGAAGTGAATGAGGCAGGTGGAGTTGCTTTGGCACTGGACGACCTGTGCTGCTGCTTCGGGCAGTTGCCATTCACCACCGCCCTGAGTTCCCTAGGTGTCATAGCCACTTTCAGACCTATGTGGTGCCAGAGCACTTGGTTTCCATGGCAGCGGGAAATGGCTTGGGCGCTGAACTTGTGTTTGGCTGTGGAGTTTTGAGCGCCTTGAGTGAGGAGCTCCATGTGAGTTTAGTGTGGGTGCTCAACCTGCTTGATTCCATCCCACTGGGCTCAATGGGCATTGGACCGGAAGTGACCAAACAGGCTTTCCTAGATAGCTGCTAGCACAGCTGATGGTATGTGAAGTGAATGAGGCAGGTGGAGTTGTTTTGGCACTGGAAGAGCTGTGCTGCTGCTTCGGGCAGTTGCCATTCACCACCGCCCTGAGTTCCCTAAGTGTCATATCCACTTTCAGACATATGTGGTGCCAGAGCACTTGGTTTCCATGGCAGCGGGAAATGGCTTGGGCGCTGAACTTGTGTTTGGCTGTGGAGTTTTGAGCGCTTTGAGTGAGGAGCTCCATGTTAGTTTAGTGTGGGTGCTCAACCTGTTTGATTCCATCCCACTGGGCTCAATGGGCATTGGACCGGAAGTGACCAAACAGGGTTTCCTAGAACGCTGCTAGCACAGCTGATGGTATGTGAAGTGAATGAGGCAGGTGGAGTAGTTGTGGCACTGGAAGAGCTGTGCTGCTGCTTCGGGCAGTTGCCATTCACCACCGCCGTGAGTTCCCTAGGTGTCATAGCCACTTTCAGACATATGTGGTGCCAGAGCACTTGGTTTCCATGGCAGCGGGAAATGGCTTGGGCGCTGAACTTGTGTTTGGCTGTGGAGTTTTGAGCGCCTTGAGTGAGGAGCTCCATGTGAGTTTAGTGTGGGTGCTCAACCTGCTTGATTCCATCCCACTGGACTCAATGGGCATTGCATGGGAAGTGACCAAACAGGGTTTCCTAGATAGCTGCTAGCACAGCTGATGTTATGTGAAGTGAATGAGGCAGGTGGAGTTGTTTTGGCACTGGAAGAGCTGTGCTGCTGCTTCGGGCAGTTGCCATTCAGCAATGCCGTGAGTTCCCTAGTTGTCATAGCCACTTTCATACATATGTGTTGCCAGAACACATGGTTTCCATGGCAACGGGAAATGGCTTGGGCGCTGAACTTGTGTTTGGCTGTGGAGTTTTGAGCGCCTTGAGTGAGGAGCTCCATGTTAGTTTAGTGTGGGTGCTCAACCTGCTTGATTCCATCCCACTGGGCTCAATGGGCATTGGACCGGAAGTGACCAAACAGGGTTTCCTAGAACGCTGCTAGCACAGCTGGTGTTATGTGAAGTTCATGAGGCAGGTGGAGTTGTTTTGGCACTGGAAGAGCTGTGCTGCTGCTTCGGGCAGTTGCCATTCACCACCGCCCTGAGTTCCCTAGGTGTCATAGCCACTTTCAGACTTATGTGGTGCCAGAGCACTTGGTTTCCATGGCAGCGGGAAATGGCTTGGGCGCTGAACTTGTGTTTGGCTGTGGAGTTGTGAGCGCCTTGAGTGAGGAGCTCCATGTTAGTTTAGTGTGGGTGCTCAACCTGCTTGATTCCATCCCACTGGGCTCAATGGGCATTGGACCGGAAGTGACCAAACAGGGTTTCCTAGAACGCTGCTAGCACAGCTGATGGTATGTGAAGTGAATGAGGCAGGTGGAGTTGTTTTGGCACTGGAAGAGCTGTGCTGCTGCTTCGGGCAGTTGCCATTCACCACCGCCCTGAGTTCCCTAGGTGTCATAGCCACTTTCAGACATATGTGGTGCCAGAGCACTTGGTTTCCATGGCAGCGGGAAATGGCTTGGGCGCTGAACTTATGTTTGGCTGTGGAGTTTTGAGCGCCTTGAGTGAGGAGCTCCATGTTAGTTTAGTGTGGGTGTTCAACCTGCTTGATTCCATCCCACTGGGCTCAATGGGCATTGGACCGGAAGTGACCAAACAGGGTTTCCTAGATAGCTGCTAGCACAGCTGATGGTATGTGAAGTGAATGAGGCAGGTGGAGTTGTTTTGGCACTGGAAGAGCTGTGCTGCTGCTTTGGGTAGTTGCCATTCACCACCGCCCTGTGTTCCCTAGGTGTCATATCCACTTTCAGACCTATGTGGTGCCAGAGCACTTGTTTTCCATGGCAGCGGGAAATGGCTTGGGCGCTGAACTTGTGTTTGGCTGTGGAGTTTTGAGCGCCTTGAGTGAGGAGCTCCATGTTAGTTTAGTGTGGGTGCTCAACCTGCTTGATTCCATCCCACTGGGCTCAATGGGCATTGGACCGGAAGTGACCAAACAGGGTTTCCTAGAACGCTGCTAGCACAGCTGATGGTATGTGAAGTGAATGAGGCAGGTGGAGTTGCTTTGGCACTGGAAGAGCTGTGCTGCTGCTTCGGGCAGTGGCCATTCACCACTGCCCTGAGTTCCCTAGGTGTCATATCCACTTTCAGACTTATGTTGTGCCAGAGCACTTGGTTTCCATGGCAGCGGGAAATGGCTTGGGCGCTGAACTTGTGTTTGGCTGTGGAGTTTTGAGCGCCTTGAGTGAGGAGCTCCATGTGAGTATAGTTAGGGTGCTCAACCTGCTTGATTCCATCCCCTGGGCTCAATGGGCATTGGACCTGAAGTGACCAAACAGGGTTTCCTAGAACGCTGCTAGCACAGCTGATGGTATGTGAAGTGAATGAGGCAGGTGGAGTTGTTTTGGCACTGGAAGAGCTGTGCTGCTGCTTCGGGCAGTTGCCATTCACCAGCGCCCTGAGTTCCCTAGGTGTCATAGCCACTTTCAGACATATGTGGTGCCAGAGCACTTGGTTTCCATGGCAGCGGGAAATGGCTTGGGCGCTGAACTTGTGTTTGGCTGTGGAGTTTTGAGCGCCTTGAGTGAGGAGCTCCATGTGAGTTTAGTGTGGGTGCTCAACCTGCTTGATTCCATCCCACTGGGCTCAATGGGCATTGGACCGGAAGTGACCAAACAGGGTTTCCTAGAACGCTGCTAGCACAGCTGATGGTATGTGAAGTTCATGAGGCAGGTGGAGTTGTTTTGGCACTGGAAGAGCTGTGCTGCTGCTTCGGGCAGTTGCCATTCACCACCGCCCTGAGTTCCCTAGGTGTCATAGCCACTTTCAGACATATGTGGTGCCAGAGCACTTGGTTTCCATGGCAGCGGGAAATGGCTTGGGCGCTGAACTTGTGTTTGGCTGTGGAGTTTTGAGCACCTTGAGTGAGGATCTCCATGTGAGTTTAGTGTGGGTGCTCAACCTGCTTGATTCCATCCCACTGGGCTCAATGGGCATTGGACCGGAAGTGACCAAACAGGGTTTCCTAGAACGCTGCTAGCACAGCTGATGGTATGTGAAGTGAATGAGGCAGGTGGAGTTGCTTTGGCACTGGAAGAGCTGTGCTGCTGCTTCGGGCAGTTGCCATTCACCACCGCCCTGAGTTCCCTAGGTGTCATAGCCACTTTCAGACCTATGTGGTGCCAGAGCACTTGGTTTCCATGGCAGCAGGAAATGGCTTGGGCGCTGAACTTGTGTTTGGCTGTGGAGTTTTGAGCGCCTTGAGTGAGGAGCTCCATGTGAGTTTAGTGTGGGTGCTCAACCTGCTTGATTCCATCCCACTGGGTTCAATGGGCATTGGACCAGAAGTGACCAAACAGGCTTTCCTAGATAGCTGCTAGCACAGCTGATGGAATGTGAAGTGAATGAGGCAGGTGGAGTTGTTTTGGCACTGGAAGAGCTGTGCTGCTGCTTCGGGCAGTTGCCATTCACCACCGCCCTGACTTCCCTAGGTGTCATATCCACTTTCAGACATATGTGGTGCCAGAGCACTTGGTTTCCATGGCAGCGGGAAATGGCTTGGGCGCTGAACTTGTGTTTGGCTGTGGAGTTTTGAGCACCTTGAGTGAGGAGCTCCATGTGAGTTTAGTGTGGGTGCTCAACCTGCTTGATTCCATCCCACTGGGCTCAATGGGCATTGGACCGGAAGTGACCAAACAGGGTTTCCTAGAACGCTGCTAGCACAGCTGATGGTATGTGAAGTTCATGAGGCAGGTGGAGTTGTTTTGGCACTGGAAGAGCTGTGCTGCTGCTTCGGGTAGTTGCCATTCACCACCTCACAGAGTTCCCTAAGTATCCTAGCCACTTTCAGACATATGTGGTGCCAGAGCACTTGGTTTCCATGGCAGCGGGAAATGGCTTGGGCGCTGAACTTGTGTTTGACTGTGGAGTTTTGAGCGCCTTGAGTGAGGAGCTCCATGTTAGTTTAGTGTGGGTGCTCAACCTGCTTGATTCCATCCCACTGGGCTCAATGGGCATTGGACCGGAAGTGACCAAACAGGGTTTCCTAGAACGCTGCTAGCACAGCTGATGGTATGTGAAGTGAATGAGGCAGGTGGAGTTGCTTTGGCACTGGACGAGCTGTGCTGCTGCTTCGGGCAGTTGCCATTCACCACCGCCCTGAGTTCCCTAGGTGTCATAGCCACTTTCAGACCTATGTGGTGCCAGAGCACTTGGTTTCCATGGCAGCGGGAAATGGCTTGGGCGCTGAACTTGTGTTTGGCTGTGGAGTTTTGAGTGCCTTGAGTGAGGAGCTCCATGTGAGTTTAGTGTGGGTGCTCAACCTGCTTGATTCCATCCCAGTGGGCTCAATGGGCATTGGACCGGAAGTGACCAAACAGGGTTTCCTAGAACGCTGCTAGCACAGCTGATGGTATGTGAAGTGAATGAGGCAGGTGGAGTTGTTTTGGCACTGGAAGAGCTGTGCTGCTGCTTCGGGCAGTTGCCATTCACCACCGCCCTGAGTTCCCTAGGTGTCATATCCACTTTCAGACATATGTGGTGCCAGAGCACTTGGTTTCCATGGCAGCGGGAAATGGCTTGGGCGCTGAACTTGTGTTTGGCTGTGGAGTTTTGAGCGCCTTGAGTGAGGAGCTCCATGTGAGTATAGTTTGGGTGCTCAACCTGCTTGATTCCATCCCACTGGGCTCAATGGGCATTGGACCGGAAGTGACCAAACAGGGTTTCCTAGAACGCTGCTAGCACAGCTGATGGTATGTGAAGTGAATGAGGCAGGTGGAGTTGTTTTGGCACTGGAAGAGCTGTGCTGCTGCTTCGGGCAGTTGCCATTCACCACAGCCCTGAGTTCCCTAGGTGTCATAGCCACTTTCAGACATATGTGGTGCCAGAGCACTTGGTTTCCATGGCAGCGGGAAATGGCTTGGGCGCTGAACTTGTGTTTGGCTGTGGAGTTTTGAGCGCCTTGAGTGAGGAGCTCCATGTGAGTTTAGTGTGGGTGCTCAACCTGCTTGATTCCATCCCACTGGGCTCAATGGGCATTGGACCGGAAGTGACCAAACAGGGTTTCCTAGAACGCTGCTAGCACAGCTGATGGTATGTGAAGTGAATGAGGCAGGTGGAGTTGTTTTGGCACTGGAAGAGCTGTGCTGCTGCTTCGGGCAGTTGCCATTCACCACCGCCCTGAGTTCCCTAGGTGTCATATCCACTTTCAGACATATGTGGTGCCAGAGCACTTGGTTTCCATGGCAGCGGGAAATGGCTTGGGCGCTGAACTTGTGTTTGGCTGTGGAGTTTTGAGCGCCTTGAGTGAGGAGCTCCATGTGAGTTTAGTGTGGGTGCTCAACCTGCTTGATTCCATCCCACTGGGCTCAATGGGCATTGGACCGGAAGTGACCAAACAGGGTTTCCTAGAACGCTGCTAGCACAGCTGATGGTATGTGAAGTGAATGAGGCAGGTGGAGTTGTTTTGGCACTGGAAGAGCTGTGCTGCTGCTTCGGGTAGTTGCCATTCACCACCGCCCTGAGTTCCCTAGGTGTCATATCCACTTTCAGACATATGTGGTGCCAGAGCACTTGGTTTCCATGGCAGCGGGAAATGACCAGGGCGCTGAACTTGTGTTTGGCTGTGGAGTTTTGAGCGCTTTGAGTGAGGAGCTCCATGTTAGTTTAGTGTGGGTGCTCAACCTGTTTGATTCCATCCCACTGGGCTCAATGGGCATTGGACCGGAAGTGACCAAACAGGGTTTCCTAGAACGCTGCTAGCACAGCTGATGGTATGTGAAGTGAATGAGGCAGGTGGAGTAGTTGTGGCACTTGAAGAGCTGTGCTGCTGCTTCGGGCAGTTGCCATTCACCACCGCCCTGAGTTCCCTAGGTGTCATAGCCGCTTTCAGACATATGTGGTGCCAGAGCACTTGGTTTCCATGGCAGCGGGAAATGGCTTGGGCGCTGAACTTGTGTTTGGCTGTGGAGTTTTGAGCGCCTTGAGTGAGGAGCTCCATGTGAGTTTAGTGTGGGTGCTCAACCTGCTTGATTCCATCCCACTGGGCTCAATGGGCATTGGACCGGAAGTGACCAAACAGGGTTTCCTAGAACGCTGCTAGCACAGCTGATGGTATGTGAAGTTCATGAGGCAGGTGGAGTTGTTTTGGCACTGGAAGAGCTGTGCTGCTGCTTCGGGTAGTTGCCATTCACCACCTCACAGAGTTCCCTAAGTATCCTAGCCACTTTCAGACCTATGTGGTGCCAGAGCACTTGGTTTCCATGGCAGCGGGAAATGGCTTGGGCGCTGAACTTGTGTTTGGCTGTGGAGTTTTGAGTGCCTTGAGTGAGGAGCTCCATGTGAGTTTAGTGTGGGTGCTCAACCTGCTTGATTCCATCCCACTGGGCTCAATGGGCATTGGACCGGAAGTGACCAAACAGGCTTTCCTAGATAGCTGCTAGCACAGCTGATGGTATGTGAAGTGAATGAGGCAGGTGGAGTTGTTTTGGCACTGGAAGAGCTGTGCTGCTGCTTCGGGCAGTTGCCATTCACCACCGCCCTGAGTTCCCTAGGTGTCATATCCACTTTCAGACATATGTGGTGCCAGAGCACTTGGTTTCCATGGCAGCGGGAAATGGCTTGGGCGCTGAACTTGTGTTTGGCTGTGGAGTTTTGAGTGCCTTGAGTGAGGAGCTCCATGTGAGTATAGTATGGGTGCTCAACCTGCTTGATTCCATCCCACTGGGCTCAATGGGCATTGGACCGGAAGTGACCAAACAGGGTTTCCTAGATAGCTGCTAGCACAGCTGATGGTATGTGAAGTGAATGAGGCAGGTGGAGTTGTTTTGGCACTGGAAGAGCTGTGCTGCTGCTTCGGGCAGTTGCCATTCACCACAGCCCTGAGTTCCCTAGGTGTCATAGCCACTTTCAGACATATGTGGTGCCAGAGCACTTGGTTTCCATGGCAGCGGGAAATGGCTTGGGCGCTGAACTTGTGTTTGGCTGTGGAGTTTTGAGCGCCTTGAGTGAGGAGCTCCATGTGAGTTTAGTGTGGGTGCTCAACCTGCTTGATTCCATCCCACTGGGCTCAATGGGCATTGGACCGGAAGTGACCAAACAGGGTTTCCTAGAACGCTGCTAGCACAGCTGATGGTATGTGAAGTGAATGAGGCGAGTTGTTTTGGCACTGGAAGAGCTGTGCTGCTGCTTCGGGCAGTTGCCATTCACCACCGCCCTGAGTTCCCTAGGTGTCATATCCACTTTCAGACATATGTGGTGCCAGAGCACTTGGTTTCCATGGCAGCGGGAAATGGCTTGGGCGCTGAACTTGTGTTTGGCTGTGGAGTTTTGAGTGCCTTGAGTGAGGAGCTCCATGTGAGTTTAGTGTGGGTGCTCAACCTGCTTGATTCCATCCCACTGGGCTCAATGGGCATTGGACCGGAAGTGACCAAACAGGGTTTCCTAGAACGCTGCTAGCACAGCTGATGGTATGTGAAGTGAATGAGGCAGGTGGAGTTGTTTTGGCACTGGAAGAGCTGTGCTGCTGCTTCGGGCAGTTGCCATTCACCACCGCCCTGAGTTCCCTTGGTGTCATATCCACTTTCAGACATATGTGGTGCCAGAGCACTTGGTTTCCATGGCAGCGGGAAATGGCTTGGGCGCTGAACTTGTGTTTGGCTGTGGAGTTTTGAGCGCCTTGAGTGAGGAGCTCCATGTGAGTTTAGTGTGGGTGCTCAACCTGTTTGATTCCATCCCACTGGGCTCAATGGGCATTGGACCGGAAGTGACCAAACAGGGTTTCCTAGAACGCTGCTAGCACAGCTGATGGTATGTGAAGTGAATGAGGCAGGTGGAGTAGTTGTGGCACTGGAAGAGCTGTGCTGCTGCTTCGGGCAGTTGCCATTCACCACCGCCCTGAGTTCCCTAGGTGTCATAGCCACTTTCAGACATATGTGGTGCCAGAGCACTTGGTTTCCATGGCAGCGGGAAATGGCTTGGGCGCTGAACTTGTGTTTGGCTGTGGAGTTTTGAGCGCCTTGAGTGAGGAGCTCCATGTGAGTTTAGTGTGGGTGCTCAACCTGCTTGATTCCATCCCACTGGGCTCAATGGGCATTGGACCGGAAGTGACCAAACAGGGTTTCCTAGAACGCTGCTAGCACAGCTGATGGTATGTGAAGTGAATGAGGCAGGTGGAGTTGTTTTGGCACTGGAAGAGCTGTGCTGCTGCTTCGGGCAGTTGCCATTCACCACCGCCCTGAGTTCCCTAGGTGTCATATCCACTTTCAGACATATGTGGTGCCAGAGCACTTGGTTTCCATGGCAGCGGGAAATGGCTTGGGCGCTGAACTTGTGTTTGTCTGTGTAGTTTTGAGCGCCTTGAGTGAGGAGCTCCATGTGAGTTTAGTGTGGGTGCTCAACCTGCTTGATTCCATCCCACTGGGCTCAATGGGCATTGGACCGGAAGTGACCAAACAGGGTTTCCTAGAACGCTGCTAGCACAGCTGATGGTATGTGAAGTTCATGAGGCAGGTGGAGTTGTTTTGGCACTGGAAGAGCTGTGCTGCTGCTTCGGGCAGTTGCCATTCAACACCGCCCTGAGTTCCCTAAGTGTCATATCCACTTTCAGACATATGTGGTGCCAGAGCACTTGGTTTCCATGGCAGCGGGAAATGGCTTGGGTGCTGAACTTGTGTTTGGCTGTGGAGTTTTGAGCGCCTTGAGTGAGGAGCTCCATGTGAGTTTAGTGTGGGTGCTCAACCTGCTTGATTCCATCCCACTGGGCTCAATGGGCATTGGACCGGAAGTGACCAAACAGGGTTTCCTAGAACGCTGCTAGCACAGCTGATGGTATGTGAAGTGAATGAGGCAGGTGGAGTTGTTTTGGCACTGGAAGAGCTGTGCTGCTGCTTCGGGCAGTTGCCATTCACCACCGCCCTGAGTTCCCTAGGTGTCATAGCCACTTTCAGACATATGTGGTGCCAGAGCACTTGGTTTCCATGGCAGCGGGAAATGGCTTGGGCGCTGAACTTGTGTTTGGCTGTGGAGTTTTGAGCGCCTTGAGTGAGGAGCTCCATGTGAGTTTAGTGTGGGTGCTCAACCTGCTTGATTCCATCCCACTGGGCTCAATGGGCATTGCATGGGAAGTGACCAAACAGGGTTTCTTAGAACGCTGCTAGCACAGCTGATGGTATGTGAAGTTCATGAGGCAGGTGGAGTTGTTTTGGCACTGGAAGAGCTGTGCTGCTGCTTCGGGCAGTTGCCATTCACCACCGCCCTGAGTTCCCTAGGTGTCATAGCCACTTTCAGACATATGTGGTGCCAGAGCACTTGGTTTCCATGGCAGCGGGAAATGGCTTGGGCGCTGAACTTGTGTTTGGCTGTGGAGTTTTGAGCGCCTTGAGTGAGGAGCTCCATGTGAGTTTAGTGTGGGTGCTCAACCTGCTTGATTCCATCCCACTGGGCTCAATGGGCATTGGACTGGATGTGACCAAACGGGGTTTCCTAGATAGCTGCTAGCACAGCTGATGGTATGTGAAGTTCATGAGGCAGGTGGAGTTGTTGTGGCACTGGAAGAGCTGTGCTGCTGCTTCGGGCAGTTGCCATTCACCACCGCCCTGAGTTCCCTAGGTGTCATATCCACTTTCAGACATATGTGGTGCCAGAGCACTTGGTTTCCATGGCAGCGGGAAATGGCTTTTGCGCTGAACTTGTGTTTGGCTGTGGAGTTTTGAGCGCCTTGAGTGAGGAGCTCCATGTTAGTTTAGTGTGGGTGCTCAACCTGCTTGATTCCATCCCACTGGGCTCAATGGGCATTGGACCGGAAGTGACCAAACAGGGTTTCCTGCAACGCTGCTACCACAGCTGATGGTATGTGAAGTTCCTGAGGCAGGTGGAGTTGTTTTGGCACTGGAAGAGCTGTGCTGCTGCTTCGGGCAGTTGCCATTCACCACCGCCCTGAGTTCCCTAGGTGTCATATCCACTTTCAGACATATGTGGTGCCAGAGCACTTGGTTTCCATGGCAGCGGGAAATGGCTTGGGCGCTGAACTTGTGTTTGGCTGTGGAGTTTTGAGCGCCTTGAGTGAGGAGCTCCATGTGAGTTTAGTGTGGGTGCTCAACCTGCTTGATTCCATCCCACTGGGCTCAATGGGCATTGGACCGGAAGTGACCAAACAGGGTTTCCTAGAACGCTGCTAGCACAGCTGATGGTATGTGAAGTGAATGAGGCAGGTGGAGTTGTTTTGGCACTGGAAGAGCTGTGCTGCTGCTTCGGGCAGTTGCCATTCACCACCGCCCTGAGTTCCCTAGGTGTCATAGCCACTTTCAGACATATGTGGTGCCAGAGCACTTGGTTTCCATGGCAGCGGGAAATGGCTTGGGCGCTGAACTTGTGTTTGGCTGTGGAGTTTTGAGCGCCTTGAGTGAGGAGCTCCATGTGAGTTTAGTGTGGGTGCTCAACCTGCTTGATTCCATCCCACTGGGCTCAATGGGCATTGGACCGGAAGTGACCAAACAGGGTTTCTTACAACGCTGCTAGCACAGCTGATGGTATGTGAAGTTCATGAGGCAGGTGGAGTTGTTTTGGCACTGGAAGAGCTGTGCTGCTGCTTCGGGCAGTTGCCATTCACCACCGCCCTAAGTTCCCTAGGTGTCATAGCCACTTTCAGACATATGTGCTGCCAGAGCACTTGGTTTCCATGGCAGCGGGAAATGGCTTGGGCGCTGAACTTGTGTTTGGCTGTGGAGTTTTGAGCGCCTTGAGTGAGGAGCTCCATGTGAGTTTAGTGTGGGTGCTCAACCTGCTTGATTCCATCCCACTGGGCTCAATGGGCATTGGACTGGATGTGACCAAACAGGGTTTCCTAGATAGCTGCTAGCACAGCTGATGGTATGTGAAGTGAATGAGGCAGGTGGAGTTGTTGTGGCACTGGAAGAGCTGTGCTGCTGCTTCGGGCAGTTGCCATTCAACACCTCACTGAGTTCCCTAGGTGTCATATCCACTTTCAGACATATGTGGTGCCAGAGCACTTGGTTTCCATGGCAGCGGGAAATGGCTTGGGCGCTGAACTTGTGTTTGACTGTGGAGTTTTGAGCGCCTTGAGTGAGGAGCTCCATGTGAGTTTAGTGTGGGTGCTCAACCTGCTTGATTCCATCCCACTGGGCTCAATGGGCATTGCACCGGAAGTGACCAAACAGGGTTTCCTAGATAGCTGCTAGCACAGCTGATGGTATGTGAAGTGAATGAGGCAGGTGGAGTTGTTTTGGCACTGGAAGAGCTGTGCTGCTGCTTCGGGCAGTTGCCTTTCACCATAGCCCTGAGTTCCCTAGGTGTCACAACCACTTTCAGGCATATGTGGTGCCAGAGCACTTGGTTTCCATGGCAGCGGGAAATGGCTTGGGCGCTGAACTTGTGTTTGGCTGTGGAGTTTTGAGCGCCTTGAGTGAGGAGCTCCATGTGAGTTTAGTGTGGGTGCTCAACCTGCTTGATTCCATCCCACTGGGCTCAATGGGCATTGGACCGGAAGTGACCCAACAGGGTTTCCTAGATAGCTGCCAGCACAGCTGATGGTATGTGAAGTGAATGAGGCAGGTGGAGTTGCTTTGGCACTGGAAGAGCTGTGCTGCTGCTTCGGGCAGTTGCCATTCACCACAGCCCTGAGTTCCCTAGGTGTCATAGCCACTTTCAGACATATGTGGTGCCAGAGCACTTGGTTTCCATGGCAGCGGGAAATGGCTTGGGCGCTGAACTTGTGTTTGGCTGTGGAGTTTTGATCGCCTTGAGTGAGGAGCTCCATGTGAGTTTAGTGTGGGTGCTCAACCTGCTTGATTCCATCCCACTGGGCTCAATGGGCATTGGACCGGATGTGACCAAACAGGGTTTCCTAGAACGCTGCTAGCACAGCTGATGGTATGTGAAGTTCATGAGGCAGGTGGAGTAGTTTTGGCACTGGAAGAGCTGTGCTGCTGCTTCGGGCAGTTGCCATTCAACACCTCACTGAGTACCCTAGGTGTCATATCCACTTTCAGACATATGTGGTGCCAGAGCACTTGGTTTCCATGGCAGCGGGAAATGGCTTGGGCGCTGAACTTGTGTTTGGCTGTGGAGTTTTGAGCGTTTGAGTGAGGAGCTCCATGTGAGTTTAGTGTGGGTGCTCAACCTGCTTGATTCCATCCCACTGGGCTCAATGGGCATTGGACCGGAAGTGACCAAACAGGGTTTCCTAGAACGCTGCTAGCACAGCTGATGGTATGTGAAGTTCATGAGGCAGGTGGAGTTGTTTTGGCACTGGAAGAGCTGTGCTGCTGCTTCGGGCAGTTGCCGTTCAGCAATGCCGTGAGTTCCCTAGTTGTCATAGCCACTTTCATACATATGTGTTGCCAGAACACATGGTTTCCATGGCAGCGGGAAATGGCTTGGGCGCTGAACTTGTGTTTGGCTGTGGAGGTTTGAGCGCCTTGAGTGAGGAGCTCCATGTGAGTTTAGTGTGGGTGCTCAACCTGCTTGATTCCATCCCACTGGGCTCAATGGGCATTGGACCGGAAGAGACCAAACAGGGTTTCCTAGAACGCTGCTAGCACAGCTGATGGTATGTGAAGTTCATGAGGCAGGTGGAGTTGTTTTGGCACTGGAAGAGCTGTGCTGCTGCTTTGGGTAGTTGCCATTCACCACTGCCGAAAGTTCCCTAGGTGTCATATCCACTTTCAGACATATGTGGTGCCAGAGCACTTGGTTTCCATGGCAGCGGGAAATGGCTTGGGCGCTGAACTTGTGTTTGGCTGTGGAGTTTTGAGCACCTTGAGTGAGGAGCTCCATGTTAGTTTAGTGTGGGTGCTCAACCTGCTTGATTCCATCCCACTGGGCTCAATGGGCATTGGACCGGAAGTGACCAAACAGGGTTTCTTAGAACGCTGCTAGCACAGCTGATGGTATGTGAAGTTCATGAGGCAGGTGGAGTTGTTTTGGCACTGGAAGAGCTGTGCTGCTGCTTCGGGCAGTTGCCATTCAACACCTCACTGAGTTCCCTAGTTGTCATATCCACTTTCAGACATATGTGCTGGTAGAGCACTTTGTTTCCATGGCAGCGGGAAATGGCTTGGGCGCTGAACTTGTGTTTGGCTGTGGAGTTTTGAGCGCCTTGAGTGAGGAGCTCCATGTGAGTTTAGTGTGGGTGCTCAACCTGCTTGATTCCATCCCACTGGGCTCAATGGGCATTGGACCGGAAGTGACCAAACAGGGTTTCCTAGAACGCTGCTAGCACAGCTGATGGTATGTGAAGTTCATGAGGCAGGTGGAGTTGTTTTGGCACTGGAAGAGCAGTGCTACTGCTTCGGGCAGTTGCCATTCACCACCGCCGTGAGTTCCCTAGGTGTCATATCCACTTTCAAAATTATGTGGTGCCAGAGCACTTGGTTTCCATGGCAGCGGGAAATGACTTGGGCGCTGAACTTGTGTTTGGCTGTGGAGTTTTGAGCGCCTTGAGTGAGGAGCTCCATGTGAGTTTAGGGTGGGTGCTCAACCTGCTTGATTCCATCCCACTGGGCTCAATGGGCATTGGACCGGAAGTGACCAAACAGGGTTTCCTAGAACGCTGCTAGCACAGCTGATGGTATGTGAAGTTCATGAGGCAGGTGGAGTTGTTTTGGCACTGGAAGAGCTGTGCTGCTGCTTCGGGCAGTTGCCATTCACCACCGCCCTGAGTTCCCTAGGTGTCATATCAACTTTCAGACATATGTAGTGCCAGAGCACTTGGTTTCCATGGCAGCGGGAAATGGCTTGGGCGCTGAACTTGTGTTTGGCTGTGGAGTTTTGAGCGCCTTGAGTGAGGAGCTCCATGTGAGTTTAGTGTGGGTGCTCAACCTGCTTGATTCCATCCCACTGGGCTCAATGGGCATTAGACCCGAAGTGACCAAACAGGGTTTCCTAGAACGCTGCTAGCACAGCTGATGGTATGTGAAGTTCATGAGGCAGGTGGAGTTGTTTTGGCACTGGAAGAGCTGAGCTGCTGCTTCGGGCAGTTGCCATTCACCACCGCCCTGAGTTCCCTAGGTGTCATAGCCACTTTCAGACATATGTGGTGCCAGAGCACTTGGTTTCCATGGCAGCGGGAAATGGCTTGGGCGCTGAACTTGTGTTTGGCTGTGGAGTTTTGAGCGCCTTGAGTGAGGAGCTCCATGTGAGTTTAGTGTGGGTGCTCAACCTGCTTGATTCCATCCCACTGGGCTCAATGGGCATTGGACGGGAATTGACCAAACAGGGTTTCCTAGAACGCTGCTAGCACAGCTGATGGTATGTGAAGTTCATGAGGCAGGTGGAGTTGTTTTGGCACTGGAAGAGCTGTGCTGCTGCTTCGGGCAGTTGCCATTCACCACCGCCCTGAGTTCCCTAGGTGTCATATCCACTTGCAGACATATGTGCTGCCAGAGTACTTGGTTTCCATGGCAGCGGGAAATGGCTTGGGCGCTGAACTTGTGTTTGTCTGTGGAGTTTTGAGCGCCTTGAGTGAGGAGCTCCATGTTAGTTTAGTGTGGGTGCTCAACCTGCTTGATTCCATCCCACTCGGCTCAATGGGCATTGGACCGGAAGTGACCAAACAGGGTTTCCTAGAACGCTGCTAGCACAGCTGATGGTATGTGAAGTTCATGAGGCAGGTGGAGTTGTTTTGGCACTGGAAGAGCTGTGCTGCTGCTTCGGGCAGTTGCCATTCACCACTGCCCTGAGTTCCCTAGGTGTCATATCCACTTTCAGACATATGTGGTGCCAGAGCACTTGGTTTCCATGGCAGCGGGAAATGGCTTGGGCGCTGAACTTGTGTTTGACTGTGGAGTTTTGAGCGCCTTGAGTGAGGAGCTCCATGTGAGTTTAGTGTGGGTGCTCAACCTGCTTGATTCCATCCCACTGGGCTCAATGGGCATTGGACCGGAAGTGACCAAACAGGGTTTCCTAGAATGCTGCTAGCACAGCTGATGGTATGTGAAGTGAATGAGGCAGGTGGAGTTGTTTTGGCACTGGAAGAGCTGTGCTGCTGCTTCGGGCAGTTGCCATTCACCACCGCCCTGAGTTCCCTAGGTGTCATAGCCACTTTCAGCCATATGTGCTGCCAGAGCACTTGGTTTCCATGGCAGCGGGAAATGGCTTGGGCGCTGAACTTGTGTTTGGCTGTGGAGTTTTGAGCGTTTGAGTGAGGAGCTCCATGTGAGTTTAGTGTGGGTGCTCAACCTGCTTGATTCCATCCCACTGGGCTCAATGGGCATTGCACCGGAAGTGACCAAACGGGGTTTCCTAGATAGCTGCTAGCACAGCTGATGGTATGTGAAGTGAATGAGGCAGGTGGAGTTGTTTTGGCACTGGAAGAGCTGTGCTGCTGCTTCGGGCAGTTGCCATTCAGCAATGCCGTGAGTACCCTAGTTGTCATAGCCACTTTCATACATATGTGTTGCCAGAACATATGGTTTCCATGGCAGCGGGAAATGGCTTGGGCGCTGAACTTGTGTTTGGCTGTGGAGGTTTGAGTGCCTTGAGTGAGGAGCTCCATGTGAGTTTAGTGTGGGTGCTCAACCTGCTTGATTCCATCCCACTGGGCTCAATGGGCATTGGACCGGAAGAGACCAAACAGGGTTTCCTAGAACGCTGCTAGCACAGCTGATGGTATGTGAAGTTCATGAGGCAGGTGGAGTTGTTTTGGCACTGGAAGACCTGTGCTGCTGCTTTGGGTAGTTGCCATTCACCACTGCCGAAAGTTCCCTAAGTGTCATATCCACTTTCAGACATATGTGGTGCCAGAGCACTTGGTTTCCATGGCAGCGGGAAATGGCTTGGGCGCTGAACTTGTGTTTGGCTGTGGAGTTTTGAGCACCTTGAGTGAGGAGCTCCATGTTAGTTTAGTGTGGGTGCTCAACCTGCTTGATTCCATCCCACTGGGCTCAATGGGCATTGGACCGGAAGTGACCAAACAGGGTTTCTTAGAACGCTGCTAGCACAGCTGATGTTATGTGAAGTTCATGAGGCAGGTGGAGTTGTTTTGGCACTGGAAGAGCTGTGCTGCTGCTTCGGGCAGTTGCCATTCAACACCTCACTGAGTTCCCTAGTTGTCATATCCACTTTCAGACATATGTGCTGGTAGAGCACTTTGTTTCCATGGCAGCGGGAAATGGTTTTGGCGCTGAACTTGTGTTTGGCTGTGGAGTTTTGAGCGCCTTGAGTGAGGAGCTCCATGTTAGTTTAGTTTGGGTGCTCAACCTGCTTGATTCCATCCCACTGGGCTCAATGGGCATTGGACCGGAAGTGACCAAACAGGGTTTCCTAGAACGCTGCTAGCACAGCTGATGGTATGTGAAGTTCATGAGGCAGGTGGAGTTGTTTTGGCACTGGAAGAGCTGTGCTGCTGCTTTGGGTAGTTGCCATTCACCACTGCCGAAAGTTCCCTAGGTGTCATATCCACTTTCAGACATATGTGGTGCCAGAGCACTTGGTTTCCATGGCAGCGGGAAATGGCTTGGGCGCTGAACTTGTGTTCGGCTGTGGAGTTTTGAGCGCCTTGAGTGAGGAGCTCCATGTTAGTTTAGTGTGGGTGCTCAACCTGCTTGATTCCATCCCACTGGGCTCAATGGGCATTGGACCGGAAGGGACCAAACAGGGTTTCTTAGAACGCTGCTAGCACAGCTGATGTTATGTGAAGTTCATGAGGCAGGTGGAGTTGTTTTGGCACTGGAAGAGCTGTGCTGCTGCTTCGGGCAGTTGCCATTCAACACCTCACTGAGTTCCCTAGTTGTCATAACCACTTTCAGACATATGTGCTGGTAGAGCACTTTGTATCCATGGCAGCGGGAAATGGTTTTGGCGCTGAACTTGTGTTTGGTTGTGGAGTTTTGAGCGCCTTGAGTGAGGAGCTCCATGTGAGTTTAGGGTGGGTGCTCAACCTGCTTGATTCCATCCCACTGGGCTCAATGGGCATTGGACCGGAAGTGACCAAACAGGGTTTCCTAGAACGCTGCTAGCACAGCTGATGGTATGTGAAGTTCATGAGGCAGGTGGAGTTGTTTTGGCACTGGAAGAGCAGTGCTACTGCTTCGGGCAGTTGCCATTCACCACCGCCGTGAGTTCCCTAGGTGTCATATCCACTTTCAGAATTATGTGGTGCCAGAGCACTTGGTTTCCATGGCAGCGGGAAATGACTTGGGCGCTGAACTTGTGTTTGGCTGTGGAGTTTTGAGCACCTTGAGTGAGGAGCTCCATGTGAGTTTAGGGTGGGTGCTCAACCTGCTTGATTCCATCCCACTGGGCTCAATGGGCATTGGACCGGAAGTGACCAAACAGGGTTTCCTAGAACGCTGCTAGCACAGCTGATGGTATGTGAAGTTCATGAGGCAGGTGGAGTTGTTTTGGCACTGGAAGAGCTGTGCTGCTGCTTCGGGCAGTTGCCATTCACCACCGCCCTGAGTTCCCTAGGTGTCATATCCACTTTCAGACATATGTAGTGCCAGAGCACTTGGTTTCCATGGCAGCGGGAAATGGCTTGGGCGCTGAACTTGTGTTTGGCTGTGGAGTTTTGAGCGCCTTGAGTGAGGAGCTCCATGTGAGTTTAGTGTGGGTGCTCAACCTGCTTGATTCCATCCCACTGGGCTCAATGGGCATTGGACGGCAGTGACCAAACAGGGTTTCCTAGAACGCTGCTAGCACAGCTGATGTTATGTGAAGTTCATGAGGCAGGTGGAGTTGTTTTGGCACTGGAAGAGCTGTGCTGCTGCTTCGGGCAGTTGCCATTCACCACTGCCCTGAGTTCCCTAGGTGTCATAGCCACTTTCAGACATATGTGGTGCCAGAGCACTTGGTTTCCATGGCAGCGGGAAATGGCTTGGGCGCTGAACTTGTGTTTGGCTGTGGAGTTTTGAGCGCCTTGAGTGAGGAGCTCCATGTGAGTTTAGTGTGGGTGCTCAACCTGCTTGATTCCATCCCACTGGGCTCAATGGGCATTGGACGGGAATTGACCAAACAGGGTTTCCTAGAACGCTGCTAGCACAGCTGATGGTATGTGAAGTTCATGAGGCAGGTGGAGTTGTTTTGGCACTGGAAGAGCTGTTCTGCTGCTTCGGGCAGTTGCCATTCACCACCGCCCTGAGTTCCCTAGGTGTCATATCCACTTTCAGACATATGTGCTGCCAGAGTACTTGGTTTCCATGGCAGCGGGAAATGGCTTGGGCGCTGAACTTGTGTTTGTCTGTGGAGTTTTGAGCGCCTTGAGTGAGGAGCTCCATGTTAGTTTAGTG
Source organism: Ochotona princeps (assembly GCF_030435755.1). Classification (NCBI taxonomy): domain Eukaryota; kingdom Metazoa; phylum Chordata; class Mammalia; order Lagomorpha; family Ochotonidae; genus Ochotona; species Ochotona princeps. Next base: position 100,448,777 of record NC_080835.1, on the reverse strand, counting down.
TGGGTGCTCAACCTGCTTGATTCCATCCCACTGGGCTCAATGGGCATTGGACAGGAAGTGACCAAACAGGGTTTCCTAGAACGCTGCTAGCACAGCTGATGGTATGTGAAGTTCATGAGGCAGGTGGAGTTGTTTTGGCACTGGAAGAGCTGTGCTGCTGCTTCGGGCAGTTGCCATTCACCACTGCCCTGAGTTCCCTAGGTGTCATATCCACTTTCAGACATATGTGGTGCCAGAGCACTTGGTTTCCATGGCAGCGGGAAATGGCTTGGGCGCTGAACTTGTGTTTGACTGTGGAGTTTTGAGCGCCTTGAGTGAGGAGCTCCATGTGAGTTTAGTGTGGGTGCTCAACCTGCTTGATTCCATCCCACTGGGCTCAATGGGCATTGGACCGGAAGTGACCAAACAGGGTTTCCTAGAATGCTGCTAGCACAGCTGATGGTATGTGAAGTTCATGAGGCAGGTGGAGTTGTTTTGGCACTGGAAGAGCTGTGCTGCTGCTTCGGGCAGTTGCCATTCACCACCGCCGTGAGTTCCCTAGGTGTCATATCCACTTTCAGAATTATGTGGTGCCAGAGCACTTGGTTTCCATGGCAGCGGGAAATGACTTGGGCGCTGAACTTGTGTTTGGCTGTGGAGTTTTGAGCGCCTTGAGTGAGGAGCTCCATGTTAGTTTAGTGTGGGTGCTCAACCTGCATGATTCCATCCCTCTGGGCTCAATGGGCATTGGACCGGAAGTGACCCAACAGGGTTTCCTAGATAGCTGCTAGCACAGCTGATGGTATGTGAAGTTCATGAGGCAGGTGGAGTAGTTGTGGCACTGGAAGAGCTGTGCTGCTGCTTCGGGCAGTTGCCATTCACCACCGCCCTGAGTTCCCTAGGTGTCATATCCACTTTCAGACATATGTGGTGCCAGAGCACTTGCTTTCCATGGCAGCGGGAAATGGCTTGGGCGCTGAACTTGTGTTTGGCTGTGGAGTTTTGAGCGCCTTGAGTGAGGAGCTCCATGTGAGTTTAGTGTGGGTGCTCAACCTGCTTGATTCCATCCCACTGGGCTCAATGGGCATTGGACCGGAAGTGACCAAACAGGGTTTCCTAGAACGCTTCTAGCACAGCTGATGGTATGTGAAGTTCATGAGGCAGGTGGAGTTGTTTTGGCACTGGAAGAGCTGTGCTGCTGCTTCGGGCAGTTGCCATTCAACACTGCCGTGAGTTCCCTAGGTGTCATATCCACTTTCAGACATATGTGGTGCCAGAGTACTTGGTTTCCATGGCAGCGGGAAATGGCTTGGGCGCTGAACTTGTGTTTGACTGTGGAGTTTTGAGCGCCTTGAGTGAGGAGCTCCATGTGAGTTTAGTGTGGGTGCTCAACCTGCTTGATTCCATCCCACTGTGCTCAATGGGCATTGGAGCGGAAGTGACCAAACAGGGTTTCCTAGAACGCTGCTAGCACAGCTGATGGTATGTAAAGTGAATGAGGCAGGTGGAGTTGTTTTGGCACTGGAAGAGCTGTGCTGCTGCTTCGGGCAGTTGCCATTCACCACCGCCCTGAGTTCCCTAGGTGTCATAGCCACTTTCAGACATATGTGGTGCCAGAGCACTTGGTTTCCATGGCAGCGGGAAATGGCTTGGGCGCTGAACTTGTGTTTGGCTGTGGAGTTTTGAGCGCCTTGAGTGAGGAGCTCCATGTGAGTTTAGTGTGGGTGCTCAACCTGCTTGATTCCATCCCACTGGGCTCAATGGGCATTGGACCGGAAGTGACCAAACAGGGTTTCTTAGAACGCTGCTAGCACAGCTGATGTTATGTGAAGTTCATGAGGCAGGTGGAGTTGTTTTGGCACTGGAAGAGCTGTGCTGCTGCTTCGGGCAGTTGCCATTCAACACCTCACTGAGTTCCCTAGTTGTCATATCCACTTTCAGACATATGTGCTGGTAGAGCACTTTGTTTCCATGGCAGCGGGAAATGGTTTTGGCGCTGAACTTGTGTTTGGCTGTGGAGTTTTGAGCGCCTTGAGTGAGGAGCTCCATGTGAGTTTAGTGTGGGTGCTCAACCTGCTTGATTCCATCCCACTGGGCTCAATGGGCATTGGACCGGAAGTGACCAAACAGGGTTTCCTAGAACGCTGCTAGCACAGCTGATGGTATGTGAAGTTCATGAGGCAGGTGGAGTTGTTTTGGCACTGGAAGAGCAGTGCTACTGCTTCGGGCAGTTGCCATTCACCACCGCCCTGAGTTCCCTAGGTGTCATATCCACTTTCAAAATTATGTGGTGCCAGAGCACTTGGTTTCCATGGCAGCGGGAAATGACTTGGGCGCTGAACTTGTGTTTGGCTGTGGAGTTTTGAGCGCCTTGAGTGAGGAGCTCCATGTGAGTTTAGTGTGGGTGCTCAACCTGCTTGATTCCATCCCACTGGGCTCAATGGGCATTGGACGGCAGTGACCAAACAGGGTTTCCTAGAACGCTGCTAGCACAGCTGATGGTATGTGAAGTTCATGAGGCAGGTGGAGTTGTTTTGGCACTGGAAGAGCTGTGCTGCTGCTTCGGGCAGTTGCCATTCACCACCGCCCTGAGTTCCCTAGGTGTCATAGCCACTTTCAGACATATGTGGTGCCAGAGCACTTGGTTTCCATGGCAGCGGGAAATGGCTTGGGCGCTGAACTTGTGTTTGGCTGTGGAGTTTTGAGTGCCTTGAGTGAGGAGCTCCATGTGAGTTTAGTGTGGGTGCTCAACCTGCTTGATTCCATCCCACTGGGCTCAATGGGCATTGGACGGGAATTGACCAAACAGCGTTTCCTAGAACGCTGCTAGCACAGCTGATGGTATGTGAAGTTCATGAGGCAGGTGGAGTAGTTGTGGCACTGGAAGAGCTGTGCTGCTGCTTCGGGCAGTTGCCATTCACCACCGCCCTGAGTTCCCTAGGTGTCATATCCACTTTCAGACATATGTGGTGCCAGAGCACTTGCTTTCCATGGCAGCGGGAAATGGCTTGGGCGCTGAACTTGTGTTTGGCTGTGGAGTTTTGAGCGCCTTGAGTGAGGAGCTCCATGTGAGTTTAGTGTGGGTGCTCAACCTGCTTGATTCCATCCCACTGGGCTCAATGGGCATTGGACCGGAAGTGACCAAACAGGGTTTCCTAGAACGCTGCTAGCACAGCTGATGGTATGTGAAGTTCATGAGGCAGGTGGAGTTGTTTTGGCACTGGAAGAGCTGTGCTGCTGCTTCGGGCAGTTGCCATTCAACACTGCCGTGAGTTCCCTAGGTGTCATATCCACTTTCAGACATATGTGGTGCCAGAGTACTTGGTTTCCATGGCAGCGGGAAATGGCTTGGGCGCTGAACTTGTGTTTGACTGTGGAGTTTTGAGCGCCTTGAGTGAGGAGCTCCATGTGAGTTTAGTGTGGGTGCTCAACCTGCTTGATTCCATCCCACTGTGCTCAATGGGCATTGGAGCGGAAGTGACCAAACAGGGTTTCCTAGAACGCTGCTAGCACAGCTGATGGTATGTGAAGTTCATGAGGCAGGTGGAGTTGTTTTGGCACTGGAAGAGCTGTGCTGCTGCTTCGGGCAGTTGCCATTCACCACCGCCCTGAGTTCCCTAGGTGTCATAGCCACTTTCAGACATATGTGGTGCCAGAGCACTTGGTTTCCATGGCAGCGGGAAATGGCTTGGGCGCTGAACTTGTGTTTGGCTGTGGAGTTTTGAGCGCCTTGAGTGAGGAGCTCCATGTGAGTTTAGTGTGGGTGCTCAACCTGCTTGATTCCATCCCACTGGGCTCAATGGGCATTGGACGGCAGTGACCAAACAGGGTTTCCTAGAACGCTGCTAGCACAGCTGATGGTATGTGAAGTTCATGAGGCAGGTGGAGTTGTTTTGGCACTGGAAGAGCTGTGCTGCTGCTTCGGGCAGTTGCCATTCACCACCGCCCTGAGTTCCCTAGGTGTCATAGCCACTTTCAGACATATGTGGTGCCAGAGCACTTGGTTTCCATGGCAGCGGGAAATGGCTTGGGCGCTGAACTTGTGTTTGGCTGTGGAGTTTTGAGTGCCTTGAGTGAGGAGCTCCATGTGAGTTTAGTGTGGGTGCTCAACCTGCTTGATTCCATCCCACTGGGCTCAATGGGCATTGGACGGGAATTGACCAAACAGGGTTTCCTAGATAGCTGCTAGCACAGCTGATGGTATGTGAAGTTCATGAGGCAGGTGGAGTAGTTGTGGCACTGGAAGAGCTGTGCTGCTGCTTCGGGCAGTTGCCATTCACCACCGCCCTGAGTTCCCTAGGTGTCATATCCACTTTCAGACATATGTGGTGCCAGAGCACTTGGTTTCCATGGCAGCGGGAAATGGCTTTTGCGCTGAACTTGTGTTTGGCTGTGGAGTTTTGAGCGCCTTGAGTGAGGAGCTCCATGTGAGTTTAGTGTGGGTGCTCAACCTGCTTGATTCCATCCCACTGGGCTCAATGGGCATTGGACCGGAAGTGACCAAACAGGGTTTCCTAGAACGCTGCTAGCACAGCTGATGGTATGTGAAGTTCATGAGGCAGGTGGAGTTGTTTTGGCACTGGAAGAGCTGTGCTGCTGCTTCGGGCAGTTGCCATTCAACACTGCCGTGAGTTCCCTAGGTGTCATATCCACTTTCAGACATATGTGGTGCCAGAGTACTTGGTTTCCATGGCAGCGGGAAATGGCTTGGGCGCTGAACTTGTGTTTGACTGTGGAGTTTTGAGCGCCTTGAGTGAGGAGCTCCATGTGAGTTTAGTGTGGGTGCTCAACCTGCTTGATTCCATCCCACTGTGCTCAATGGGCATTGGAGCGGAAGTGACCAAACAGGGTTTCCTAGAACGCTGCTAGCACAGCTGATGGTATGTGAAGTTCATGAGGCAGGTGGAGTTGTTTTGGCACTGGAAGAGCTGTGCTGCTGCTTCGGGCAGTTGCCATTCACCACCGCCCTGAGTTCCCTAGGTGTCATAGCCACTTTCAGACATATGTGGTGCCAGAGCACTTGGTTTCCATGGCAGCGGGAAATGGCTTGGGCGCTGAACTTGTGTTTGGCTGTGGAGTTTTGAGCGCTTTGAGTGAGGAGCTCCATGTGAGTTTAGTGTGGGTGCTCAACCTGCTTGATTCCATCCCACTGGGCTCAATGGGCATTGGACCGGAAGTGACCAAACAGGGTTTCTTAGAACGCTGCTAGCACAGCTGATGTTATGTGAAGTTCATGAGGCAGGTGGAGTTGTTTTGGCACTGGAAGAGCTGTGCTGCTGCTTCGGGCAGTTGCCATTCAACACCTCACTGAGTTCCCTAGTTGTCATATCCACTTTCAGACATATGTGCTGGTAGAGCACTTTGTTTCCATGGCAGCGGGAAATGGTTTTGGCGCTGAACTTGTGTTTGGCTGTGGAGTTTTGAGCGCCTTGAGTGAGGAGCTCCATGTGAGTTTAGTGTGGGTGCTCAACCTGCTTGATTCCATCCCACTGGGCTCAATGGGCATTGGACCGGAAGTGACCAAACAGGGTTTCCTAGAACGCTGCTAGCACAGCTGATGGTATGTGAAGTTCATGAGGCAGGTGGAGTTGTTTTGGCACTGGAAGAGCAGTGCTACTGCTTCGGGCAGTTGCCATTCACCACCGCCCTGAGTTCCCTAGGTGTCATATCCACTTTCAAAATTATGTGGTGCCAGAGCACTTGGTTTCCATGGCAGCGGGAAATGACTTGGGCGCTGAACTTGTGTTTGGCTGTGGAGTTTTGAGCGCCTTGAGTGAGGAGCTCCATGTGAGTTTAGTGTGGGTGCTCAACCTGCTTGATTCCATCCCACTGGGCTCAATGGGCATTGGACGGCAGTGACCAAACAGGGTTTCCTAGAACGCTGCTAGCACAGCTGATGGTATGTGAAGTTCATGAGGCAGGTGGAGTTGTTTTGGCACTGGAAGAGCTGTGCTGCTGCTTCGGGCAGTTGCCATTCACCACCGCCCTGAGTTCCCTAGGTGTCATAGCCACTTTCAGACATATGTGGTGCCAGAGCACTTGGTTTCCATGGCAGCGGGAAATGGCTTGGGCGCTGAACTTGTGTTTGGCTGTGGAGTTTTGAGTGCCTTGAGTGAGGAGCTCCATGTGAGTTTAGTGTGGGTGCTCAACCTGCTTGATTCCATCCCACTGGGCTCAATGGGCATTGGACGGGAATTGACCAAACAGCGTTTCCTAGAACGCTGCTAGCACAGCTGATGGTATGTGAAGTTCATGAGGCAGGTGGAGTTGTTTTGGCACTGGAAGAGCTGTGCTGCTGCTTCGGGCAGTTGCCATTCAACACTGCCGTGAGTTCCCTAGGTGTCATATCCACTTTCAGACATATGTGGTGCCAGAGCACTTGGTTTCCATGGCAGCGGGAAATGGCTTGGGCGCTGAACTTGTGTTTGACTGTGGAGTTTTGAGCGCCTTGAGTGAGGAGCTCCATGTGAGTTTAGTGTGGGTGCTCAACCTGCTTGATTCCATCCCACTGTGCTCAATGGGCATTGGAGCGGAAGTGACCAAACAGGGTTTCCTAGAACGCTGCTAGCACAGCTGATGGTATGTGAAGTTCATGAGGCAGGTGGAGTTGTTTTGGCACTGGAAGAGCTGTGCTGCTGCTTCGGGCAGTTGCCATTCACCACCGCCCTGAGTTCCCTAGGTGTCATAGCCACTTTCAGACATATGTGGTGCCAGAGCACTTGGTTTCCATGGCAGCGGGAAATGGCTTGGGCGCTGAACTTGTGTTTGGCTGTGGAGTTTTGAGCGCCTTGAGTGAGGAGCTCCATGTGAGTTTAGTGTGGGTGCTCAACCTGCTTGATTCCATCCCACTGGGCTCAATGGGCATTGGACCGGAAGTGACCAAACAGGGTTTCCTAGAACGCTGCTAGCACAGCTGATGGTATGTGAAGTTCATGAGGCAGGTGGAGTTGTTTTGGCACTGGAAGAGCAGTGCTACTGCTTCGGGCAGTTGCCATTCACCACCGCCCTGAGTTCCCTAGGTGTCATATCCACTTTCAAAATTATGTGGTGCCAGAGCACTTGGTTTCCATGGCAGCGGGAAATGACTTGGGCGCTGAACTTGTGTTTGGCTGTGGAGTTTTGAGCGCCTTGAGTGAGGAGCTCCATGTGAGTTTAGTGTGGGTGCTCAACCTGCTTGATTCCATCCCACTGGGCTCAATGGGCATTGGACGGCAGTGACCAAACAGGGTTTCCTAGAACGCTGCTAGCACAGCTGATGGTATGTGAAGTTCATGAGGCAGGTGGAGTTGTTTTGGCACTGGAAGAGCTGTGCTGCTGCTTCGGGCAGTTGCCATTCACCACCGCCCTGAGTTCCCTAGGTGTCATAGCCACTTTCAGACATATGTGGTGCCAGAGCACTTGGTTTCCATGGCAGCGGGAAATGGCTTGGGCGCTGAACTTGTGTTTGGCTGTGGAGTTTTGAGTGCCTTGAGTGAGGAGCTCCATGTGAGTTTAGTGTGGGTGCTCAACCTGCTTGATTCCATCCCACTGGGCTCAATGGGCATTGGACGGGAATTGACCAAACAGCGTTTCCTAGAACGCTGCTAGCACAGCTGATGGTATGTGAAGTTCATGAGGCAGGTGGAGTTGTTTTGGCACTGGAAGAGCTGTGCTGCTGCTTCGGGCAGTTGCCATTCACCACCGCCCTGAGTTCCCTAGGTGTCATATCCACTTGCAGACATATGTGCTGCCAGAGTACTTGGTTTCCATGGCAGCGGGAAATGGCTTGGGCGCTGAACTTGTTTTTGTCTGTGGAGTTTTGAGCGCCTTGAGTGAGGAGCTCCATGTGAGTTTAGTGTGGGTGCTCAACCTGCTTGATTCCATCCCACTCGGCTCAATGGGCATTGGACAGGATGTGACCAAACAGGGTTTCCTAGAACGCTGCTAGCACAGCTGATGGTATGTGAAGTTCATGAGGCAGGTGGAGTAGTTGTGGCACTGGAAGAGCTGTGCTGCTGCTTCGGGCAGTTGCCATTCACCACCGCCCTGAGTTCCCTAGGTGTCATATCCACTTTCAGACATATGTGGTGCCAGAGCACTTGCTTTCCATGGCAGCGGGAAATGGCTTGGGCGCTGAACTTGTGTTTGGCTGTGGAGTTTTGAGCGCCTTGAGTGAGGAGCTCCATGTGAGTTTAGTGTGGGTGCTCAACCTGCTTGATTCCATCCCACTGGGCTCAATGGGCATTGGAGCGGAAGTGACCAAACAGGGTTTCCTAGATAGCTGCTAGCACAGCTGATGGTATGTGAAGTTCATGAGGCAGGTGGAGTTGTTTTGGCACTGGAAGAGCTGTGCTGCTGCTTCGGGCAGTTGCCATTCAACACTGCCGTGAGTTCCCTAGGTGTCATATCCACTTTCAGACATATGTGGTGCCAGAGTACTTGGTTTCCATGGCAGCGGGAAATGGCTTGGGCGCTGAACTTGTGTTTGACTGTGGAGTTTTGAGCGCCTTGAGTGAGGAGCTCCATGTGAGTTTAGTGTGGGTGCTCAACCTGCTTGATTCCATCCCACTGGGCTCAATGGGCATTGGACGGGAATTGACCAAACAGCGTTTCCTAGATAGCTGCTAGCACAGCTGATGGTATGTGAAGTGAATGAGGCAGGTGGAGTTGTTGTGGCACTGGAAGAGCTGTGCTGCTGCTTCGGGCAGTTGCCATTCACCACTGCCGAAAGTTCCCTAGGTGTCATATCCACTATCACACATATGTGCTGCCAGAGTACTTGGTTTCCATGGCAGCGGGAAATGGCTTGGGCGCTGAACTTGTGTTTGTCTGTGGAGTTTTGAGCGCCTTGAGTGAGGAGCTCCATGTTAGTTTAGTGTGGGTGCTCAACCTGCTTGATTCCATCCCACTGGGCTCAATGGGCATTGGACAGGAAGTGACCAAACAGGGTTTCCTAGAACGCTGCTAGCACAGCTGATGGTATGTGAAGTTCATGAGGCAGGTGGAGTTGTTTTGGCACTGGAAAAGCTGTGCTGCTGCTTCGGGCAGTTGCCATTCACCACTGCCCTGAGTTCCCTAGGTGTCATATCCACTTTCAGACATATGTGGTGCCAGAGCACTTGGTTTCCATGGCAGCGGGAAATGGCTTGGGCGCTGAACTTGTGTTTGACTGTGGAGTTTTGAGCGCCTTGAGTGAGGAGCTCCATGTTAGTTTAGTGTGGGTGCTCAACCTGCTTGATTCCATCCCACTGGGCTCAATGGGCATTGGACCGGAAGTGACCAAACAGGGTTTCCTAGAACGCTGCTAGCACAGCTGATGGTATGTGAAGTGAATGAGGCAGGTGGAGTTGTTTTGGCACTGGAAGAGCTGTGCTGCTGCTTCGGGCAGTTGCCATTCACCACCGCCCTGAGTTCCCTAGGTGTCATAGCCACTTTCAGACAGATGTAGTGCCAGAGCACTTGGTTTCCATGGCAGCGGGAAATGGCTTGGGCGCTGAACTTGTGTTTGGCTGTGGAGTTTTGAGCGCCTTGAGTGAGGAGCTCCATGTGAGTTTAGTGTGGGTGCTCAACCTGCTTGATTCCATCCCACTGGGCTCAATGGGCATTGGACCGGATGTGACCAAACAGGGTTTCTTAGATAGTTTCTAGCACAGCTGATGGTATGTGAAGTGAATGAGGCAGGTGGAGTTGTTTTGGCACTGGAAGAGCTGTGCTGCTGCTTCGGGCAGTTGCCATTCACCACCGCCCTGAGTTCCCTAGGTGTCATAGCCACTTTCAGACATATGTAGTGCCAGAGCACTTGGTTTCCATGGCAGCGGGAAATGGCTTGGGCGCTGAACTTGTGTTTGGCTGTGGAGTTTTGAGCGCCTTGAGTGAGGAGCTCCATGTGAGTTTAGTGTGGGTGCTCAACCTGCTTGATTCCATCCCACTGGGCTCAATGGGCATTGGACCGGAAGTGACCAAACAGGGTTTCCTAGAACGCTGCTAGCACAGCTGATGGTATGTGAAGTTCATGAGGCAGGTGGAGTTGTTTTGGCACTGGAAGAGCTGTGCTGCTGCTTCGGGCAGTTGCCATTCAACACTGCCGTGAGTTCCCTAGGTGTCATATCCACTTTCAGACATATGTGGTGCCAGAGCACTTGGTTTCCATGGCAGCGGGAAATGGCTTGGGCGCTGAACTTGTGTTTGACTGTGGAGTTTTGAGCGCCTTGAGTGAGGAGCTCCATGTGAGTTTAGTGTGGGTGCTCAACCTGCTTGATTCCATCCCACTGGGCTCAATGGGCATTGGAGCGGAAGTGACCAAACAGGGTTTCCTAGAACGCTGCTAGCACAGCTGATGGTATGTGAAGTTCATGAGGCAGGTGGAGTTGTTTTGGCACTGGAAGAGCTGTGCTGCTGCTTCGGGCAGTTGCCATTCACCACCGCCCTGAGTTCCCTAGTTGTCATAGCCACTTTCAGACATATGTAGTGCCAGAGCACTTGGTTTCCATGGCAGCGGGAAATGGCTTGGGCGCTGAACTTGTGTTTGGCTGTGGAGTTTTGAGCGCCTCTAGTGGGGAGCTCCATGTGAGTTTAGTGTGGGTGCTCAACCTGCTTGATTCCATCCCACTGGGCTCAATGGGCATTGGACCGGAAGTGACCAAACAGGGTTTCCTAGAACGCTGCTAGCACAGCAGATGGTATGTGAAGTGAATGAGGCAGGTGGAGTTGTTTTGGCACTGGAAGAGCTGTGCTGCTACTTCGGGCAGTTGCCATTCACCACCGCCCTGAGTTCCCTAGGTGTCATAGCCACTTTCAGACATCTGTGGTGCCAGAGCACTTGGTTTCCATGGCAGCGGGAAATGGCTTGGGCGCTGAACTTGTGTTTGGCTGTGGAGTTTTGAGCGCCTTGAGTGAGGAGCTCCATGTGAGTTTAGTGTGGGTGCTCAACCTGCTTGATTCCATCCCACTGGGCTCAATGGGCATTGGAGCGGAAGTGACCAAACAGGGTTTCCTAGAACGCTGCTAGCACAGCTGATGGTATGTGAAGTGAATGAGGCAGGTGGAGTTGTTTTGGCACTGGAAGAGCTGTGCTGCTGCTTCGGGCAGTTGCCATTCACCACCGCCCTGAGTTCCCTAGGTGTCATAGCCACTTTCAGACAGATGTAGTGCCAGAGCACTTGGTTTCCATGGCAGCGGGAAATGGCTTGGGCGCTGAACTTGTGTTTGGCTGTGGAGTTTTGAGCGCCTTGAGTGAGGAGCTCCATGTGAGTTTAGTGTGGGTGCTCAACCTGCTTGATTCCATCCCACTGGGCTCAATGGGCATTGGACCGGATGTGACCAAACAGGGTTTCTTAGATAGTTTCTAGCACAGCTGATGGTATGTGAAGTGAATGAGGCAGGTGGAGTTGTTTTGGCACTGGAAGAGCTGTGCTGCTGCTTCGGGCAGTTGCCATTCACCACCGCCCTGAGTTCCCTAGGTGTCATAGCCACTTTCAGACATATGTAGTGCCAGAGCACTTGGTTTCCATGGCAGCGGGAAATGGCTTGGGCGCTGAACTTGTGTTTGGCTGTGGAGTTTTGAGCGCCTTGAGTGAGGAGCTCCATGTGAGTTTAGTGTGGGTGCTCAACCTGCTTGATTCCATCCCACTGGGCTCAATGGGCATTGGACCGGAAGTGACCAAACAGGGTTTCCTAGAACGCTGCTAGCACAGCTGATGGTATGTGAAGTTCATGAGGCAGGTGGAGTTGTTTTGGCACTGGAAGAGCTGTGCTGCTGCTTCGGGCAGTTGCCATTCAACACTGCCGTGAGTTCCCTAGGTGTCATATCCACTTTCAGACATATGTGGTGCCAGAGCACTTGGTTTCCATGGCAGCGGGAAATGGCTTGGGCGCTGAACTTGTGTTTGACTGTGGAGTTTTGAGCGCCTTGAGTGAGGAGCTCCATGTGAGTTTAGTGTGGGTGCTCAACCTGCTTGATTCCATCCCACTGGGCTCAATGGGCATTGGAGCGGAAGTGACCAAACAGGGTTTCCTAGAACGCTGCTAGCACAGCTGATGGTATGTGAAGTGAATGAGGCAGGTGGAGTAGTTTTGGCACTGGAAGAGCTGTGCTGCTGCTTCGGGCAGTTGCCATTCACCACCGCCCTGAGTTCCCTAGTTGTCATAGCCACTTTCAGACATATGTAGTGCCAGAGCACTTGGTTTCCATGGCAGCGGGAAATGGCTTGGGCGCTGAACTTGTGTTTGGCTGTGGAGTTTTGAGCGCCTCTAGTGGGGAGCTCCATGTGAGTTTAGTGTGGGTGCTCAACCTGCTTGATTCCATCCCACTGGGCTCAATGGGCATTGGACCGGAAGTGACCAAACAGGGTTTCCTAGAACGCTGCTAGCACAGCAGATGGTATGTGAAGTGAATGAGGCAGGTGGAGTTGTTTTGGCACTGGAAGAGCTGTGCTGCTACTTCGGGCAGTTGCCATTCACCACCGCCCTGAGTTCCCTAGGTGTCATAGCCACTTTCAGACATCTGTGGTGCCAGAGCACTTGGTTTCCATGGCAGCGGGAAATGGCTTGGGCGCTGAACTTGTGTTTGGCTGTGGAGTTTTCAGCGCCTTGAGTGAGGAGCTCCATGTGAGTTTAGTGTGGGTGCTCAACCTGCTTGATTCCATCCCACTGGGCTCAATGGGCATTGGACCGGAAGTGACCCAACAGGGTTTCCTAGAACGCTGCTAGCACAGCTGATGGTATGTGAAGTGAATGAGGCAGGTGGAGTAGTTGTGGCACTGGAAGAGCTGTGCTGCTGCTTCGGGCAGTTGCCATTCACCACCGCCCTGAGTTCCCTAGGTGTCATATCCACTTTCAGACATATGTGGTGCCAGAGCACTTGGTTTCCATGGCAGCGGGAAATGGCTTGGGCGCTGAACTTGTGTTTGGCTGTGGAGTTTTGAGCGCCTTGAGTGAGGAGCTCCATGTGAGTTTAGTGTGGGTGCTCAACCTGCTTGATTCCATCCCACTGGGCTCAATGGGCATTGGAGCGGAAGTGACCAAACAGGGTTTCCTAGAACGCTGCTAGCACAGCTGATGGTATGTGAAGTTCATGAGGCAGGTGGAGTTGTTTTGGCACTGGAAGAGCTGTGCTGCTGCTTCGGGCAGTTGCCATTCAACACTGCCGTGAGTTCCCTAGGTGTCATATCCACTTTCAGACATATGTGGTGCCAGAGCACTTGGTTTCCATGGCAGCGGGAAATGGCTTGGGCGCTGAACTTGTGTTTGACTGTGGAGTTTTGAGCGCCTTGAGTGAGGAGCTCCATGTGAGTTTAGTGTGGGTGCTCAACCTGCTTGATTCCATCCCACTGGGCTCAATGGGCATTGGAGCGGAAGTGACCAAACAGGGTTTCCTAGAACGCTGCTAGCACAGCTGATGGTAGGTGAAGTTCATGAGGCAGGTGGAGTTGTTTTGGCACTGGAAGAGCTGTGCTGCTGCTTCGGGCAGTTGCCATTCACCACCGCCCTGAGTTCCCTAGGTGTCATAGCCACTTTCAGACATATGTAGTGCCAGAGCACTTGGTTTCCATGGCAGCGGGAAATGGCTTGGGCGCTGAACTTGTGTTTGGCTGTGGAGTTTTGAGCGCCTCTAGTGGGGAGCTCCATGTGAGTTTAGTGTGGGTGCTCAACCTGCTTGATTCCATCCCACTGGGCTCAATTGGCATTGGACCGGAAGTGACCAAACAGGGTTTCCTAGAACGCTGCTAGCACAGCTGATGGTTTCTGAAGTGAATGAGGCAGGTGGAGTTGTTTTGGCACTGGAAGAGCTGTGCTGCTGCTTCGGGCAGTTGCCATTCACCACCGCTCTGAGTTCCCTAGGTGTCATAGCCACTTTCAGACATCTGTGGTGCCAGAGCACTTGGTTTCCATGGCAGCGGGAAATGGCTTGGGCGCTGAACTTGTGTTTGGCTGTGGAGTTTTGAGCGCCTTGAGTGAGGAGCTCCATGTGAGTTTAGTGTGGGTGCTCAACCTGCTTGATTCCATCCCACTGGGCTCAATGGGCATTGGACCGGAAGTGACCAAACAGGGTTTCCTAGATAGCTGCTAGCACAGCTGATGGTATGTGAAGTTCATGAGGCAGGTGGAGTTGTTTTGGCACTGGAAGAGCTGTGCTGCTGCTTCGGGCAGTTGCCATTCACCACCGCCCTGAGTTCCCTAGGTGTCATATCCACTTTCAGACAGATGTAGTGCCAGAGCACTTGGTTTCCATGGCAGCGGGAAATGGCTTGGGCGCTGAACTTGTGTTTGGCTGTGGAGTTTTGATCGCCTTGAGTGAGGAGCTCCATGTGAGTTTAGTGTGGGTGCTCAACCTGCTTGATTCCATCCCACTGGGCTCAATGGGCATTGGACCGGATGTGACCAAACAGGGTTTCTTAGATAGTTGCTAGCACAGCTGATGGTATGTGAAGTGAATGAGGCAGGTGGAGTTGTTTTGGCACTGGAAGAGCTGTGCTGCTGCTTCGGGCAGTTGCCATTCACCACCGCCCTGAGTTCCCTAGGTGTCATAGCCACTTTCAGACATATGTAGTGCCAGAGCACTTGGTTTCCATGGCAGCGGGAAATGGCTTGGGCGCTGAACTTGTGTTTGGCTGTGGAGTTTTGAGCGCCTTGAGTGAGGAGCTCCATTTTAGTTTAGTGTGGGTGCTCAACCTGCTTGATTCCATCAAACTGGGCTCAATGGGCATTGGACCGGAAGTGACCCAACAGGGTTTCCTAGATAGCTGCTAGCACAGCTGATGGTATGTGAAGTGAATGAGGCAGGTGGAGTAGTTGTGGCACTGGAAGAGCTGTGCTGCTGCTTCGGGCAGTTGCCATTCACCACCGCCCTGAGTTCCCTAGGTGTCATATCCACTTTCAGACATATGTGGTGCCAGAGCACTTGGTTTCCATGGCAGCGGGAAATGGCTTGGGCGCTGAACTTGTGTTTGGCTGTGGAGTTTTGAGCGCCTTGAGTGAGGAGCTCCATGTGAGTTTAGTGTGGGTGCTCAACCTGCTTGATTCCATCCCACTGGGCTCAATGGGCATTGGAGCGGAAGTGACCAAACAGGGTTTCCTAGATAGCTGCTAGCACAGCTGATGGTATGTGAAGTGAATGAGGCAGGTGGAGTTGTTTTGGCACTGGAAGAGCTGTGCTGCTGCTTCGGGCAGTTGCCATTCACCACCGCCCTGAGCTCCCTAGGTGTCATATCCACTTTCAGACAGATGTAGTGCCAGAGCACTTGGTTTCCATGACAGCGGGAAATGGCTTGGGCGCTGAACTTGTGTTTGGCTTTGGAGTTTTGAGCGCCTTGAGTGAGGAGCTCCATGTGAGTTTAGTGTGGGTGCTCAACCTGCTTGATTCCATCCCACTGGGCTCAATGGGCATTGGACCGGATGTGACCAAACAGGGTTTCTTAGATAGTTGCTAGCACAGCTGATGGTATGTGAAGTGAATGAGGCAGGTGGAGTTGTTTTGGCACTGGAAGAGCTGTGCTGCTGCTTCGGGCAGTTGCCATTCACCACCGCCCTGAGTTCCCTAGGTGTGATAGCCACTTTCAGACATATGTAGTGCCAGAGCACTTGGTTTCCATGGCAGCGGGAAATGGCTTGGGCGCTGAACTTGTGTTTGGCTGTGGAGTTTTGAGCGCCTCGAGTGGGGAGCTCCATGTGAGTTTAGTGTTGGTGCTCAACCTGCTTGATTCCATCCCACTGGGCTCAATGGGCATTGGACCGGAAGTGACCAAACAGGGTTTCCTAGAACGCTGCTAGCACAGCTGATGGTATGTGAAGTGAATGAGGCAGGTGGAGTTGTTTTGGCACTGGAAGAGCTGTGCTGCTGCTTCGGGCAGTTGCCATTCACCACCGCCCTGAGTTCCCTAGGTGTCATAGCCACTTTCAAACATTTGTGGTGCCAGAGCACTTGGTTTCCATGGCAGCGGAAAATGGCTTGGGCGCTGAACTTATGTTTGGCTGTGGAGTTTTGAGCGCCTTGAGTGAGGAGCTCCATGTGAGTTTAGTGTGGGTGCTCAACCTGCTTGATTCCATCCCACTGGGCTCAATGGGCATTGGACCGGAAGTGACCAAACAGGGTTTCCTAGAACGCTGCTAGCACAGCTGATGGTATGTGAAGTTCATGAGGCAGGTGGAGTTGTTTTGGCACTGGAAGAGCTGTGCTGCTGCTTCGGGCAGTTGCCATTCACCACCGCCCTGAGTTCCCTAGGTGTCATAGCCACTTTCAGACATATGTGGTGCCAGAGGAGTTGGTTTCCATGGCAGCGGGAAATGGCTTGGGCGCTGAACTTGTGTTTGGCTTTGGAGGTTTGAGCGCCTTGAGTGAGGAGCTCCATGTGAGTTTAGTGTGGGTGCTCAACCTGCTTGATTCCATCCCACTGGGCTCAATGGGCATTGGAACGGAAGTGACCCAACCGGGTTTCCTAGATAGCTGCTAGCACAGCTGATGGTATGTGAAGTTCATGAGGCAGGTGGAGTTGTTTTGGCACTGGAAGAGCTGTGCTGCTGCTTCGGGCAGTTGCCATTCAACACTGCCGTGAGTTCCCTAGGTGTCATAGCCACTTTCAGACATATGTGGTGCCAGAGGAGTTGGTTTCCATGGCAGCGGGAAATGGCTTGGGCGCTGAACTTGTGTTTGACTATGGAGTTTTGAGCGCCTCTAGTGGGGAGCTCCATGTGAGTTTAGTGTGGGTGCTCAACCTGCTTGATTCCATCCCACTGGGCTCAATGGGCATTGGACCGGAAGTGACCAAACAGGGTTTCCTAGAACGCTGCTAGCACAGCTGATGGTATGTGAAGTGAATGAGGCAGGTGGAGTTGTTTTGGCACTGGAAGAGCTGTGCTGCTGCTTCGGGCAGTTGCCATTCACCACCGCCCTGAGTTCCCTAGGTGTCATATCCACTTTCAGACAGATGTAGTGCCAGAGCACTTGGTTTCCATGGCAGCGGGAAATGGCTTGGGCGCTGAACTTGTGTTTGGCTGTGGAGTTTTGAGCGCCTTGAGTGAGGAGCTCCATGTGAGTTTAGTGTGGGTGCTCAACCTGCTTGATTCCATCCCACTGGGCTCAATGGGCATTGGACCGGAAGTGACCAAACAGGGTTTCATAGATAGTTGCTAGCACAGCTGATGGTATGTGAAGTTCATGAGGCAGGTGGAGTTGTTTTGGCACTGGAAGAGCTGTGCTGCTGCTTCGGGCAGTTGCCATTCACCACCGCCCTGAGTTCCCTAGGTGTCATAGCCACTTTCAGACATCTGTGGTGCCAGAGCACTTGGTTTCCATGGCAGCGGGAAATGGCTTGGGCGCTGAACTTGTGTTTGGCTGTGGAGTTTTGAGCGCCTTGAGTGAGGAGCTCCATGTGAGTTTAGTGTGGGTGCTCAACCTGCTTGATTCCATCCCACTGGGCTCAATGGGCATTGGACCGGAAGTGACCAAACAGGGTTTCTTAGATAGCTGCTAGCACAGCTGATGGTAGGTGAAGTTCATGAGGCAGGTGGAGTTGTTTTGGCACTGGAAGAGCTGTGCTGCTGCTTCGGGCAGTTGCCATTCACCACCGCCCTGAGTTCCCTAGGTGTCATAGCCACTTTCAGACATATGTGGTGCCAGAGGAGTTGGTTTCCATGGCAGCGGGAAATGGCTTGGGCGCTGAACTTGTGTTTGGCTTTGGAGGTTTGAGCGCCTTGAGTGAGGAGCTCCATGTGAGTTTAGTGTGGGTGCTCAACCTGCTTGATTCCATCCCACTGGGCTCAATGGGCATTGGACCGGATGTGACCAAACAGGGTTTCTTAGATAGTTGCTAGCACAGCTGATGGTATGTGAAGTTCATGAGGCAGGTGGAGTTGTTTTGGCACTGGAAGAGCTGTGCTGCTGCTTCGGGCAGTTGCCATTCACCACCGCCCTGAGTTCCCTAGGTGTCATAGCCACTTTCAGACATATGTGGTGCCAGAGGAGTTGGTTTCCATGGCAGCGGGAAATGGCTTGGGCGCTGAACTTGTGTTTGGCTGTGGAGTTTTGAGCGCCTCGAGTGGGGAGCTCCATGTGAGTTTAGTGTGGGTGCTCAACCTGCTTGATTCCATCCCACTGGGCTCAATGGGCATTGGACCGGAAGTGACCAAACAGGGTTTCCTAGAACGCTGCTAGCACAGCTGATGGTAGGTGAAGTTCATGAGGCAGGTGGAGTTGTTTTGGCACTGGAAGAGCTGTGCTGCTGCTTCGGGCAGTTGCCATTCACCACCGCCCTGAGTTCCCTAGGTGTCATATCCACTTTCAGACATATGTGGTGCCAGAGGAGTTGGTTTCCATGGCAGCGGGAAATGGCTTGGGCGCTGAACTTGTGTTTGGCTTTGGAGGTTTGAGCGCCTTGAGTGAGGAGCTCCATGTGAGTTTAGTGTGGGTGCTCAACCTGCTTGATTTCATCCTACTGGGCTCAATGGGCATTGGACCGGAAGTGACCAAACAGGGTTTCCTAGATAGCTGCTAGCACAGCTGATGGTATGTGAAGTGAATGAGGCAGGTGGAGTTGTTTTGGCACTGGAAGAGCTGTGCTGCTGCTTCGGGCAGTTGCCATTCACCACCGCCCTGAGTTCCCTAGGTGTCATATCCACTTGCAGACATATGTAGTGCCAGAGCACTTGGTTTCCATGGCAGCGGGAAATGGCTTGGGCGCTGAACTTGTGTTTGGCTGTGGAGTTTTGAGCGCCTTGAGTGAGGAGCTCCACGTGAGTTTAGTGTGGGTGCTCAACCTGCTTGATTCCATCCCACTGGGCTCAATGGGCATTGGACCGAATGTGACCAAACAGGGTTTCTTAGATAGTTGCTAGCACAGCTGATGGTATGTGAAATTCATGAGGCAGTTGGAGTTGTTTTGGCACTGGAAGAGCTGTGCTGCTGCTTCGGGCAGTTGCCATTCACCACTGCCGTGAGTTCCCTAGGTGTCATATCCACTTTCAGACATATGTGGTGGCAGAGCACTTGGTTTCCATGGCAGTGGGAAATGGCTTTTGCGCTGAACTTGTGTTTGACTGTGGAGTTTTGAGCGCCTTGAGTGAGGAGCTCCATGTGAGTTTAGTGTGGGTGCTCAACCTGCTTGATTCCATCCCACTGGGCTCAATGGGCATTGGAGCGGAAGTGACCAAACAGGGTTTCCTAGATAGCTGCTAGCACAGCTGATGGTATGTGAAGTTCATGAGGCAGGTGGAGTTGTTTTGGCACTGGAAGAGCTGTGCTGCTGCTTCGGGCAGTTGCCATTCACCACCGCCCTGAGTTCCCTAGGTGTCATAGCCACTTTCAGACATATGTGGTGCCAGAGGAGTTGGTTTCCATGGCAGCGGGAAATGGCTTGGGCGCTGAACTTGTGTTTGGCTTTGGAGGTTTGAGCGCCTTGAGTGAGGAGCTCCATGTGAGTTTAGTGTGGGTGCTCAACCTGCTTGATTCCATCCCACTGGGCTCAATGGGCATTGGACCGGATGTGACCAAACAGGGTTTCTTAGATAGTTGCTAGCACAGCTGATGGTGTGTGAAGTGAATGAGGCAGGTGGAGTTGTTTTGGCACTGGAAGAGCTGTGCTGCTGCTTCGGGCAGTTGCCATTCACCACCGCCCTGAGTTCCCTAGGTGTCATAGCCACTTTCAGACATATGTGGTGCCAGAGGAGTTGGTTTCCATGGCAGCGGGAAATGGCTTGGGCGCTGAACTTGTGTTTGGCTGTGGAGTTTTGAGCGCCTCGAGTGGGGAGCTCCTTGTGAGTTTAGTGTGGGTGCTCAACCTGCTTGATTCCATCCCACTGGGCTCAATGGGCATTGGACCGGAAGTGACCAAACAGGGTTTCCTAGAACGCTGCTAGCACAGCTGATGGTATGTGAAGTTCATGAGGCAGGTGGAGTTGTTTTGGCACTGGAAGAGCTGTGCTGCTGCTTCGGGCAGTTGCCATTCACCACCGCCCTGAGTTCCCTAGGTGTCATATCCACTTTCAGACATATGTAGTGCCAGAGCACTTGGTTTCCATGGCAGCGGGAAATGGCTTGGGTGCTGAACTTGTGTTTGGCTGTGGAGTTTTGAGCGCCTTGAGTGAGGAGCTCCACGTGAGTTTAGTGTGGGTGCTCAACCTGCTTGATTCCATCCCACTGGGCTCAATGGGCATTGGACCGGAAGGGACCAAACAGGGTTTCTTAGAACGCTGCTAGCACAGCTGATGTTATGTGAAGTGAATGAGGCAGGTGGAGTTGTTTTGGCACTGGAAGAGCTGTGCTGCTGCTTCGGGCAGTTGCCATTCAACATCTCACTGAGTTCCCTAGTTGTCATATCCACTTTAAGACATATGTGCTGGTAGAGCACTTGGTTTCCATGGCAGCGGGAAATGGTTTTGGCGCTGAACTTGTGTTTGGCTGTGGAGTTTTGAGCGCCTTGAGTGAGGAGCCCATGTTAGTTTAGTGTGGGTGCTCAACCTGCTTGATTCCATCCCACTGGGCTCAATGGGCATTGGACCGGAAGTGACCAAACAGGGTTTCCTAGAACGCTGCTAGCACAGCTGATGGTATGTGAAGTTCATGAGGCAGGTGGAGTTGTTTTGGCACTGGAAGAGCAGTGCTACTGCTTCGGGCAGTTGCCATTCACCACCGCCCTGAGTTCCCTAGGTGTCATAGCCACTTTCAGACATATGTGGTGCCAGAGCACTTGGTTTCCATGGCAGCGGGAAATGGCTTGGGCGCTGAACTTGTGTTTGACTGTGGAGTTTTGAGCGCCTTGAGTGAGGAGCTCCATGTTAGTTTAGTGTGGGTGCTCAACCTGCTTGATTCCATCCCACTGGGCTCAATGGGCATTGGACCGGAAGTGACCAAACAGGGTTTCCTAGATAGCTGCTAGCACAGCTGATGGTATGTGAAGTTCATGAAGCAGGTGGAGTTGTTTTGGCACTGGAAGAGCTGTGCTGCTGCTTCGGGCAGTTGCCATTCACCACCGCCCTGAGTTCCCTAGGTGTCATATCCACTTTCAGACATATGTGGTGCCAGAGCACTTGGTTTCCATGGCAGCGGGAAATGGCTTGGGCGCTGAACTTGTGTTTGGCTGTGGAGGTTTGAGCGCCTTGAGTGAGGAGCTCCATGTGAGTTTAGTGTGGGTGCTCAACCTGCTTGATTCCATCCCACTGGGCTCAATGGGCATTGGACCGGAAGTGACCAAACAGGGTTTCCTAGAACGCTGCTAGCACAGCTGATGGTATGTGAAGTTCATGAGGCAGGTGGAGTTGTTTTGGCACTGGAAGAGCTGTGCTGCTGCTTCGGGCAGTTGCCATTCACCACCGCCCTGAGTTCCCTAGGTGTCATAGCCACTTTCAGACATCTGTGGTGCCAGAGCACTTGGTTTCCATGGCAGCGGGAAATGGCTTGGGCGCTGAACTTGTGTTTGGCTGTGGAGTTTTGAGCGCCTTGAGTGAGGAGCTCCATGTGAGTTTAGTGTGGGTGCTCAACCTGCTTGATTCCATCCCACTGGGCTCAATGGGCATTGGACCGGAAGTGACCAAACAGGGTTTCCTAGATAGCTGCTAGCACAGCTGATGGTATGTGAAGTTCATGAGGCAGGTGGAGTTGTTTTGGCACTGGAAGAGCTGTGCTGCTGCTTCGGGCAGTTGCCATTCACCACCGCCCTGAGTTCCCTAGGTGTCATAGCCACTTTCAGACATATGTAGTGCCAGAGCACTTGGTTTCCATGGCAGCGGGAAATGGCTTTTGCGCTGAACTTGTGTTTGGCTGTGGAGTTTTGAGCGCCTTGAGTGAGGAGCTCCACGTGAGTTTAGTGTGGGTGCTCAACCTGCTTGATTCCATCCCACTGGGCTCAATGGGCATTGCATGGGAAGTGACCAAACAGGGTTTCTTAGAACGCTGCTAGCACAGCTGATGTTATGTGAAGTGAATGAGGCAGGTGGAGTTGTTTTGGCACTGGAAGAGCTGTGCTGCTGCTTCGGGCAGTTGCCATTCAACATCTCACTGAGTTCCCTAGTTGTCATATCCACTTTCAGACATATGTGGTGGTAGAGCACTTGGTTTCCATGGCAGCGGGAAATGGTTTTGGCGCTGAACTTGTGTTTGGCTGTGGAGTTTTGAGCGCCTTGAGTGAGGAGCTCCATGTGAGTTTAGTGTGGGTGTTCAACCTGCTTGATTCCATCCCACTGGGCTCAATGGGCATTGGACCGGAAGTGACCAAACAGGGTTTCCTAGAACGCTGCTAGCACAGCTGATGGTATGTGAAGTTCATGAGGCAGGTGGAGTTGTTTTGGCACTGGAAGAGCAGTGCTACTGCTTCGGGCAGTTGCCATTCACCACCGCCCTGAGTTCCCTAGGTGTCATAGCCACTTTCAGACCTATGTGGTGCCAGAGCACTTGGTTTCCATGGCAGCGGGAAATGGCTTGGGCGCTGAACTTGTGTTTGACTGTGGAGTTTTGAGCGCCTTGAGTGAGGAGCTCCATGTTAGTTTAGTGTGGGTGCTCAACCTGCTTGATTCCATCCCACTGGGCTCAATGGGCATTGGACCGGAAGTGACCAAACAGGGTTTCCTAGATAGCTGCTAGCACAGCTGATGGTATGTGAAGTTCATGAAGCAGGTGGAGTTGTTTTGGCACTGGAAGAGCTGTGCTGCTGCTTCGGGCAGTTGCCATTCACCACCGCCCTGAGTTCCCTAAGTGTCATATCT
The DNA here is from genome assembly GCF_030435755.1 of Ochotona princeps. NCBI lineage: Eukaryota > Metazoa > Chordata > Mammalia > Lagomorpha > Ochotonidae > Ochotona > Ochotona princeps. Next base: position 100,426,130 of record NC_080835.1, on the reverse strand, counting down.
ACTTTCAGACATCTGTGGTGCCAGAGCACTTGGTTTCCATGGCAGCGGGAAATGGCTTGGGCGCTGAACTTGTGTTTGGCTGTGGAGTTTTGAGCGCCTTGAGTGAGGAGCTCCATGTGAGTTTAGTGTGGGTGCTCAACCTGCTTGATTCCATCCCACTGGGCTCAATGGGCATTGGAGCGGAAGTGACCAAACAGGGTTTCCTAGAACGCTGCTAGCACAGCTGATGGTATGTGAAGTTCATGAGGCAGGTGGAGTTGTTTTGGCACTGGAAGAGCTGTGCTGCTGCTTCGGGCAGTTGCCTTTCACCACCGCCCTGAGTTCCCTAGGTGTCACAACCACTTTCAGACATATGTGCTACCAGAGCACTTCGTTTCCATGGCAGCGGGAAATGGCTTGGGCGCTGAACTTGTGTTTGGCTGTGGAGTTTTGAGCGCCTTGAGTGAGGAGCTCCATGTTAGTTTAGTGTGGGTGCTCAACCTGCTTGATTCCATCCCACTGGGCTCAATGGGCATTGGACCGGAAGTGACCCAACAGGGTTTCCTAGATAGCTGCTAGCACAGCTGATGGTATGTGAAGTGAATGAGGCAGGTGGAGTTGTTTTGGCACTGGAAGAGCTGTGCTGCTGCTTCGGGCAGTTGCCATTCAACACCTCACTGAGTTCCCTAGGTGTCATATCCACTTTCAGACATATGTGCTGGTAGAGTACTTTGTTTCCATGGCAGCGGGAAATGGCTTGGGCGCTGAACTTGTGTTTGGCTGTGGAGTTTTGAGCGCCTTGAGTGAGGAGCTCCATGTGAGTTTAGTGTGGGTGCTCAACCTGCTTGATTCCATCCCACTGGGCTCAATGGGCATTGGACCGGAAGTGACCAAACAGGGTTTCCTAGAACGCTGCTAGCATAGCTGATGGTATGTGAAGTTCATGAGGCAGGTGGAGTTGTTTTGGCACTGGAAGAGCAGTGCTACTGCTTCGGGCAGTTGCCATTCACCACCGCCCTGAGTTCCCTAGGTGTCATATCCACTTTCAAACTTATGTTCTGCCAGAGCACTTGGTTTCCATGGCAGCTGAAAATGACTGGGGCGCTGAACTTGTGTTTGGCTGTGGAGTTTTGAGCGCCTTGAGTGAGGAGCTCCATGTGAGTTTAGGGTGGGTGCTCAACCTGCTTGATTCCATCCCACTCGGCTCAATGGGCATTGGACCGGAAGTGACCAAACAGGGTTTCCTAGATAGCTGCTAGCACAGCTGATGGTATGTGAAGTTCATGAGGCAGGTGGAGTTGTTTTGGCACTGGAAGAGCTGTGCTGCTGCTTCGGGCAGTTGCCATTCACCACCGCACTGAGTTCCCTAGTTGTCATATCCACTTTCAGACATATGTGCTGATAGAGCACTTGGTTTCCATGGCAGCGGGAAATGGTTTTGGCGCTGAACTTGTGTTTGGCTGTGGAGTTTTGAGCGCCTTGAGTGAGGAGCTCCATGTTAGTTTAGTGTGGGTGCTCAACCTGCTTGATTCCATCCCCCTGGGCTCAATGAGCATTGGACCGGAAGTGACCAAACAGGGTTTCCTACAACGCTGCTAGCACAGCTGATGGTATGTGAAGTTCATGAGGCAGGTGGAGTTGTTTTGGCACTGGAAGAGCTGTGCTGCTGCTTCGGGCAGTTGCCATTCACCACCGCCCTGAGTTCCCTAGGTGTCATAGCCACTTTCAGACATCTGTGGTGCCAGAGCACTTGGTTTCCATGGCAGCGGGAAATGGCTTGGGCGCTGAACTTGTGTTTGGCTGTGGAGTTTTGAGCGCCTTGAGTGAGGAGCTCCATGTTAGTTTAGTGTGGGTGCTCAACCTGCTTGATTCCATCCCACTGGGCTCAATGGGCATTGGACCGGAAGTGACCCAACAGGGTTTCCTAGATAGCTGCTAGCACAGCTGATGGTATGTGAAGTTCATGAGGCAGGTGGAGTTGTTTTGGCACTGGAAGAGCTGTGCTGCTGCTTCGGGCAGTTGCCATTCACCACCGCCCTGAGTTCCCTAGGTGTCATAGCCACTTTCAGACATATGTGGTGCGAGAGGAGTTGGTTTCCATGGCAGCGGGAAATGCCTTATGCGCTGAACTTGTGTTTGGCTTTGGAGGTTTGAGCGCCTTGAGTGAGGAGCTCCATGTGAGTTTAGTGTGGGTGCTCAACCTGCTTGATTCCATCCCACTGGGCTCAATGGGCATTGGACCGGAAGTGACCAAACAGGGTTTCCTAGAACGCTGCTAGCACAGCTGATGGTATGTGAAGTTCATGAGGCAGGTGGAGTTGTTTTGGCACTGGAAGAGCTGTGCTGCTGCTTCGGGCAGTTGCCATTCACCACCGCCCTGAGTTCCCTAGGTGTCATATCCACTTTCAAACTTATGTTCTGCCAGAGCACTTGGTTTCCATGGCAGCTGAAAATGACTGGGGCGCTGAACTTGTGTTTGGCTGTGGAGTTTTGAGCGCCTTGAGTGAGGAGCTCCATGTGAGTTTAGGGTGGGTGCTCAACCTGCTTGATTCCATCCCACTCGGCTCAATGGGCATTGGACCGGAAGTGACCAAACAGGGTTTCCTAGATAGCTGCTAGCACAGCTGATGGTATGTGAAGTTCATGAGGCAGGTGGAGTTGTTTTGGCACTGGAAGAGCTGTGCTGCTGCTTCGGGCAGTTGCCATTCACCACCGCACTGAGTTCCCTAGTTGTCATATCCACTTTCAGACATATGTGCTGATAGAGCACTTGGTTTCCATGGCAGCGGGAAATGGTTTTGGCGCTGAACTTGTGTTTGGCTGTGGAGTTTTGAGCGCCTTGAGTGAGGAGCTCCATGTTAGTTTAGTGTGGGTGCTCAACCTGCTTGATTCCATCCCCCTGGGCTCAATGAGCATTGGACCGGAAGTGACCAAACAGGGTTTCCTACAACGCTGCTAGCACAGCTGATGGTATGTGAAGTTCATGAGGCAGGTGGAGTTGTTTTGGCACTGGAAGAGCTGTGCTGCTGCTTCGGGCAGTTGCCATTCACCACCGCCCTGAGTTCCCTAGGTGTCATAGCCACTTTCAGACATCTGTGGTGCCAGAGCACTTGGTTTCCATGGCAGCGGGAAATGGCTTGGGCGCTGAACTTGTGTTTGGCTGTGGAGTTTTGAGCGCCTTGAGTGAGGAGCTCCATGTTAGTTTAGTGTGGGTGCTCAACCTGCTTGATTCCATCCCACTGGGCTCAATGGGCATTGGACCGGAAGTGACCCAACAGGGTTTCCTAGATAGCTGCTAGCACAGCTGATGGTATGTGAAGTTCATGAGGCAGGTGGAGTTGTTTTGGCACTGGAAGAGCTGTGCTGCTGCTTCGGGCAGTTGCCATTCACCACCGCCCTGAGTTCCCTAGGTGTCATAGCCACTTTCAGACATATGTGGTGCGAGAGGAGTTGGTTTCCATGGCAGCGGGAAATGCCTTATGCGCTGAACTTGTGTTTGGCTTTGGAGGTTTGAGCGCCTTGAGTGAGGAGCTCCATGTGAGTTTAGTGTGGGTGCTCAACCTGCTTGATTCCATCCCACTGGGCTCAATGGGCATTGGACCGGAAGTGACCAAACAGGGTTTCCTAGAACGCTGCTAGCACAGCTGATGGTATGTGAAGTTCATGAGGCAGGTGGAGTTGTTTTGGCACTGGAAGAGCTGTGCTGCTGCTTCGGGCAGTTGCCATTCACCACCGCCCTGAGTTCCCTAGGTGTCATATCCACTTTCAGACATATGTAGTGCCAGAGCACTTGGTTTCCATGGCAGCGGGAAATGGCTTGGGCGCTGAACTTCTGTTTGGCTGTGGAGTTTTGAGCGCCTTGAGTGAGGAGCTCCATGTGAGTTTAGTGTGGGTGCTCAACCTGCTTGATTCCATCCCACTGGGCTCAATGGGCATTGGACCGAATGTGACCAAACAGGGTTTCTTAGATAGTTGCTAGCACAGCTGATGGTATGTGAAGTTCATGAGGCAGTTGGAGTTGTTTTGGCACTGGAAGAGCTGTGCTGCTGCTTCGGGCAGTTGCCATTCACCACTGCCGTGAGTTCCCTAGGTGTCATATCCACTTTCAGACATATGTGGTGGCAGAGCACTTGGTTTCCATGGCAGTGGGAAATGGCTTGGGCGCTGAACTTGTGTTTGACTGTGGAGTTTTGAGCGCCTTGAGTGAGGAGCTCCATGTGAGTTTAGTGTGGGTGCTCAACCTGCTTGATTCCATCCCACTGGGCTCAATGGGCATTGGACCGGAAGTGACCAAACAGCGTTTCCTAGAACGCTGCTAGCACAGCTGATGGTATGTGAAGTTCATGAGGCAGGTGGAGTTGTTTTGGCACTGGAAGAGCTGTGCTGCTGCTTCGGGCAGTTGCCATTCACCACCGCCCTGAGTTCCCTAGGTGTCATATCCAATTTCAGACAGATGTAGTGCCAGAGCACTTGGTTTCCATGGCAGCGGGAAATGGCTTGGGCACTGAACTTGTGTTTGGCTGTGGAGTTTTGAGCGCCTTGAGTGAGGAGCTCCATGTGAGTTTAGTGTGGGTGCTCAACCTGCTTGATTCCATCCCACTGGGCTCAATGGGCATTGGACCGAATGTGACCAAACAGGGTTTCTTAGATAGTTGCTAGCACAGCTGATGGTATGTGAAGTTCATGAGGCAGTTGGAGTTGTTTTGGCACTGGAAGAGCTGTGCTGCTGCTTCGGGCAGTTGCCATTCACCACCGCCCTGAGTTCCCTAGGTGTCATAGCCACTTTCAGACATATGTAGTGCCAGAGCACTTGGTTTCCATGGCAGCGGGAAATGGCTTGGGCGCTGAACTTGTGTTTGGCTGTGGAGTTTTGAGCGCCTTGAGTGAGGAGCTCCATGTGAGTTTAGTGTGGGTGCTCAACCTGCTTGATTCCATCCCACTGGGCTCAATGGGCATTGGACCGGAAGTGACCCAACAGGGTTTCCTAGATAGCTGCTAGCACAGCTGATGCTATGTGAAGTGAATGAGGCAGGTGGAGTAGTTGTGGCACTGGAAGAGCTGTGCTGCTGCTTCGGGCAGTTGCCATTCACCACTGCCGTGAGTTCCCTAGGTGTCATATCCACTTTCAGACATATGTGGTGCCAGAGCACTTGGTTTCCATGGCAGCGAGAAATGGCTTTTACGCTGAACTTGTCTTTGGCTGTGGAGTTTTGAGCGCCTTGAGTGAGGAGCTCCATGTGAGTTTAGTGTGGGTGCTCAACCTGCTTGATTCCATCCCACTGGGCTCAATGGGCATTGGACCGGAAGTGACCAAACAGGGTTTCCTAGAACGCTGCTAGCACAGCTGGTGGTATGTGAAGTGAATGAGGCAGGTGGAGTAGTTTTGGCACTGGAAGAGCTGTGCTGCTGCTTCGGGCAGTTGCCATTCACCACCGCCCCGAGTTCCCTAGGTGTCATATCCACTTTCAGACATATGTGGTGCCAGAGCACTTGGTTTCCATGGCAGCGGGAAATGGCTTGGGCGCTGAACTTGTGTTTGGCTGTGGAGTTTTGAGCGCCTTGAGTGAGGAGCTCCATGTGAGTTTAGTGTGGGTGCTCAACCTGCTTGATTCCATCCCACTGGGCTCAATGGGCATTGGACCGGAAGTGACCAAGCAGGGTTTCCTAGATAGCTGCTAGCACAGCTGATGGTATGTGAAGTTCATGAGGCAGGTGGAGTTGTTTTGGCACTGGAAGAGCTGTGCTGCTGCTTCGGGCAGTTGCCATTCACCACCGCCCTGAGTTCCCTAGGTGTCATATCCACTTTCAGACAGATGTAGTGCCAGAGCACTTGGTTTCCATGGCAGCGGGAAATGGCTTGGGCGCTGAACTTGTGTTTGGCTGTGGAGTTTTGAGCGCCTTGAGTGAGGAGCTCCATGTGAGTTTAGTGTGGGTGCTCAACCTGCTTGATTCCATCCCACTGGGCTCAATGGGCATTGGACCGGAAGTGACCAAACAGGGTTTCCTAGATAGCTGCTAACACAGCTGATGGTATGTGAAGTGAATGAGGCAGGTGGAGTTGTTTTGGCACTGGAAGAGCTGTGCTGCTGCTTCGGGCAGTTGCCATTCACCACCGCCCTGAGTTCCCTAGGTGTCATAGCCACTTTCAGACATATGTAGTGCCAGAGCACTTGGTTTCCATGGCAGCGGGAAATGGCTTGGGCGCTGAACTTGTGTTTGGCTGTGGAGTTTTGAGCGCCTTGAGTGAGGAGCTCCATGTGAGTTTAGTGTGGGTGCTCAACCTGCTTGATTCCATCCCACTGGGCTCAATGGGCATTGGACCGGAAGTGACGAAACAGGCTTTCCTAGAACGCTGCTAGCACAGCTGATGGTATGTGAAGTTCATGAGGCAGGTGGAGTTGTTTTGGCACTGGAAGAGCTGTGCTGCTGCTTCGGGCAGTTGCCATTCAACACCGCCCTGAGTTCCCTAGGTGTCATATCCACTTTCAGACATATGTGCTGCCAGAGCACTTGGTTTCCATGGCAGCGGGAAATGACTTGGGCGCTGAACTTGTGTTTGTCTGTGGAGTTTTGAGCGCCTTGAGTGAGGAGCTCCATGTGAGTTTAGTGTGGGTGCTCAACCTGCTTGATTCCATCCCTCTGGGCTCAATGGGCATTGGACCGGAAGTGACCCAACAGGGTTTCCTAGATAGCTGCTAGCACAGCTGATGCTATGTGAAGTGAATGAGGCAGGTGGAGTAGTTTTGGCACTGGAAGAGCTGTGCTGCTGCTTCGGGCAGTTGCCATTCACCACCGCCCTGAGTTCCCTAGGTGTCATATCCACTTTCAGACATATGTGGTGCCAGAGCACTTGCTTTCCATGGCAGCGGGAAATGGCTTGGGCGCTGAACTTGTCTTTGACTGTGGAGTTTTGAGAGCCTTGAGTGAGGAGCTCCATGTTAGTTTAGTGTGGGTGCTCAACCTGCTTGATTCCATCCCACTGGGCTCAATGGGCATTGGACCGGAAGTGACCAAACAGGGTTTCCTAGATAGCTGCTAGCACAGCTGGTGGTATGTGAAGTGAATGAGGCAGGTGGAGTAGTTTTGGCACTGGAAGAGCTGTGCTGCTGCTTCGGGCAGTTGCCATTCACCACCGCCCTGAGTTCCCTAGGTGTCATATCCACTTTCAGACATATGTGGTGCCAGAGCACTTGGTTTCCATGGCAGCGGGAAATGGCTTGGGCGCTGAACTTGTGTTTGGCTGTGGAGATTTGAGCACCTTGAGTGAGGAGCTCCATGTGAGTTTAGTGTGGGTGCTCAACCTGCTTGATTCCATCCCACTGGGCTCAATGGGCATTGGACCGGAAGTGACCAAACAGGGTTTCCTAGAACGCTGCTAGCACAGCTGATGGTATGTGAAGTTCATGAGGCAGGTAAAGTTGTTTTGGCACTGAAGAGCTGTGCTGCTGCTTCGGGCAGTTGCCATTCACCACTGCCCTGAGTTCCCTAGGTGTCATAGCCACTTTCAGACATCTGTGGTGCCAGAGCACTTGGTTTCCATGGCAGCGGGAAATGGCTTGGGCGCTGAACTTGTGTTTGGCTGTGGAGTTTTGAGCGCCTTGAGTGAGGAGCTCCATGTGAGTTTAGTGTGGGTGCTCAACCTGCTTGATTCCATCCCACTGGGCTCAATGGGCATTGCACCGGAAGTGACCAAACAGGGTTTCCTAGATAGCTGCTAGCACAGCTGATGGTATGTGAAGTTCATGAGGCAGGTGGAGTTGTTTTGGCACTGGAAGAGCTGTGCTGCTGCTTCGGGCAGTTGCCATTCACCACCGCCCTGAGTTCCCTAGGTGTCATAGCCACTTTCAGACATATGTGGTGCCAGAGGAGTTGGTTTCCATGGCAGCGGGAAATGGCTTGGGCGCAGAACTTGTGTTTGGCTTTGGAGGTTTGAGCGCCTCGAGTGAGGAGCTCCATGTGAGTTTAGTGTGGGTGCTCAACCTGCTTGATTCCATCCCACTGGGCTCAATGGGCATTGGACCGGAAGTGACCAAACAGGGTTTCCTAGATAGCTGCTAGCACAGCTGATGGTATGTGAAGTTCATGAGGCAGGTGGAGTTGTTTTGGCACTGGAAGAGCTGTGCTGCTGCTTCGGGCAGTTGCCATTCACCACCGCCCTGAGTTCCCTAGGTGTCATAGCCACTTTCAGACATATGTAGTGCCAGAGCACTTGGTTTCCATGGCAGCGGGAAATGGCTTGGGCGCTGAACTTGTGTTTGGCTGTGGAGTTTTGAGCGCCTTGAGTGAGGAGCTCCATGTGAGTTTAGTGTGGGTGCTCAACCTGCTTGATTCCATCCCACTGGGCTCAATGGGCATTGGACCGGAAGTGACCCAACAGGGTTTCCTAGATAGCTGCTAGCACAGCTGATGCTATGTGAAGTGAATGAGGCAGGTGGAGTAGTTGTGGCACTGGAAGAGCTGTGCTGCTGCTTCGGGCAGTTGCCATTCACCACTGCCGTGAGTTCCCTAGGTGTCATATCCACTTTCAGACATATGTGGTGCCAGAGCACTTGGTTTCCATGGCAGCGAGAAATGGCTTTTACGCTGAACTTGTCTTTGGCTGTGGAGTTTTGAGCGCCTTGAGTGAGGAGCTCCATGTGAGTTTAGTGTGGGTGCTCAACCTGCTTGATTCCATCCCACTGGGCTCAATGGGCATTGGACCGGAAGTGACCAAACAGGGTTTCCTAGAACGCTGCTAGCACAGCTGGTGGTATGTGAAGTGAATGAGGCAGGTGGAGTAGTTTTGGCACTGGAAGAGCTGTGCTGCTGCTTCGGGCAGTTGCCATTCACCACCGCCCTGAGTTCCCTAGGTGTCATATCCACTTTCAGACATATGTGGTGCCAGAGCACTTGGTTTCCATGGCAGCGGGAAATGGCTTGGGCGCTGAACTTGTGTTTGGCTGTGGAGTTTTGAGCGCCTTGAGTGAGGAGCTCCATGTGAGTTTAGTGTGGGTGCTCAACCTGCTTGATTCCATCCCACTGGGCTCAATGGGCATTGGACCGGAAGTGACCAAGCAGGGTTTCCTAGATAGCTGCTAGCACAGCTGATGGTATGTGAAGTTCATGAGGCAGGTGGAGTTGTTTTGGCACTGGAAGAGCTGTGCTGCTGCTTCGGGCAGTTGCCATTCACCACCGCCCTGAGTTCCCTAGGTGTCATATCCACTTTCAGACAGATGTAGTGCCAGAGCACTTGGTTTCCATGGCAGCAGGAAATGGCTTGGGCGCTGAACTTGTGTTTGGCTGTGGAGTTTTGAGCGCCTTGAGTGAGGAGCTCCATGTGAGTTTAGTGTGGGTGCTCAACCTGCTTGATTCCATCCCACTGGGCTCAATGGGCATTGGACCGGAAGTGACCAAACAGGGTTTCCTAGATAGCTGCTAACACAGCTGATGGTATGTGAAGTGAATGAGGCAGGTGGAGTTGTTTTGGCACTGGAAGAGCTGTGCTGCTGCTTCGGGCAGTTGCCATTCACCACCGCCCTGAGTTCCCTAGGTGTCATAGCCACTTTCAGACATATGTAGTGCCAGAGCACTTGGTTTCCATGGCAGCGGGAAATGGCTTGGGCGCTGAACTTGTGTTTGGCTGTGGAGTTTTGAGCGCCTTGAGTGAGGAGCTCCATGTGAGTTTAGTGTGGGTGCTCAACCTGCTTGATTCCATCCCACTGGGCTCAATGGGCATTGGACCGGAAGTGACGAAACAGGCTTTCCTAGAACGCTGCTAGCACAGCTGATGGTATGTGAAGTTCATGAGGCAGGTGGAGTTGTTTTGGCACTGGAAGAGCTGTGCTGCTGCTTCGGGCAGTTGCCATTCAACACCGCCCTGAGTTCCCTAGGTGTCATATCCACTTTCAGACATATGTGCTGCCAGAGCACTTGGTTTCCATGGCAGCGGGAAATGACTTGGGCGCTGAACTTGTGTTTGTCTGTGGAGTTTTGAGCGCCTTGAGTGAGGAGCTCCATGTGAGTTTAGTGTGGGTGCTCAACCTGCTTGATTCCATCCCTCTGGGCTCAATGGGCATTGGACCGGAAGTGACCCAACAGGGTTTCCTAGATAGCTGCTAGCACAGCTGATGCTATGTGAAGTGAATGAGGCAGGTGGAGTAGTTTTGGCACTGGAAGAGCTGTGCTGCTGCTTCGGGCAGTTGCCATTCACCACCGCCCTGAGTTCCCTAGGTGTCATATCCACTTTCAGACATATGTGGTGCCAGAGCACTTGCTTTCCATGGCAGCGGGAAATGGCTTGGGCGCTGAACTTGTCTTTGACTGTGGAGTTTTGAGAGCCTTGAGTGAGGAGCTCCATGTTAGTTTAGTGTGGGTGCTCAACCTGCTTGATTCCATCCCACTGGGCTCAATGGGCATTGGACCGGAAGTGACCAAACAGGGTTTCCTAGATAGCTGCTAGCACAGCTGGTGGTATGTGAAGTGAATGAGGCAGGTGGAGTAGTTTTGGCACTGGAAGAGCTGTGCTGCTGCTTCGGGCAGTTGCCATTCACCACCGCCCTGAGTTCCCTAGGTGTCATATCCACTTTCAGACATATGTGGTGCCAGAGCACTTGGTTTCCATGGCAGCGGGAAATGGCTTGGGCGCTGAACTTGTGTTTGGCTGTGGAGATTTGAGCACCTTGAGTGAGGAGCTCCATGTGAGTTTAGTGTGGGTGCTCAACCTGCTTGATTCCATCCCACTGGGCTCAATGGGCATTGGACCGGAAGTGACCAAACAGGGTTTCCTAGAACGCTGCTAGCACAGCTGATGGTATGTGAAGTTCATGAGGCAGGTAAAGTTGTTTTGGCACTGAAGAGCTGTGCTGCTGCTTCGGGCAGTTGCCATTCACCACTGCCCTGAGTTCCCTAGGTGTCATAGCCACTTTCAGACATCTGTGGTGCCAGAGCACTTGGTTTCCATGGCAGCGGGAAATGGCTTGGGCGCTGAACTTGTGTTTGGCTGTGGAGTTTTGAGCGCCTTGAGTGAGGAGCTCCATGTGAGTTTAGTGTGGGTGCTCAACCTGCTTGATTCCATCCCACTGGGCTCAATGGGCATTGCACCGGAAGTGACCAAACAGGGTTTCCTAGATAGCTGCTAGCACAGCTGATGGTATGTGAAGTTCATGAGGCAGGTGGAGTTGTTTTGGCACTGGAAGAGCTGTGCTGCTGCTTCGGGCAGTTGCCATTCACCACCGCCCTGAGTTCCCTAGGTGTCATAGCCACTTTCAGACATATGTGGTGCCAGAGGAGTTGGTTTCCATGGCAGCGGGAAATGGCTTGGGCGCAGAACTTGTGTTTGGCTTTGGAGGTTTGAGCGCCTCGAGTGAGGAGCTCCATGTGAGTTTAGTGTGGGTGCTCAACCTGCTTGATTCCATCCCACTGGGCTCAATGGGCATTGGACCGGAAGTGACCAAACAGGGTTTCCTAGATAGCTGCTAGCACAGCTGATGGTATGTGAAGTTCATGAGGCAGGTGGAGTTGTTTTGGCACTGGAAGAGCTGTGCTGCTGCTTCGGGCAGTTGCCATTCACCACCGCCCTGAGTTCCCTAGGTGTCATAGCCACTTTCAGACATATGTGGTGCCAGAGCACTTGGTTTCCATGGCAGCGGGAAATGGCTTGGGCGCTGAACTTGTGTTTGGCTGTGGAGTTTTGAGCGCCTTGAGTGAGGAGCTCCATGTGAGTTTAGTGTGGGTGCTCAACCTGCTTGATTCCATCCCACTGGGCTCAATGGGCATTGGACCGGAAGTGACCAAACAGGGTTTCCTAGAACGCTGCTAGCACAGCTGATGGTATGTGAAGTTCATGAGGCAGGTGGAGTTGTTTTGGCACTGGAAGAGCTGTGCTGCTGCTTCGGGCAGTTGCCATTGAACACCGCCCTGAGTTCCCTAGGAGTCATAGCCACTTTCAGACATATGTGGTGCCAGAGCACTTGGTTTCCATGGCAGCGAGAAATGGCTTGGGCGCAGAACTTGTGTTTGGCTGTGGAGTTTTGAGCGCCTTGAGTGAGGAGCTCCATGTTAGTTTAGTGTGGGTGCTCAACCTGCTTGATTCCATCCCACTGGGCTCAATGGGCATTGGACCGGAAGTGACCAAACAGGGTTTCCTAGATAGCTGCTAGCACAGCTGATGGTATGTGAAGTTCATGAGGCAGGTGGAGTTGTTTTGGCACTGGAAGAGCTGTGCTGCTGCTTTGGGTAGTTGCCATTCACCACTGCCGAAAGTTCCCTAGGTGTCATATCCACTTTCAGACATATGTGGTGCCAGAGCACTTGGTTTCCATGGCAGCGGGAAATGGCTTGGGCGCTGAACTTGTGTTTGGCTGTGGAGTTTTGAGCGCCTTGAGTGAGGAGCTCCATGTTAGTTTAGTGTGGGTGCTCAACCTGCTTGATTCCATCCCACTGGGCTCAATGGGCATTGGACCGGAAGTGACCAAACTGGGTTTCCTAGATAGCTGCTAGCACAGCTGATGGTATGTGAAGTTCATGAGTCAGGTGGAGTTGTTTTGGCACTGGAAGAGCTGTGCTGCTGCTTCGGGCAGTTGCCATTCACCACCGCCCTGAGTTCCCTATGTGTCATATCCACTTTCAGACATATGTGGTGGCAGAGCACTTGGTTTCCATGGCAGCGGGAAATGGCTTTTGCGCTGAATTTGTGTTTGGCTGTGGAGTTTTGAGCGCCTTGAGTGAGGAGCTCCATGTTAGTTTAGTGTGGGTGCTCAACCTGCTTGATTCCATCCCACTGGGCTCAATGGGCATTGGACCGGAAGTGACCAAACAGGGTTTCCTAGATAGCTGCTAGCACAGCTGATGGTATGTGAAGTTCATGAGTCAGGTGGAGTTGTTTTGGCACTGGAAGAGCTGTGCTGCTGCTTCGGGCAGTTGCCATTCACCACCGCCCTGAGTTCCCTAGGTGTCATATCCACTTTCAGACATATGTGGTGCCAGAGGAGTTGGTTTCCATGGCAGCGGGAAATGGCTTGGGCGCTGAACTTGTGTTTGGCTGTGGAGTTTTGAGCGCCTTGAGTGAGGAGCTCCATGTGAGTTTAGTGTGGGTGCTCAACCTGCTTGATTCCATCCCACTGGGCTCAATGGGCATTGGAGCGGAAGTGACCAAACAGGGTTTCCTAGATAGCTGCTAGCACAGCTGATGGTATGTGAAGTGAATGAGGCAGGTGGAGTTGTTTTGGCACTGGAAGAGCTGTGCTGCTGCTTCGGGCAGTTGCCATTCACCACTGCCCTGAGTTCCCTAGGTGTCATAGCCACTTTCAGACATATGTGGTGCCAGAGGAGTTGGTTTCCATGGCAGCGGGAAATGGCTTGGGCGCTGAACTTGTGTTTGGCTGTGGAGTTTTGAGCGCCTCGAGTGAGGAGCTCCATGTGAGTTTAGTGTGGGTGCTCAACCTGCTTGATTCCATCCCACTGGGCTCAATGGGCATTGGACCGGAAGTGACCAAACAGGGTTTCCTAGAACGCTGCTAGCACAGCTGATGCTATGTGAAGTTCATGAGGCAGGTGGAGTTGTTTTGGCACTGGAAGAGCTGTGCTGCTGCTTCGGGCAGTTGCCATTCACCACCGCCCTGAGTTCCCTAGGTGTCATAGCCACTTTCAGACATATGTGGTGCCAGAGGCGTTGGTTTCCATGGCAGCGGGAAATGGCTTGGGCGCTGAACTTGTGTTTGGCTGTGGAGTTTTGAGCGCCTTGAGTGAGGAGCTCCATGTTAGTTTAGTGTGGGTGCTCAACCTGCTTGATTCCATCCCACTGGGCTCAATGGGCATTGGACCGGAAGTGACCAAACAGGGTTTCCTAGATAGCTGCTAGCACAGCTGATGGTATGTGAAGTGAATGAGGCAGGTGGAGTTGTTTTGGCACTGGAAGAGCTGTGCTGCTGCTTCGGGCAGTTGCCATTCACAACCGCCCTGAGTTCCCTAGGTGTCATATCCACTTTCAGACATATGTGGTGCCAGAGCACTTGGTTTCCATGGCAGCGGGAAATGGCTTGGGCGCTGAACTTGTGTTTGGCTGTGGAGTTTTGAGCGCCTTGAGTGAGGAGCTCCATGTTAGTTTAGTGTGGGTGCTCAACCTGCTTGATTCCATCCCACTGGGCTCAATGGGCATTGGACCAGAAGTGACCAAACTGGGTTTCCTAGATAGCTGCTAGCACAGCTGATGGTATGTGAAGTTCATGAGTCAGGTGGAGTTGTTTTGGCACTGGAAGAGCTGTGCTGCTGCTTCGGGCAGTTGCCATTCACCACCGCCCTGAGTTCCCTATGTGTCATATCCACTTTCAGACATATGTGGTGGCAGAGCACTTGGTTTCCATGGCAGCGGGAAATGGCTTTTGCGCTGAATTTGTGTTTGGCTGTGGAGTTTTGAGCGCCTTGAGTGAGGAGCTCCATGTTAGTTTAGTGTGGGTGCTCAACCTGCTTGATTCCATCCCACTGGGCTCAATGGGCATTGGACCGGAAGTGACCAAACAGGGTTTCCTAGATAGCTGCTAGCACAGCTGATGGTATGTGAAGTTCATGAGTCAGGTGGAGTTGTTTTGGCACTGGAAGAGCTGTGCTGCTGCTTCGGGCAGTTGCCATTCACCACCGCCCTGAGTTCCCTAGGTGTCATATCCACTTTCAGACATATGTGGTGCCAGAGGAGTTGGTTTCCATGGCAGCGGGAAATGGCTTGGGCGCTGAACTTGTGTTTGGCTGTGGAGTTTTGAGCGCCTTGAGTGAGGAGCTCCATGTGAGTTTAGTGTGGGTGCTCAACCTGCTTGATTCCATCCCACTGGGCTCAATGGGCATTGGAGCGGAAGTGACCAAACAGGGTTTCCTAGATAGCTGCTAGCACAGCTGATGGTATGTGAAGTGAATGAGGCAGGTGGAGTTGTTTTGGCACTGGAAGAGCTGTGCTGCTGCTTCGGGCAGTTGCCATTCACCACTGCCCTGAGTTCCCTAGGTGTCATAGCCACTTTCAGACATATGTGGTGCCAGAGGAGTTGGTTTCCATGGCAGCGGGAAATGGCTTGGGCGCTGAACTTGTGTTTGGCTGTGGAGTTTTGAGCGCCTCGAGTGAGGAGCTCCATGTGAGTTTAGTGTGGGTGCTCAACCTGCTTGATTCCATCCCACTGGGCTCAATGGGCATTGGACCGGAAGTGACCAAACAGGGTTTCCTAGAACGCTGCTAGCACAGCTGATGGTATGTGAAGTTCATGAGGCAGGTGGAGTTGTTTTGGCACTGGAAGAGCTGTGCTGCTGCTTCGGGCAGTTGCCATTCACCACCGCCCTGAGTTCCCTAGGTGTCATAGCCACTTTCAGACATATGTGGTGCCAGAGGCATTGGTTTCCATGGCAGCGGGAAATGGCTTGGGCGCTGAACTTGTGTTTGGCTGTGGAGTTTTGAGCGCCTTGAGTGAGGAGCTCCATGTTAGTTTAGTGTGGGTGCTCAACCTGCTTGATTCCATCCCACTGGGCTCAATGGGCATTGGACCGGAAGTGACCAAACAGGGTTTCCTAGATAGCTGCTAGCACAGCTGATGGTATGTGAAGTGAATGAGGCAGGTGGAGTTGTTTTGGCACTGGAAGAGCTGTGCTGCTGCTTCGGGCAGTTGCCATTCACAACCGCCCTGAGTTCCCTAGGTGTCATAGCCACTTTCAGACATATGTGGTGCCAGAGCACTTGGTTTCCATGGCAGCGGGAAATGGCTTGGGCGCTGAACTTGTGTTTGGCTGTGGAGTTTTGAGCGCCTTGAGTGAGGAGCTCCATGTTAGTTTAGTGTGGGTGCTCAACCTGCTTGATTCCATCCCACTGGGCTCAATGGGCATTGGACCGGAAGTGACCAAACAGGGTTTCCTAGATAGTTGCTAGCACAGCTGATGGTATGTGAAGTTCATGAGTCAGGTGGAGTTGTTTTGGCACTGGAAGAGCTGTGCTGCTGCTTCGGGCAGTTGCCATTCACCACCGCCCTGAGTTCCCTAGGTGTCATATCCACTTTCAGACATATGTAGTGCCAGAGCACTTGGTTTCCATGGCAGTGGGAAATGGCTTGGGCGCTGAACTTGTGTTTGGCTGTGGAGTTTTGAGCGCCTTGAGTGAGGAGCTCCATGTGAGTTTAGTGTGGGTGCTCAACCTGCTTGATTCCATCCCACTGGGCTCAATGGGCATTGGACCGGAAGTGACCAAACAGGGTTTCCTAGAACGCTGCTAGCACAGCTGATGGTATGTGAAATTCATGAGGCAGGTGGAGTTGTTTTGGCACTGGAAGAGCTGTGCTGCTGCTTCGGGCAGTTGCCATTCACCACCGTCCTGAGTTCCCTAGGTATCATAGCCACTTTCAGACATATGTGCTGCCAGAGCACTTGGTTTCCATGGCAGCGGGAAAAGGCTTGGGCGCTGAACTTGTGTTTGGCTGTGGAGTTTTGAGCGCCTTGAGTGAGGAGCTCCATGTGAGTTTAGTGTGGGTGCTCAACCTGCTTGATTCCATCCCACTGGGCTCAATGGACATTGGACCGGAAGTGACCAAACAGGGTTTCCTAGATAGCTGCTAGCACAGCTGATGGTATGTGAAGTGAATGAGGCAGGTGGAGTTGTTTTGGCACTGGAAGAGCTGTGCTGCTGCTTCGGGCAGTTGCCATTCACCACCTCAGTGAGTTCCCTAGGTGTCATAGCCACTCTCAGACATATGTAGTGCCAGAGCACTTGGTTTCCATGGCAGCGGGAAATGGCTTTTGCGCTGAACTTGTGTTTGGCTGTGGAGTTTTGAGCGCCTTGAGTGAGGAGCTCCATGTTAGTTTAGTGTGGGTGCTCAACCTGCTTGATTCCATCCCACTGGGCTCAATGGGCATTGGACCGGAAGTGACCAAACAGGGTTTCCTAGAACGCTGTTAGCACAGCTGATGGTATGTGAAGTTCCTGAGGCAGGTGGAGTTGTTTTGGCACTGGAAGAGCTGTGCTGCTGCTTCGGGCAGTTGCCATTCACCACCGCCCTGAGTTCCCTAGGTGTCATATCCACTTTCAGACATATGTAGTGCCAGAGCACTTGGTTTCCATGGCAGCGGGAAATGGCTTGGGCGCTGAACTTGTGTTTGGCTGTGGAGTTTTGAGCGCCTTGAGTGAGGAGCTCCATGTGAGTTTAGTGTGGGTGCTCAACCTGCTTGATTCCATCCCACTGGGCTCAATGGGCATTGGACCGGAAGTGACCAAACAGGGTTTCCTAGATAGCTGCTAGCACAGCTGATGGTATGTGAAGTGAATGAGGCAGGTGGAGTTGTTTTGGCACTGGAAGAGCTGTGCCGCTGCTTTGGGTAGTTGCCATTCACCACCTCACTGAGTTCCCTAGGTGTCATATCCACTTTCAGACATATGTGGTGCTGCCAGAGCACTTGGTTTCCATGGCAGCGGGAAAAGGCTTGGGCGCTGAACTTGTGTTTGTGGAATTTTGAGCGCCTTGAGTGAGGAGCTCCATGTTAGTTTAGTGTTGGTGCTCAACCTGCTTGATTCCATCCCACTGGGCTCAATGGGCATTGGACCGGAAGTGACCAAACAGGGTTTCCTAGATAGCTGCTAGCACAGCTGATGGTATGTGAAGTGAATGAGGCAGGTGGAGTTGTTTTGGCACTGGAAGAGCTGTGCTGCTGCTTCGGGGAGTTGCCATTCACCACCGCCCTGAGTTCCCTAGGTGTCATAGCCACTTTCAGACATATGTGGTGCCAGAGCACTTGGTTTCCATGGCAGCGGGAAATGGCTTGGGCGCTGAACTTGTGTTTGGCTGTGGAGTTTTGAGCGCCTTGAGTGAGGAGCTCCATGTGAGTTTAGTGTGGGTGCTCAACATGCTTGATTCCATCCCAATGGGCTCAATGGACATTGGACTGGAAGTGACCAAACAGGGTTTCCTAGAACGCTGCTAGCCCAGCTGATGGTATGTGAAGTGAATGAGGCAGGTGGAGTTGTTTTGGCACTGGAAGAGCTGTGCTGCTGCTTCGGGCAGTTGCCATTCACCACCTCAGTGAGTTCCCTAGGTGTCATAGACACTCTCAGACATATGTAGTGCCAGAGCACTTGGTATCCATGGCAGCGGGAAATGGCTTGGGAGCTGAACTTGTGTTTGGCTGTGGAGTTTTGAGCGCCTTGAGTGAGGAGCTCCATGTTAGTTTAGTGTGGGTGCTCAACCTGCTTGATTCCATCCCCCTGGGCTCAATGGGCATTGGACCGGAAGTGACCCAACAGGGTTTCCTAGATAGCTGCTAGCACAGCTGATGGTATGTGAAGTTCATGAGGCAGGTGGAGTTGTTTTGGCACTGGAAGAGCTGTGCTGCTGCTTCGGGCAGTTGCCATTCACCACCGCCCTGAGTTCCCTAGGTGTCATATCCACTTTCAGACATATGTAGTGCCAGAGCACTTGGTTTCCATGGCAGCGGGAAATGGCTTGGGCGCTGAACTTGTGTTTGGCTGTGGAGTTGTGAGCGCCTTGAGTGAGGAGCTCCATGTGAGTTTAGTGTGGGTGCTCAACCTGCTTGATTCCATCCCACTGGGCTCAATGGGCATTGGACCGGAAGTGACCAAACAGGGTTTCCTAGATAGCTGCTAGCACAGCTGATGGTATGTGAAGTGAATGAGGCAGGTGGAGTAGTTTTGGCACTTGAAGAGCTGTGCCGCTGCTTTGGGTAGTTGCCATTCACCACCTCACTGAGTTCCCTAGGTGTCATATCCACTTTCAGACATATGTGGTGCTGCCAGAGCACTTGGTTTCCATGGCAGCGGGAAAAGGCTTGGGCGCTGAACTTGTGTTTGTGGAATTTTGAGCGCCTTGAGTGAGGAGCTCCATGTTAGTTTAGTGTTGGTGCTCAACCTGCTTGATTCCATCCCACTGGGCTCAATGGGCATTGGACCGGAAGTGACCAAACAGGGTTTCCTAGATAGCTGCTAGCACAGCTGATGGTATGTGAAGTGAATGAGGCAGGTGGAGTTGTTTTGGCACTGGAAGAGCTGTGCTGCTGCTTCGGGCAGTTGCCATTCACCACCGCCCTGAGTTCCCTAGGTGTCAAAGCCACTTTCAGACATATGTGGTGCCAGAGCACTTGGTTTCCATGGCAGCGGGAAATGGCTTGGGCGCTGAACTTGTGTTTGGCTGTGGAGTTTTGAGCGCCTTGAGTGAGGAGCTCCATGTGAGTTTAGTGTGGGTGCTCAACATGCTTGATTCCATCCCACTGGGCTCAATGGACATTGGACTGGAAGTGACCAAACAGGGTTTCCTAGATAGCTGCTAGCACAGCTGATGGTATGTGAAGTTCATGAGGCAGGTGGAGTTGTTTTGGCACTGGAAGAGCTGTGCTGCTGCTTCGGGCAGTTGCCATTCACCACCCCCCTGAGTTCCCTAGGTGTCATAGCCACTTTCAGACATATGTAGTGCCAGAGCACTTGGTTTCCATGGCAGTGGGAAATGGCTTGGGCGCTGAACTTGTGTTTGGCTGTGGAGTTTTGAACGCCTTGAGTGAGGAGCTCCATGTGAGTTTAGTGTGGGTGCTCAACCTGCTTGATTCCATCCCACTGGGCTCAATGGGCATTGGACCGGAAGTGACCAAACAGGGTTTCCTAGATAGCTGCTAGCACAGCTGATGGTATGTGAAGTGAATGAGGCAGGTGGAGTTGTTTTGGCACTGGAAGAGCTGTGCTGCTGCTTCGGGCAGTTGCCATTCACCACCGCCCTGAGTTCCCTAGGTGTCATAGCCACTTTCAGACATATGTGGTGCCAGAGCACTTGGTTTCCATGGCAGCGGGAAATGGCTTGGTCGCTGAACTTGTGTTTGGCTGTGGAGTTTTGAGCGCCTTGAGTGAGGAGCTCCATGTTAGTTTAGTGTGGGTGCTCAACCTGCTTGATTCCATCCCACTGGGCTCAATGGGCATTGGACCGGAAGTGACCAAACAGGGTTTCCTAGATAGCTGCTAGCACAGCTGATGGTATGTGAAGTGAATGAGGCAGGTGGAGTAGTTTTGGCACTTGAAGAGCTGTGCCGCTGCTTTGGGTAGTTGCCATTCACCACCTCACTGAGTTCCCTAGGTGTCATATCCACTTTCAGACATATGTGGTGCTGCCAGAGCACTTGGTTTCCATGGCAGCGGGAAAAGGCTTGGGATCTGAACTTGTGTTTGTGGAATTTTGAGCGCCTTGAGTGAGGAGCTCCATGTTAGTTTAGTGTTGGTGCTCAACCTGCTTGATTCCATCCCACTGGGCTCAATGGGCATTGGACCGGAAGTGACCAAACAGGGTTTCCTAGATAGCTGCTAGCACAGCTGATGGTATGTGAATTGAATGAGGCAGGTGGAGTTGTTTTGGCACTGGAAGAGCTGTGCTGCTGCTTCGGGCAGTTGCCATTCACCACCGCCCTGAGTTCCCTAGGTGTCATAGCCACTTTCAGACATATGTGGTGCCAGAGCACTTGGTTTCCATGGCAGCGGGAAATGGCTTGGGCGCTGAACTTGTGTTTGGCTGTGGAGTTTTGAACGCCTTGAGTGAGGAGCTCCATGTGAGTTTAGTGTGGGTGCTCAACCTGCTTGATTCCATCCCAATGGGCTCAATGGGCATTGGAGCGGAAGTGACCAAACAGGGTTTCCTAGAACGCTGCTAGCACAGCTGATGGTATGTGAAGTTCATGAAGCAGGTGGAGTTGTTTTGGCACTGGAAGAGCTGTGCTGCTGCTTCGGCCAGTTGCCATTCACCACCGCCCTGAGTTCCCAAGGTGTCATATCCACTTTCAGACATATGTGGTGCCAGAGCACTTGGTTTCCATGGTAGCGGGAAATGGCTTGGGCGCTGAAGTTGTGTTTGGCTGTGGAGTTTTGAGCGCCTTGAGTGAGGAGCTCCATGTTAGTTTAGTGTGGGTGCTCAACCTGCTTGATTCCATCCCACTGGGCTCAATGGGCATTGGACCGGAAGTGACCAAACAGGGTTTCCTAGATAACTGCTACCAGGGCTGATGGTATGTGAAATTCATGAGGCAGGTGGAGTTGTTTTGGCACTGGAAGAGTTGTGCCGCTGCTTTGGGTAGTTGCCATTCACCACTGCCGTGAGTTCCCTAGGTGTCATATCCACTTTCAGACATATGTGGTGCCAGAGCACTTGATTTCCATGGCAGCGGGAAAAGGCTTGGGCGCTGAACTTGTGTTTGTGGAATTTTGAGCGCCTTGAGTGAGGAGCTCCATGTGAGTTTAGTGTGGGTGCTCAACCTGCTTGATTCCATCCCACTGGGCTCAATGGGCATTGGACCGGAAGTGACCAAACAGGGTTTCCTAGATAGCTGCTAGCACAGCTGATGGTATGTGAAGTGAATGAGGCAGGTGGAGTTGTTTTGGCACTGGAAGAGCTGTGCTGCTGCTTCGGGCAGTTGCCATTCACCACCGCCCTGAGTTCCCTAGGTGTCATAGCCACTTTCAGACATATGTAGTGCCAGAGCACTTGGTTTCCATGGCAGCGGGAAATGGCTTGGGCGCTGAACTTGTGTTTGGCTGTGGAGTTTAGGGCGCCTTGAGTGAGGAGCTCCATGTGAGTTTAGTGTGGGTGCTCAACCTGCTTGATTCCATCCTAATGGGCTCAATGGACATTGGACTGGAAGTGACCAAACAGGGTTTCCTAGATGGCTGCTAGCACAGCTGATGGTATGTGAAGTGAATGAGGCAGGTGGAGTTGTTTTGGCACTGGAAGAGCTGTGCTGCTGCTTCGGGCAGTTGCCATTCACCACCGCCCTGAGTTCCCAAGTTGTCATAGCTACTTTCAGACATATGTGGTGCCAGAGCACTTGGTTTCCATGGCAGCGGGAAATGGCTTGGGCGCTGAACTTGTGTTTGGCTGTGGAGTTTTGAGCGCCTTGTGTGAGGAGCTCCATGTGAGTTTAGTGTGGGTGCTCAACCTGCTTGATTCCATCCCACTGGGCTCAATGGGCATTGGACCGGAAGTGACCAAACAGGGTTTCCTAGATAGCTGCTACCACAGCTGATGGTATGTGAAATTCATGAGGCAGGTGGAGTTGTTTTGGCACTGGAAGAGCTGTGCTGCTGCTTTGGGCAGTTGCCATTCACCACCGCCCTGAGTTCCCTAGGTGTCATAGCCACTTTCAGACATATGTGCTGCCAGAGCACTTGGTTTCCATGGCAGCGGGAAAAGGCTTGGGATCTGAACTTGTGTTTGTGGAATTTTGAGCGCCTTGTGTGAGGAGCTCCATGTTAGTTTAGTGTTGGTGCTCAACCTGCTTGATTCCATCCCACTGGGCTCAATGGGCATTGGACCGGAAGTGACCAAACAGGGTTTCCTAGATAGCTGCTAGCACAGCTGATGGTATGTGAAGTTCATGAGGCAGGTGGAGTTGTTTTGGCACTGGAAGAGCTGTGCTGCTGCTTCGGGCAGTTGCCATTCACCACCGCCCTGAGTTCCCTAGGTGTCATATCCACTTTCAGACATATGTAGTGCCAGAGCACTTGGTTTCCATGGCAGCGGGAAATGGCTTGGGCGCTGAACTTGTGTTTGGCTGTGGAGTTTTGAGCGCCTTGAGTGAGGAGCTCCATGTTAGTTTAGTGTGGGTGCTCAACCTGCTTGATTCCATCCCACTGGGCTCAATGGGCATTGGACCCGAAGTGACCAAACAGGGTTTCCTAGATAGCTGCTAGCACAGCTGATGGTATGTGAAATTCATGAGGCAGGTGGAGTTGTTTTGGCACTTGAAGAGCTGTGCCGCTGCTTTGGGTAGTTGCCATTCACCACCTCACTGAGTTCCCTAGGTGTCATATCCACTTTCAGACATATGTGCTGCCAGAGCACTTGGTTTCCATGGCAGCGGGAAATGGCTTGGGCGCTGAACTTGTGTTTAGCTGTGGAGTTTTGAGCACCTTGAGTGAGGAGCTCCATGTGAGTTTAGTGTGGGTGCTCAACCTGCTTGATTCCATCCCACTGGGCTCAATGGGCATTGGACCGGAAGTGACCAAACAGGGTTTCCTAGAACGCTGCTAGCACAGCTGATGGTATGTGAAGTGAATGAGGCAGGTGGAGTTGTTTTGGCACTGGAAGAGCTGTGCTGCTGCTTCGGGCAGTGGCCATTCACCACCGCCCTGAGTTCCCTAGGTGTCATAGCCACTTTCAGACATATGTGCTGCTAGAGCACTTGATTTCCATGGCAGCGGGAAATGGCTTGGGCGCTGAACTTGTGTTTGGCTGTGGAGTTTTGAGTGCCTCGAGTGAGGAGCTCCATGTGAGTTTAGTGTGGGTGCTCAACCTGCTTGATTCCATCCCACTGGGCTCAATGGGCATTGGACCCGAAGTGACCAAACAGGGTTTCCTAGAACGCTGCTACCAGAGCTGATGGTATGTGAAGTTCATGAGGCAGGTAAAGTTGTTTTGGCACTGAAGAGCTGTGCTGCTGCTTCGGGCAGTTGCCATTCACCACTGCCCTGAGTTCCCTAGGTGTCATAGCCACTTTCAGACATCTGTGGTGCCAGAGCACTTGGTTTCCATGGCAGCGGGAAATGGCTTGGGCGCTGAACTTGTGTTTGGCTGTGGAGTTTTGAGCGCCTTGAGTGAGGAGCTCCATGTGAGTTTAGTGTGGGTGCTCAACCTGCTTGATTCCATCCCACTGGGCTCAATGGGCATTGCACCGGAAGTGACCAAACAGGGTTTCCTAGATAGCTGCTAGCACAGCTGATGGTATGTGAAGTTCATGAGGCAGGTGGAGTTGTTTTGGCACTGGAAGAGCTGTGCTGCTGCTTCGGGCAGTTGCCATTCACCACCGCCCTGAGTTCCCTAGGTGTCATAGCCACTTTCAGACATATGTGGTGCCAGAGGAGTTGGTTTCCATGGCAGCGGGAAATGGCTTGGGCGCAGAACTTGTGTTTGGCTTTGGAGGTTTGAGCGCCTCGAGTGAGGAGCTCCATGTGAGTTTAGTGTGGGTGCTCAACCTGCTTGATTCCATCCCACTGGGCTCAATGGGCATTGGACCGGAAGTGACCAAACAGGGTTTCCTAGATAGCTGCTAGCACAGCTGATGGTATGTGAAGTTCATGAGGCAGGTGGAGTTGTTTTGGCACTGGAAGAGCTGTGCTGCTGCTTCGGGCAGTTGCCATTCACCACCGCCCTGAGTTCCCTAGGTGTCATAGCCACTTTCAGACATATGTAGTGCCAGAGCACTTGGTTTCCATGGCAGCGGGAAATGGCTTGGGCGCTGAACTTGTGTTTGGCTGTGGAGTTTTGAGCGCCTTGAGTGAGGAGCTCCATGTGAGTTTAGTGTGGGTGCTCAACCTGCTTGATTCCATCCCACTGGGCTCAATGGGCATTGGACCGGAAGTGACCCAACAGGGTTTCCTAGATAGCTGCTAGCACAGCTGATGCTATGTGAAGTGAATGAGGCAGGTGGAGTAGTTGTGGCACTGGAAGAGCTGTGCTGCTGCTTCGGGCAGTTGCCATTCACCACTGCCGTGAGTTCCCTAGGTGTCATATCCACTTTCAGACATATGTGGTGCCAGAGCACTTGGTTTCCATGGCAGCGAGAAATGGCTTTTACGCTGAACTTGTCTTTGGCTGTGGAGTTTTGAGCGCCTTGAGTGAGGAGCTCCATGTGAGTTTAGTGTGGGTGCTCAACCTGCTTGATTCCATCCCACTGGGCTCAATGGGCATTGGACCGGAAGTGACCAAACAGGGTTTCCTAGAACGCTGCTAGCACAGCTGGTGGTATGTGAAGTGAATGAGGCAGGTGGAGTAGTTTTGGCACTGGAAGAGCTGTGCTGCTGCTTCGGGCAGTTGCCATTCACCACCGCCCTGAGTTCCCTAGGTGTCATATCCACTTTCAGACATATGTGGTGCCAGAGCACTTGGTTTCCATGGCAGCGGGAAATGGCTTGGGCGCTGAACTTGTGTTTGGCTGTGGAGTTTTGAGCGCCTTGAGTGAGGAGCTCCATGTGAGTTTAGTGTGGGTGCTCAACCTGCTTGATTCCATCCCACTGGGCTCAATGGGCATTGGACCGGAAGTGACCAAGCAGGGTTTCCTAGATAGCTGCTAGCACAGCTGATGGTATGTGAAGTTCATGAGGCAGGTGGAGTTGTTTTGGCACTGGAAGAGCTGTGCTGCTGCTTCGGGCAGTTGCCATTCACCACCGCCCTGAGTTCCCTAGGTGTCATATCCACTTTCAGACAGATGTAGTGCCAGAGCACTTGGTTTCCATGGCAGCAGGAAATGGCTTGGGCGCTGAACTTGTGTTTGGCTGTGGAGTTTTGAGCGCCTTGAGTGAGGAGCTCCATGTGAGTTTAGTGTGGGTGCTCAACCTGCTTGATTCCATCCCACTGGGCTCAATGGGCATTGGACCGGAAGTGACCAAACAGGGTTTCCTAGATAGCTGCTAACACAGCTGATGGTATGTGAAGTGAATGAGGCAGGTGGAGTTGTTTTGGCACTGGAAGAGCTGTGCTGCTGCTTCGGGCAGTTGCCATTCACCACCGCCCTGAGTTCCCTAGGTGTCATAGCCACTTTCAGACATATGTAGTGCCAGAGCACTTGGTTTCCATGGCAGCGGGAAATGGCTTGGGCGCTGAACTTGTGTTTGGCTGTGGAGTTTTGAGCGCCTTGAGTGAGGAGCTCCATGTGAGTTTAGTGTGGGTGCTCAACCTGCTTGATTCCATCCCACTGGGCTCAATGGGCATTGGACCGGAAGTGACGAAACAGGCTTTCCTAGAACGCTGCTAGCACAGCTGATGGTATGTGAAGTTCATGAGGCAGGTGGAGTTGTTTTGGCACTGGAAGAGCTGTGCTGCTGCTTCGGGCAGTTGCCATTCAACACCGCCCTGAGTTCCCTAGGTGTCATATCCACTTTCAGACATATGTGCTGCCAGAGCACTTGGTTTCCATGGCAGCGGGAAATGACTTGGGCGCTGAACTTGTGTTTGTCTGTGGAGTTTTGAGCGCCTTGAGTGAGGAGCTCCATGTGAGTTTAGTGTGGGTGCTCAACCTGCTTGATTCCATCCCTCTGGGCTCAATGGGCATTGGACCGGAAGTGACCCAACAGGGTTTCCTAGATAGCTGCTAGCACAGCTGATGCTATGTGAAGTGAATGAGGCAGGTGGAGTAGTTTTGGCACTGGAAGAGCTGTGCTGCTGCTTCGGGCAGTTGCCATTCACCACCGCCCTGAGTTCCCTAGGTGTCATATCCACTTTCAGACATATGTGGTGCCAGAGCACTTGCTTTCCATGGCAGCGGGAAATGGCTTGGGCGCTGAACTTGTCTTTGACTGTGGAGTTTTGAGAGCCTTGAGTGAGGAGCTCCATGTTAGTTTAGTGTGGGTGCTCAACCTGCTTGATTCCATCCCACTGGGCTCAATGGGCATTGGACCGGAAGTGACCAAACAGGGTTTCCTAGATAGCTGCTAGCACAGCTGGTGGTATGTGAAGTGAATGAGGCAGGTGGAGTAGTTTTGGCACTGGAAGAGCTGTGCTGCTGCTTCGGGCAGTTGCCATTCACCACCGCCCTGAGTTCCCTAGGTGTCATATCCACTTTCAGACATATGTGGTGCCAGAGCACTTGGTTTCCATGGCAGCGGGAAATGGCTTGGGCGCTGAACTTGTGTTTGGCTGTGGAGATTTGAGCACCTTGAGTGAGGAGCTCCATGTGAGTTTAGTGTGGGTGCTCAACCTGCTTGATTCCATCCCACTGGGCTCAATGGGCATTGGACCGGAAGTGACCAAACAGGGTTTCCTAGAACGCTGCTAGCACAGCTGATGGTATGTGAAGTTCATGAGGCAGGTAAAGTTGTTTTGGCACTGAAGAGCTGTGCTGCTGCTTCGGGCAGTTGCCATTCACCACTGCCCTGAGTTCCCTAGGTGTCATAGCCACTTTCAGACATCTGTGGTGCCAGAGCACTTGGTTTCCATGGCAGCGGGAAATGGCTTGGGCGCTGAACTTGTGTTTGGCTGTGGAGTTTTGAGCGCCTTGAGTGAGGAGCTCCATGTGAGTTTAGTGTGGGTGCTCAACCTGCTTGATTCCATCCCACTGGGCTCAATGGGCATTGCACCGGAAGTGACCAAACAGGGTTTCCTAGATAGCTGCTAGCACAGCTGATGGTATGTGAAGTTCATGAGGCAGGTGGAGTTGTTTTGGCACTGGAAGAGCTGTGCTGCTGCTTCGGGCAGTTGCCATTCACCACCGCCCTGAGTTCCCTAGGTGTCATAGCCACTTTCAGACATATGTGGTGCCAGAGGAGTTGGTTTCCATGGCAGCGGGAAATGGCTTGGGCGCAGAACTTGTGTTTGGCTTTGGAGGTTTGAGCGCCTCGAGTGAGGAGCTCCATGTGAGTTTAGTGTGGGTGCTCAACCTGCTTGATTCCATCCCACTGGGCTCAATGGGCATTGGACCGGAAGTGACCAAACAGGGTTTCCTAGATAGCTGCTAGCACAGCTGATGGTATGTGAAGTTCATGAGGCAGGTGGAGTTGTTTTGGCACTGGAAGAGCTGTGCTGCTGCTTCGGGCAGTTGCCATTCACCACCGCCCTGAGTTCCCTAGGTGTCATAGCCACTTTCAGACATATGTGGTGCCAGAGCACTTGGTTTCCATGGCAGCGGGAAATGGCTTGGGCGCTGAACTTGTGTTTGGCTGTGGAGTTTTGAGCGCCTTGAGTGAGGAGCTCCATGTGAGTTTAGTGTGGGTGCTCAACCTGCTTGATTCCATCCCACTGGGCTCAATGGGCATTGGACCGGAAGTGACCAAACAGGGTTTCCTAGAACGCTGCTAGCACAGCTGATGGTATGTGAAGTTCATGAGGCAGGTGGAGTTGTTTTGGCACTGGAAGAGCTGTGCTGCTGCTTCGGGCAGTTGCCATTGAACACCGCCCTGAGTTCCCTAGGAGTCATAGCCACTTTCAGACATATGTGGTGCCAGAGCACTTGGTTTCCATGGCAGCGAGAAATGGCTTGGGCGCAGAACTTGTGTTTGGCTGTGGAGTTTTGAGCGCCTTGAGTGAGGAGCTCCATGTTAGTTTAGTGTGGGTGCTCAACCTGCTTGATTCCATCCCACTGGGCTCAATGGGCATTGGACCGGAAGTGACCAAACAGGGTTTCCTAGATAGCTGCTAGCACAGCTGATGGTATGTGAAGTTCATGAGGCAGGTGGAGTTGTTTTGGCACTGGAAGAGCTGTGCTGCTGCTTTGGGTAGTTGCCATTCACCACTGCCGAAAGTTCCCTAGGTGTCATATCCACTTTCAGACATATGTGGTGCCAGAGCACTTGGTTTCCATGGCAGCGGGAAATGGCTTGGGCGCTGAACTTGTGTTTGGCTGTGGAGTTTTGAGCGCCTTGAGTGAGGAGCTCCATGTTAGTTTAGTGTGGGTGCTCAACCTGCTTGATTCCATCCCACTGGGCTCAATGGGCATTGGACCGGAAGTGACCAAACTGGGTTTCCTAGATAGCTGCTAGCACAGCTGATGGTATGTGAAGTTCATGAGTCAGGTGGAGTTGTTTTGGCACTGGAAGAGCTGTGCTGCTGCTTCGGGCAGTTGCCATTCACCACCGCCCTGAGTTCCCTATGTGTCATATCCACTTTCAGACATATGTGGTGGCAGAGCACTTGGTTTCCATGGCAGCGGGAAATGGCTTTTGCGCTGAATTTGTGTTTGGCTGTGGAGTTTTGAGCGCCTTGAGTGAGGAGCTCCATGTTAGTTTAGTGTGGGTGCTCAACCTGCTTGATTCCATCCCACTGGGCTCAATGGGCATTGGACCGGAAGTGACCAAACAGGGTTTCCTAGATAGCTGCTAGCACAGCTGATGGTATGTGAAGTTCATGAGTCAGGTGGAGTTGTTTTGGCACTGGAAGAGCTGTGCTGCTGCTTCGGGCAGTTGCCATTCACCACCGCCCTGAGTTCCCTAGGTGTCATATCCACTTTCAGACATATGTGGTGCCAGAGGAGTTGGTTTCCATGGCAGCGGGAAATGGCTTGGGCGCTGAACTTGTGTTTGGCTGTGGAGTTTTGAGCGCCTTGAGTGAGGAGCTCCATGTGAGTTTAGTGTGGGTGCTCAACCTGCTTGATTCCATCCCACTGGGCTCAATGGGCATTGGAGCGGAAGTGACCAAACAGGGTTTCCTAGATAGCTGCTAGCACAGCTGATGGTATGTGAAGTGAATGAGGCAGGTGGAGTTGTTTTGGCACTGGAAGAGCTGTGCTGCTGCTTCGGGCAGTTGCCATTCACCACTGCCCTGAGTTCCCTAGGTGTCATAGCCACTTTCAGACATATGTGGTGCCAGAGGAGTTGGTTTCCATGGCAGCGGGAAATGGCTTGGGCGCTGAACTTGTGTTTGGCTGTGGAGTTTTGAGCGCCTCGAGTGAGGAGCTCCATGTGAGTTTAGTGTGGGTGCTCAACCTGCTTGATTCCATCCCACTGGGCTCAATGGGCATTGGACCGGAAGTGACCAAACAGGGTTTCCTAGAACGCTGCTAGCACAGCTGATGCTATGTGAAGTTCATGAGGCAGGTGGAGTTGTTTTGGCACTGGAAGAGCTGTGCTGCTGCTTCGGGCAGTTGCCATTCACCACCGCCCTGAGTTCCCTAGGTGTCATAGCCACTTTCAGACATATGTGGTGCCAGAGGCGTTGGTTTCCATGGCAGCGGGAGGGAAATGGCTTGGGCGCTGAACTTGTGTTTGGCTGTGGAGTTTTGAGCGCCTTGAGTGAGGAGCTCCATGTTAGTTTAGTGTGGGTGCTCAACCTGCTTGATTCCATCCCACTGGGCTCAATGGGCATTGGACCGGAAGTGACCAAACAGGGTTTCCTAGATAGCTGCTAGCACAGCTGATGGTATGTGAAGTGAATGAGGCAGGTGGAGTTGTTTTGGCACTGGAAGAGCTGTGCTGCTGCTTCGGGCAGTTGCCATTCACAACCGCCCTGAGTTCCCTAGGTGTCATATCCACTTTCAGACATATGTGGTGCCAGAGCACTTGGTTTCCATGGCAGCGGGAAATGGCTTGGGCGCTGAACTTGTGTTTGGCTGTGGAGTTTTTGAGCGCCTTGAGTGAGGAGCTCCATGTTAGTTTAGTGTGGGTGCTCAACCTGCTTGATTCCATCCCACTGGGCTCAATGGGCATTGGACCAGAAGTGACCAAACTGGGTTTCCTAGATAGCTGCTAGCACAGCTGATGGTATGTGAAGTTCATGAGTCAGGTGGAGTTGTTTTGGCACTGGAAGAGCTGTGCTGCTGCTTCGGGCAGTTGCCATTCACCACCGCCCTGAGTTCCCTATGTGTCATATCCACTTTCAGACATATGTGGTGGCAGAGCACTTGGTTTCCATGGCAGCGGGAAATGGCTTTTGCGCTGAATTTGTGTTTGGCTGTGGAGTTTTGAGCGCCTTGAGTGAGGAGCTCCATGTTAGTTTAGTGTGGGTGCTCAACCTGCTTGATTCCATCCCACTGGGCTCAATGGGCATTGGACCGGAAGTGACCAAACAGGGTTTCCTAGATAGCTGCTAGCACAGCTGATGGTATGTGAAGTTCATGAGTCAGGTGGAGTTGTTTTGGCACTGGAAGAGCTGTGCTGCTGCTTCGGGCAGTTGCCATTCACCACCGCCCTGAGTTCCCTAGGTGTCATATCCACTTTCAGACATATGTGGTGCCAGAGGAGTTGGTTT
This sequence comes from Ochotona princeps, assembly GCF_030435755.1. Taxonomy (NCBI): domain Eukaryota; kingdom Metazoa; phylum Chordata; class Mammalia; order Lagomorpha; family Ochotonidae; genus Ochotona; species Ochotona princeps. The sequence goes on along the minus strand of NC_080835.1, from coordinate 100,395,504 downwards.
CCATGGCAGCGGGAAATGGCTTGGGCGCTGAACTTGTGTTTGGCTGTGGAGTTTTGAGCGCCTTGAGTGAGGAGCTCCATGTGAGTTTAGTGTGGGTGCTCAACCTGCTTGATTCCATCCCACTGGGCTCAATGGGCATTGGAGCGGAAGTGACCAAACAGGGTTTCCTAGATAGCTGCTAGCACAGCTGATGGTATGTGAAGTGAATGAGGCAGGTGGAGTTGTTTTGGCACTGGAAGAGCTGTGCTGCTGCTTCGGGCAGTTGCCATTCACCACTGCCCTGAGTTCCCTAGGTGTCATAGCCACTTTCAGACATATGTGGTGCCAGAGGAGTTGGTTTCCATGGCAGCGGAAATGGCTTGGGCGCTGAACTTGTGTTTGGCTGTGGAGTTTTGAGCGCCTCGAGTGAGGAGCTCCATGTGAGTTTAGTGTGGGTGCTCAACCTGCTTGATTCCATCCCACTGGGCTCAATGGGCATTGGACCGGAAGTGACCAAACAGGGTTTCCTAGAACGCTGCTAGCACAGCTGATGCTATGTGAAGTTCATGAGGCAGGTGGAGTTGTTTTGGCACTGGAAGAGCTGTGCTGCTGCTTCGGGCAGTTGCCATTCACCACCGCCCTGAGTTCCCTAGGTGTCATAGCCACTTTCAGACATATGTGGTGCCAGAGGCATTGGTTTCCATGGCAGCGGGAAATGGCTTGGGCGCTGAACTTGTGTTTGGCTGTGGAGTTTTGAGCGCCTTGAGTGAGGAGCTCCATGTTAGTTTAGTGTGGGTGCTCAACCTGCTTGATTCCATCCCACTGGGCTCAATGGGCATTGGACCGGAAGTGACCAAACAGGGTTTCCTAGATAGCTGCTAGCACAGCTGATGGTATGTGAAGTGAATGAGGCAGGTGGAGTTGTTTTGGCACTGGAAGAGCTGTGCTGCTGCTTCGGGCAGTTGCCATTCACAACCGCCCTGAGTTCCCTAGGTGTCATAGCCACTTTCAGACATATGTGGTGCCAGAGCACTTGTTTCCATGGCAGCGGGAAATGGCTTGGGCGCTGAACTTGTGTTTGGCTGTGGAGTTTTGAGCGCCTTGAGTGAGGAGCTCCATGTTAGTTTAGTGTGGGTGCTCAACCTGCTTGATTCCATCCCACTGGGCTCAATGGGCATTGGACCGGAAGTGACCAAACAGGGTTTCCTAGATAGTTGCTAGCACAGCTGATGGTATGTGAAGTTCATGAGTCAGGTGGAGTTGTTTTGGCACTGAAGAGCTGTGCTGCTGCTTCGGGCAGTTGCCATTCACCACCCCCCTGAGTTCCCTAGGTGTCATAGCCACTTTCAGACATATGTAGTGCCAGAGCACTTGGTTTCCATGGCAGTGGGAAATGGCTTGGGCGCTGAACTTGTGTTTGGCTGTGGAGTTTTGAGCGCCTTGAGTGAGGAGCTCCATGTGAGTTTAGTGTGGGTGCTCAACCTGCTTGATTCCATCCCACTGGGCTCAATGGGCATTGGACCGGAAGTGACCAAACAGGGTTTCCTAGAACGCTGCTAGCACAGCTGATGGTATGTGAAATTCATGAGGCAGGTGGAGTTGTTTTGGCACTGGAAGAGCTGTGCTGCTGCTTCGGGCAGTTGCCATTCACCACCGTCCTGAGTTCCCTAGGTATCATAGCCACTTTCAGACATATGTGCTGCCAGAGCACTTGGTTTCCATGGCAGCGGGAAAAGGCTTGGGCGCTGAACTTGTGTTTGGCTGTGGAGTTTTGAGCGCCTTGAGTGAGGAGCTCCATGTGAGTTTAGTGTGGGTGCTCAACCTGCTTGATTCCATCCCACTGGGCTCAATGGACATTGGACCGGAAGTGACCAAACAGGGTTTCCTAGATAGCTGCTAGCACAGCTGATGGTATGTGAAGTGAATGAGGCAGGTGGAGTTGTTTTGGCACTGGAAGAGCTGTGCTGCTGCTTCGGGCAGTTGCCATTCACCACCTCAGTGAGTTCCCTAGGTGTCATAGCCACTCTCAGACATATGTAGTGCCAGAGCACTTGGTTTCCATGGCAGCGGGAAATGGCTTTTGCGCTGAACTTGTGTTTGGCTGTGGAGTTTTGAGCGCCTTGAGTGAGGAGCTCCATGTTAGTTTAGTGTGGGTGCTCAACCTGCTTGATTCCATCCCACTGGGCTCAATGGGCATTGGACCGGAAGTGACCAAACAGGGTTTCCTAGAACGCTGTTAGCACAGCTGATGGTATGTGAAGTTCCTGAGGCAGGTGGAGTTGTTTTGGCACTGGAAGAGCTGTGCTGCTGCTTCGGGCAGTTGCCATTCACCACCGCCCTGAGTTCCCTAGGTGTCATATCCACTTTCAGACATATGTAGTGCCAGAGCACTTGGTTTCCATGGCAGCGGGAAATGGCTTGGGCGCTGAACTTGTGTTTGGCTGTGGAGTTTTGAGCGCCTTGAGTGAGGAGCTCCATGTGAGTTTAGTGTGGGTGCTCAACCTGCTTGATTCCATCCCACTGGGCTCAATGGGCATTGGACCGGAAGTGACCAAACAGGGTTTCCTAGATAGCTGCTAGCACAGCTGATGGTATGTGAAGTGAATGAGGCAGGTGGAGTTGTTTTGGCACTGGAAGAGCTGTGCCGCTGCTTTGGGTAGTTGCCATTCACCACCTCACTGAGTTCCCTAGGTGTCATATCCACTTTCAGACATATGTGGTGCTGCCAGAGCACTTGGTTTCCATGGCAGCGGGAAAAGGCTTGGGCGCTGAACTTGTGTTTGTGGAATTTTGAGCGCCTTGAGTGAGGAGCTCCATGTTAGTTTAGTGTTGGTGCTCAACCTGCTTGATTCCATCCCACTGGGCTCAATGGGCATTGGACCGGAAGTGACCAAACAGGGTTTCCTAGATAGCTGCTAGCACAGCTGATGGTATGTGAAGTGAATGAGGCAGGTGGAGTTGTTTTGGCACTGGAAGAGCTGTGCTGCTGCTTCGGGGAGTTGCCATTCACCACCGCCCTGAGTTCCCTAGGTGTCATAGCCACTTTCAGACATATGTGGTGCCAGAGCACTTGGTTTCCATGGCAGCGGGAAATGGCTTGGGCGCTGAACTTGTGTTTGGCTGTGGAGTTTTGAGCGCCTTGAGTGAGGAGCTCCATGTGAGTTTAGTGTGGGTGCTCAACATGCTTGATTCCATCCCAATGGGCTCAATGGACATTGGACTGGAAGTGACCAAACAGGGTTTCCTAGAACGCTGCTAGCCCAGCTGATGGTATGTGAAGTGAATGAGGCAGGTGGAGTTGTTTTGGCACTGGAAGAGCTGTGCTGCTGCTTCGGGCAGTTGCCATTCACCACCTCAGTGAGTTCCCTAGGTGTCATAGACACTCTCAGACATATGTAGTGCCAGAGCACTTGGTATCCATGGCAGCGGGAAATGGCTTGGGAGCTGAACTTGTGTTTGGCTGTGGAGTTTTGAGCGCCTTGAGTGAGGAGCTCCATGTTAGTTTAGTGTGGGTGCTCAACCTGCTTGATTCCATCCCCCTGGGCTCAATGGGCATTGGACCGGAAGTGACCCAACAGGGTTTCCTAGATAGCTGCTAGCACAGCTGATGGTATGTGAAGTTCATGAGGCAGGTGGAGTTGTTTTGGCACTGGAAGAGCTGTGCTGCTGCTTCGGGCAGTTGCCATTCACCACCGCCCTGAGTTCCCTAGGTGTCATATCCACTTTCAGACATATGTAGTGCCAGAGCACTTGGTTTCCATGGCAGCGGGAAATGGCTTGGGCGCTGAACTTGTGTTTGGCTGTGGAGTTGTGAGCGCCTTGAGTGAGGAGCTCCATGTGAGTTTAGTGTGGGTGCTCAACCTGCTTGATTCCATCCCACTGGGCTCAATGGGCATTGGACCGGAAGTGACCAAACAGGGTTTCCTAGATAGCTGCTAGCACAGCTGATGGTATGTGAAGTGAATGAGGCAGGTGGAGTAGTTTTGGCACTTGAAGAGCTGTGCCGCTGCTTTGGGTAGTTGCCATTCACCACCTCACTGAGTTCCCTAGGTGTCATATCCACTTTCAGACATATGTGGTGCTGCCAGAGCACTTGGTTTCCATGGCAGCGGGAAAAGGCTTGGGCGCTGAACTTGTGTTTGTGGAATTTTGAGCGCCTTGAGTGAGGAGCTCCATGTTAGTTTAGTGTTGGTGCTCAACCTGCTTGATTCCATCCCACTGGGCTCAATGGGCATTGGACCGGAAGTGACCAAACAGGGTTTCCTAGATAGCTGCTAGCACAGCTGATGGTATGTGAAGTGAATGAGGCAGGTGGAGTTGTTTTGGCACTGGAAGAGCTGTGCTGCTGCTTCGGGCAGTTGCCATTCACCACCGCCCTGAGTTCCCTAGGTGTCAAAGCCACTTTCAGACATATGTGGTGCCAGAGCACTTGGTTTCCATGGCAGCGGGAAATGGCTTGGGCGCTGAACTTGTGTTTGGCTGTGGAGTTTTGAGCGCCTTGAGTGAGGAGCTCCATGTGAGTTTAGTGTGGGTGCTCAACATGCTTGATTCCATCCCACTGGGCTCAATGGACATTGGACTGGAAGTGACCAAACAGGGTTTCCTAGATAGCTGCTAGCACAGCTGATGGTATGTGAAGTTCATGAGGCAGGTGGAGTTGTTTTGGCACTGGAAGAGCTGTGCTGCTGCTTCGGGCAGTTGCCATTCACCACCCCCCTGAGTTCCCTAGGTGTCATAGCCACTTTCAGACATATGTAGTGCCAGAGCACTTGGTTTCCATGGCAGTGGGAAATGGCTTGGGCGCTGAACTTGTGTTTGGCTGTGGAGTTTTGAACGCCTTGAGTGAGGAGCTCCATGTGAGTTTAGTGTGGGTGCTCAACCTGCTTGATTCCATCCCACTGGGCTCAATGGGCATTGGACCGGAAGTGACCAAACAGGGTTTCCTAGATAGCTGCTAGCACAGCTGATGGTATGTGAAGTGAATGAGGCAGGTGGAGTTGTTTTGGCACTGGAAGAGCTGTGCTGCTGCTTCGGGCAGTTGCCATTCACCACCGCCCTGAGTTCCCTAGGTGTCATAGCCACTTTCAGACATATGTGGTGCCAGAGCACTTGGTTTCCATGGCAGCGGGAAATGGCTTGGTCGCTGAACTTGTGTTTGGCTGTGGAGTTTTGAGCGCCTTGAGTGAGGAGCTCCATGTTAGTTTAGTGTGGGTGCTCAACCTGCTTGATTCCATCCCACTGGGCTCAATGGGCATTGGACCGGAAGTGACCAAACAGGGTTTCCTAGATAGCTGCTAGCACAGCTGATGGTATGTGAAGTGAATGAGGCAGGTGGAGTAGTTTTGGCACTTGAAGAGCTGTGCCGCTGCTTTGGGTAGTTGCCATTCACCACCTCACTGAGTTCCCTAGGTGTCATATCCACTTTCAGACATATGTGGTGCTGCCAGAGCACTTGGTTTCCATGGCAGCGGGAAAAGGCTTGGGATCTGAACTTGTGTTTGTGGAATTTTGAGCGCCTTGAGTGAGGAGCTCCATGTTAGTTTAGTGTTGGTGCTCAACCTGCTTGATTCCATCCCACTGGGCTCAATGGGCATTGGACCGGAAGTGACCAAACAGGGTTTCCTAGATAGCTGCTAGCACAGCTGATGGTATGTGAATTGAATGAGGCAGGTGGAGTTGTTTTGGCACTGGAAGAGCTGTGCTGCTGCTTCGGGCAGTTGCCATTCACCACCGCCCTGAGTTCCCTAGGTGTCATAGCCACTTTCAGACATATGTGGTGCCAGAGCACTTGGTTTCCATGGCAGCGGGAAATGGCTTGGGCGCTGAACTTGTGTTTGGCTGTGGAGTTTTGAACGCCTTGAGTGAGGAGCTCCATGTGAGTTTAGTGTGGGTGCTCAACCTGCTTGATTCCATCCCAATGGGCTCAATGGGCATTGGAGCGGAAGTGACCAAACAGGGTTTCCTAGAACGCTGCTAGCACAGCTGATGGTATGTGAAGTTCATGAAGCAGGTGGAGTTGTTTTGGCACTGGAAGAGCTGTGCTGCTGCTTCGGCCAGTTGCCATTCACCACCGCCCTGAGTTCCCAAGGTGTCATATCCACTTTCAGACATATGTGGTGCCAGAGCACTTGGTTTCCATGGTAGCGGGAAATGGCTTGGGCGCTGAAGTTGTGTTTGGCTGTGGAGTTTTGAGCGCCTTGAGTGAGGAGCTCCATGTTAGTTTAGTGTGGGTGCTCAACCTGCTTGATTCCATCCCACTGGGCTCAATGGGCATTGGACCGGAAGTGACCAAACAGGGTTTCCTAGATAACTGCTACCAGGGCTGATGGTATGTGAAATTCATGAGGCAGGTGGAGTTGTTTTGGCACTGGAAGAGTTGTGCCGCTGCTTTGGGTAGTTGCCATTCACCACTGCCGTGAGTTCCCTAGGTGTCATATCCACTTTCAGACATATGTGGTGCCAGAGCACTTGATTTCCATGGCAGCGGGAAAAGGCTTGGGCGCTGAACTTGTGTTTGTGGAATTTTGAGCGCCTTGAGTGAGGAGCTCCATGTGAGTTTAGTGTGGGTGCTCAACCTGCTTGATTCCATCCCACTGGGCTCAATGGGCATTGGACCGGAAGTGACCAAACAGGGTTTCCTAGATAGCTGCTAGCACAGCTGATGGTATGTGAAGTGAATGAGGCAGGTGGAGTTGTTTTGGCACTGGAAGAGCTGTGCTGCTGCTTCGGGCAGTTGCCATTCACCACCGCCCTGAGTTCCCTAGGTGTCATAGCCACTTTCAGACATATGTAGTGCCAGAGCACTTGGTTTCCATGGCAGCGGGAAATGGCTTGGGCGCTGAACTTGTGTTTGGCTGTGGAGTTTAGGGCGCCTTGAGTGAGGAGCTCCATGTGAGTTTAGTGTGGGTGCTCAACCTGCTTGATTCCATCCTAATGGGCTCAATGGACATTGGACTGGAAGTGACCAAACAGGGTTTCCTAGATGGCTGCTAGCACAGCTGATGGTATGTGAAGTGAATGAGGCAGGTGGAGTTGTTTTGGCACTGGAAGAGCTGTGCTGCTGCTTCGGGCAGTTGCCATTCACCACCGCCCTGAGTTCCCAAGTTGTCATAGCTACTTTCAGACATATGTGGTGCCAGAGCACTTGGTTTCCATGGCAGCGGGAAATGGCTTGGGCGCTGAACTTGTGTTTGGCTGTGGAGTTTTGAGCGCCTTGTGTGAGGAGCTCCATGTGAGTTTAGTGTGGGTGCTCAACCTGCTTGATTCCATCCCACTGGGCTCAATGGGCATTGGACCGGAAGTGACCAAACAGGGTTTCCTAGATAGCTGCTACCACAGCTGATGGTATGTGAAATTCATGAGGCAGGTGGAGTTGTTTTGGCACTGGAAGAGCTGTGCTGCTGCTTTGGGCAGTTGCCATTCACCACCGCCCTGAGTTCCCTAGGTGTCATAGCCACTTTCAGACATATGTGCTGCCAGAGCACTTGGTTTCCATGGCAGCGGGAAAAGGCTTGGGATCTGAACTTGTGTTTGTGGAATTTTGAGCGCCTTGTGTGAGGAGCTCCATGTTAGTTTAGTGTTGGTGCTCAACCTGCTTGATTCCATCCCACTGGGCTCAATGGGCATTGGACCGGAAGTGACCAAACAGGGTTTCCTAGATAGCTGCTAGCACAGCTGATGGTATGTGAAGTTCATGAGGCAGGTGGAGTTGTTTTGGCACTGGAAGAGCTGTGCTGCTGCTTCGGGCAGTTGCCATTCACCACCGCCCTGAGTTCCCTAGGTGTCATATCCACTTTCAGACATATGTAGTGCCAGAGCACTTGGTTTCCATGGCAGCGGGAAATGGCTTGGGCGCTGAACTTGTGCTTGGCTGTGGAGTTTTGAGCGCCTTGAGTGAGGAGCTCCATGTTAGTTTAGTGTGGGTGCTCAACCTGCTTGATTCCATCCCACTGGGCTCAATGGGCATTGGACCCGAAGTGACCAAACAGGGTTTCCTGCAACGCTGCTACCAGAGCTGATGGTATGTGAAATTCATGAGGCAGGTGGAGTTGTTTTGGCACTTGAAGAGCTGTGCCGCTGCTTTGGGTAGTTGCCATTCACCACCTCACTGAGTTCCCTAGGTGTCATATCCACTTTCAGACATATGTGCTGCCAGAGCACTTGGTTTCCATGGCAGCGGGAAATGGCTTGGGCGCTGAACTTGTGTTTAGCTGTGGAGTTTTGAGCACCTTGAGTGAGGAGCTCCATGTGAGTTTAGTGTGGGTGCTCAACCTGCTTGATTCCATCCCACTGGGCTCAATGGGCATTGGACCGGAAGTGACCAAACAGGGTTTCCTAGAACGCTGCTAGCACAGCTGATGGTATGTGAAGTGAATGAGGCAGGTGGAGTTGTTTTGGCACTGGAAGAGCTGTGCTGCTGCTTCGGGCAGTGGCCATTCACCACCGCCCTGAGTTCCCTAGGTGTCATAGCCACTTTCAGACATATGTGCTGCTAGAGCACTTGATTTCCATGGCAGCGGGAAATGGCTTGGGCGCTGAACTTGTGTTTGGCTGTGGAGTTTTGAGTGCCTCGAGTGAGGAGCTCCATGTGAGTTTAGTGTGGGTGCTCAACCTGCTTGATTCCATCCCACTGGGCTCAATGGGCATTGGACCCGAAGTGACCAAACAGGGTTTCCTAGAACGCTGCTACCAGAGCTGATGGTATGTGAAATTCATGAGGCAGGTGGAGTTGTTTTGGCACTTGAAGAGCTGTGCCGCTGCTTTGGGTAGTTGCCATTCACCACCTCACTGAGTTCCCTAGGTGTCATATCCACTTTCAGACATATGTGGTGCCAGAGCACTTGGTTTCCATGGCAGCGGGAAATGGCTTGGGCGCTGAACTTGTGTTTAGCTGTCTAGTTTTGAGCACCTTGAGTGAGGAGCTCCATGTGAGTTTAGTGTGGGTGCTCAACCTGCTTGATTCCATCCCACTGGGCTCAATGGGCATTGGACCGGAAGTGACCAAACAGGGTTTCCTAGATAGCTGCTACCACAGCTGATGGTATGTGAAATTCATGAGGCAGGTGGAGTTGTTTTGGCACTGGAAGAGCTGTGCTGCTGCTTTGGGCAGTTGCCATTCACCACCGCCCTGAGTTCCCTAGGTGTCATAGCCACTTTCAGACATATGTGCTGCCAGAGCACTTGGTTTCCGTGGCAGCGGGAAAAGGCTTGGGATCTGAACTTGTGTTTGTGGAATTTTGAGCGCCTTGTGTGAGGAGCTCCATGTGAGTTTAGTGTTGGTGCTCAACCTGCTTGATTCCATCCCACTGGGCTCAATGGGCATTGGACCGGAAGTGACCAAACAGGGTTTCCTAGATAGCTGCTAGCACAGCTGATGGTATGTGAAGTTCATGAGGCAGGTGGAGTTGTTTTGGCACTGGAAGAGCTGTGCTGCTGCTTCGGGCAGTTGCCATTCACCACCGCCCTGAGTTCCCTAGGTGTCATATCCACTTTCAGACATATGTAGTGCCAGAGCACTTGGTTTCCATGGCAGCGGGAAATGGCTTGGGCGCTGAACTTGTGTTTGGCTGTGGAGTTTTGAGCGCCTTGAGTGAGGAGCTCCATGTTAGTTTAGTGTGGGTGCTCAACCTGCTTGATTCCATCCCACTGGGCTCAATGGGCATTGGACCCGAAGTGACCAAACAGGGTTTCCTAGAACGCTGCTACCAGAGCTGATGGTATGTGAAGTGAATGAGGCAGGTGGAGTTGTTTTGGCACTTGAAGAGCTGTGCCGCTGCTTTGGGTAGTTGCCATTCACCACCTCACTGAGTTCCCTAGGTGTCATATCCACTTTCAGACATATGTGCTGCCAGAGCACTTGGTTTCCATGGCAGCGGGAAATGGCTTGGGCGCTGAACTTGTGTTTAGCTGTGGAGTTTTGAGCACCTTGAGTGAGGAGCTCCAGGTGAGTTTAGTGTGGGTGCTCAACCTGCTTGATTTCATCCCACTGGGCTCAATGGGCATTGGACCGGAAGTGACCAAACAGGGTTTCCTGGAACGCTGCTAGCACAGCTGATGGTATGTGAAGTGAATGAGGCAGGTGGAGTTGTTTTGGCACTGGAAGAGCTGTGCTGCTGCTTCTGCTTCGGGCAGTTGCCATTCACCACCGCCCTGAGTTCCCTAGGTGTCATATCCACATTCAGACATATGTAGTGCCAGAGCACTTGGTTTCCATGGCAGCGGGAAATGGCTTGGGCGCTGAACTTGTGTTTGGCTGTGGAGATTTCAGCGCCTTGAGTGAGGAGCTCCATGTTAGTTTAGTGTGGGTGCTCAACCTGCTTGATTCCATCCCACTGGGCTCAATGGGCATTGGACCGGAAGTGACCAAACAGGGTTTCCTGCAACGCTGCTACCACAGCTGATGGTATGTGAAGTTCCTGAGGCAGGTGGAGTTGTTTTGGCACTGGAAGAGCTGTGCTGCTGCTTCGGGCAGTTGCCTTTCACCACCGCCCTGAGTTCCCTAGGTGTCACAACCACTTTCAGGCATATGTGGTGCCAGAGCACTTGGTTTCCATGGCAGCGGGAAATGGCTTGGGCGCTGAACTTGTGTTTGGCTGTGGAGTTTTGAGCGCCTTGAGTGAGGAGCTCCATGTTAGTTTAGCGTGGGTGCTCAACCTGCTTGATTCCATCCCACTGGGCTCAATGGGCATTGGACCAGAAGTGACAAAACAGAGTTTCCCAGATAGCTGCTAGCACAGCTGATGGTATGTGAAGTGAATGAGGCAGGTGGAGTTGTTTTGGCACTGGAAGAGCTGTGCTGCTTCTATTTGGTCAGTTGCCATTCACCACCGCCCTGAGTTCCCTGGGTGTCATAGCCACTTTCAGACATATGTGCTGCCAGAGCACTTGGTTTCCATGGCAGCGGGAAATGGCTTGGGCGCTGAACTTGTGTTTGGCTGTGGAGTTGTGAGCACCTTGAGTGAGGAGCTCCATGTGAGTTTAGTGTGGGTGCTCAACCTGCTTGATTCCATCCCACTGGGCTCAATGGGCATTGGAGCGGAAGTGACCAAACAGGGTTTCCTAGAACGCTGCTAGCACAGCTGATGGTATGTGAAGTGAATGAGGCAGGTGGAGTTGTTTTGGCACTGGAAGAGCTGTGCTGCTTCTTCGGGCAGTTGCCATTCACTACCGCACTGAGTTCCCTAGATGTCATATCCACTTTCAGACATATGTGTTGCCAGAGCACTTGGTTTCCATGGCAGCGGGAAATGGCTTGGGCGCAGAACTTGAGTTTGGCTGTGGAGTTTTGAGCGCCTTGAGTGAGGAGCTCCATGTGAGTTTAGTGTGGGTGCTCAACCTGCTTGATTCCATCCCACTGGGCTCAATGGGCATTGGACCGGAAGTGACCAAACAGGGTTTCCTAGAACGCTGCTAGCACAGCTGATGGTATGTGAAGTGAATGAGGCAGGTGGAGTTGTTTTGGCACTGGAAGAGCTGTGCTGCTGCTTCGGGCAGTGGCCATTCACCACCGCCCTGAGTTCCCTAGGTGTCATAGCCACTTTCAGACATATGTGCTGCTAGAGCACTTGATTTCCATGGCAGCGGGAAATGGCTTGGGCGCTGAACTTGTGTTTGGCTGTGGAGTTTTGAGTGCCTCGAGTGAGGAGCTCCATGTGAGTTTAGTGTGGGTGCTCAACCTGCTTGATTCCATCCCACTGGGCTCAATGGGCATTGGACCCGAAGTGACCAAACAGGGTTTCCTAGAACGCTGCTACCAGAGCTGATGGTATGTGAAATTCATGAGGCAGGTGGAGTTGTTTTGGCACTTGAAGAGCTGTGCCGCTGCTTTGGGTAGTTGCCATTCACCACCTCACTGAGTTCCCTAGGTGTCATATCCACTTTCAGACATATGTGCTGCCAGAGCACTTGGTTTCCATGGCAGCGGGAAATGGCTTGGGCGCTGAACTTGTGTTTAGCTGTGGAGTTTTGAGCACCTTGAGTGAGGAGCTCCATGTGAGTTTAGTGTGGGTGCTCAACCTGCTTGATTTCATCCCACTGGGCTCAATGGCCTTGGACCGGAAGTGACCAAACAGGGTTTCCTGGAACGCTGCTAGCACAGCTGATGGTATGTGAAGTGAATGAGGCAGGTGGAGTTGTTTTGGCACTGGAAGAGCTGTGCTGCTGCTTCTGCTTCGGGCAGTTGCCATTCACCACCGCCCTGAGTTCCCTAGGTGTCATATCCACATTCAGACATATGTAGTGCCAGAGCACTTGGTTTCCATGGCAGCGGGAAATGGCTTGGGCGCTGAACTTGTGTTTGGCTGTGGAGATTTCAGCGCCTTGAGTGAGGAGCTCCATGTGAGTTTAGTGTGGGTGCTCAACCTGCTTGATTCCATCCCACTGGGCTCAATGGGCATTGGACCGGAAGTGACCAAACAGGGTTTCCTGGAACGCTGCTACCACAGCTGATGGTATGTGAAGTTCCTGAGGCAGGTGGAGTTGTTTTGGCACTGGAAGAGCTGTGCTGCTGCTTCGGGCAGTTGCCTTTCACCACCGCCCTGAGTTCCCTAGGTGTCACAACCACTTTCAGGCATATGTGGTGCCAGAGCACTTGGTTTCCATGGCAGCGGGAAATGGCTTGGGCGCTGAACTTGTGTTTGGCTGTGGAGTTTTGAGCGCCTTGAGTGAGGAGCTCCATGTTAGTTTAGCGTGGGTGCTCAACCTGCTTGATTCCATCCCACTGGGCTCAATGGGCATTGGACCAGAAGTGACAAAACAGAGTTTCCCAGATAGCTGCTAGCACAGCTGATGGTATGTGAAGTGAATGAGGCAGGTGGAGTTGTTTTGGCACTGGAAGAGCTGTGCTGCTTCTATTTGGTCAGTTGCCATTCACCACCGCCCTGAGTTCCCTGGGTGTCATAGCCACTTTCAGACATATGTGCTGCCAGAGCACTTGGTTTCCATGGCAGCGGGAAATGGCTTGGGCGCTGAACTTGTGTTTGGCTGTGGAGTTTTGAGTGCCTTGAGTGAGGAGCTCCATGTGAGTTTAGTGTGGGTGCTCAACCTGCTAGATTCCATCCCACTGGGCTCAATGGGCATTGGAGCGGAAGTGACCAAACAGGGTTTCCTAGAACGCTGCTAGCACAGCTGATGGTATGTGAAGTTCATGAGGCAGGTGGAGTTGTTTTGGCACTGGAAGAGCTGTGCTGCTGCTTCGGGCAGTTGCCATTCACTACCGCACTGAGTTCCCTAGATGTCATATCCACTTTCAGACATATGTGTTGCCAGAGCACTTGGTTTCCATGGCAGCGGGAAATGGCTTGGGCGCAGAACTTGAGTTTGGCTGTGGAGTTTTGAGCGCCTTGAGTGAGGAGCTCCATGTGAGTTTAGTGTGGGTGCTCAACCTGCTTGATTCCATCCCACTGGGCTCAATGGGCATTGGACCGGAAGTGACCAAACAGGGTTTCCTAGAACGCTGCTAGCACAGCTGATGGTATGTGAAGTTCCTGAGGCAGGTGGAGTTGTTTTGGCACTGGAAGAGCTGTGCTGCTGCTTCGGGCAGTGGCCATTCACCACCGCCCTGAGTTCCCTAGGTGTCATAGCCACTTTCAGACATATGTGCTGCTAGAGCACTTGATTTCCATGGCAGCGGGAAATGGCTTGGGCGCTGAACTTGTGTTTGGCTGTGGAGTTTTGAGTGCCTCGAGTGAGGAGCTCCATTTGAGTTTAGTGTGGGTGCTCAACCTGCTTGATTCCATCCCACTGGGCTCAATGGGCATTGGACCGGAAGTGACCAAACAGGGTTTCCTAGATAGCTGCTAGCACAGCTGATGGTATGTGAAGTGAATGAGGCAGGTGGAGTTGTTTTGGCACTGGAAGAGCTGTGCTGCTGCTTCGGGCAGTTGCCATTCACCACCGCCCTGAGTTCCCTAGGTGTCATAGCCACTTTCAGACATATGTGCTGCCAGAGCCCTTGGTTTCCATGGCAGCGGGAAATGGCTTTTGCGCTGAACTTGTGTTTGGCTGTGGAGTTTTGAGCGCCTTGAGTGAGGAGCTCCATGTGAGTTTAGTGTGGGTGCTCAACCTGCTTGATTCCATCCCACTGGGCTCAATGGGCATTGGACCGGAAGTGATCAAGCAGGGTTTCCTAGATAGCTGCTAGCACAGCTGATGGTATGTGAAGTGAATGAGGCAGGTGGAGTTGTTTTGGCACTGGAAGAGCTGTGCTGCTGCTTCGGGCAGTTGCCATTCAACACTGCCCTGAGTTCCCTTGGTTTCATAGCCACTTTCAGACATATGTGGTGCCAGAGCACTTGGTTTCCATGGCAGCAGGAAATGGCTTGGGCGCTGAACTTGTGTTTGGCTGTGGAGTTTTGAGCGCCTTGAGTGAGGAGCTCCATGTGAGTTTAGTGTGGGTGCTCAACCTGCTTGATTCCATCCCACTGGGCTCAATGGGCATTGGACCGGAAGTGACCAAACAGGGTTTCCTAGATAGCTGCTAGCACAGCTGATGGTATGTGAAGTGAATGACTGAGGTGGAGTTGTTTTGGCACTGGAAAAGCTGTGCTGCTGCTTCGGGCAGTTGCCATTCACAACCACCCTGTGTTCCCTAGGTGTCATATCCACTTTCAGACATATGTGGTGCCAGAGCACTTGGTTTCCATGGCATCGGGAAATGGCTTTTGAGCTGAACTTGTGTTTGGCTGTGGAGTTTTGAGCACCTTGAGTGAGGAGCTCCATGTTAGTTTAGTGTGGGTGCTCAACCTGCTTGATTCCATCCCACTGGGCTCAATGGGCATTGGACCGGAAGTGACCAAACAGGGTTTCCTGCAACGCTGCTACCACAGCTGATGGTATGTGAAGTTCCTGAGGCAGGTGGAGTTGTTTTGGCACTGGAAGAGCTGTGCTGCTGCTTCGGGCAGTTGCCTTTCACCACCGCCCTGAGTTCCCTAGGTGTCACAACCACTTTCAGGCATATGTGGTGCCAGAGCACTTGGTTTCCATGGCAGCGGGAAAAGGCTTGGGCGCTGAACTTGTGTTTGTGGAATTTTGAGCGCCTTGAGTGAGGAGCTCCATGTGAGTTTAGTGTGGGTGCTCAACCTGCTTGATTCCATCCCACTGGGCTCAATGGGCATTGGACCGGAAGTGACCCAACAGGGTTTCCTAGATAGCTGCTAGCACAGCTGATGGTATGTGAAGTGAATGAGGCAGGTGGAGTTGTTTTGGCACTGGAAGAGCTGTGCTGCTGCTTCGGGCAGTTGCCATTCACTACCGCACTGAGTTCCCTAGATGTCATATCCACTTTCAGACATATGTGTTGCCAGAGCACTTGGTTTCCATGGCAGCGGGAAATGGCTTGGGCGCAGAACTTGAGTTTGGCTGTGGAGTTTTGAGCGCCTTGAGTGAGGAGCTCCATGTGAGTTTAGTGTGGGTGCTCAACCTGCTTGATTCCATCCCACTGGGCTCAATGGGCATTGGACCGGAAGTGACCAAACAGGGTTTCCTAGATAGCTGCTAGCACAGCTGATGGTATGTGAAGTGAATGAGGCAGGTGGAGTTGTTTTGGCACTGGAAGAGCTGTGCTGCTGCTTCGGGCAGTGGCCATTCACCACCGCCCTGAGTTCCCTAGGTGTCATAGCCACTTTCAGACATATGTGCTGCTAGAGCACTTGATTTCCATGGCAGCGGGAAATGGCTTGGGCGCTGAACTTGTGTTTGGCTGTGGAGTTTTGAGTGCCTCGAGTGAGGAGCTCCATGTGAGTTTAGTGTGGGTGCTCAACCTGCTTGATTCCATCCCACTGGGCTCAATGGGCATTGGACCGGAAGTGACCAAACAGGGTTTCCTAGATAGCTGCTAGCACAGCTGATGATATGTGAAGTTCATGAGGCAGGTGGAGTTGTTTTGGCACTGGAAGAGCTGTGCTGCTGCTTCGGGCAGTTGCCATTCACCACCGCCCTGAGTTCCCTAGGTGTCATAGCCACTTGCAGACATATGTGCTGCCAGAGCCCTTGGTTTCCATGGCAGCGGGAAATGGCTTTTGCGCTGAACTTGTGTTTGGCTGTGGAGTTTTGAGCGCCTTGAGTGAGGAGCTCCATGTGAGTTTAGTGTGGGTGCTCAACCTGCTTGATTCCATCCCACTGGGCTCAATGGGCATTGGACCGGAAGTGACCAAGCAGGGTTTCCTAGATAGCTGCTAGCACAGCTGATGGTATGTGAAGTTCATGAGGCAGGTGGAGTTGTTTTGGCACTGGAAGAGCTGTGCTGCTGCTTCGGGCAGTTGCCATTCAACACTGCCCTGAGTTCCCTTGGTTTCATAGCCACTTTCAGACATATGTGGTGCCAGAGCACTTGGTTTCCATGGCAGCGGGAAATGGCTTGGGCGCTGAACTTGTGTTTGGCTGTGGAGTTTTGAGCGCCTTGAGTGAGGAGCTCCATGTGAGTTTAGTGTGGGTGCTCAACCTGCTTGTTTCCATCCCACTGGGCTCAATGGGCATTGGACCGGAAGTGACCAAACAGGGTTTCCTAGATAGCTGCTAGCACAGCTGATGGTATGTGAAGTGAATGACTGAGGTGGAGTTGTTTTGGCACTGGAAAAGCTGTGCTGCTGCTTCGGGCAGTTGCCATTCACAACCACCCTGTGTTCCCTAGGTGTCATATCCACTTTCAGACATATGTGGTGCCAGAGCACTTGGTTTCCATGGCATCGGGAAAAGGCTTTTGAGCTGAACTTGTGTTTGGCTGTGGAGTTTTGAGCACCTTGAGTGAGGAGCTCCATGTTAGTTTAGTGTGGGTGCTCAACCTGCTTGATTCCATCCCACTGGGCTCAATGGGCATTGGACCCGAAGTGACCAAACAGGGTTTCCTAGAACGCTGCTACCAGAGCTGATGGTATGTGAAATTCATGAGGCAGGTGGAGTTGTTTTGGCACTTGAAGAGCTGTGCCGCTGCTTTGGGTAGTTGCCATTCACCACCTCACTGAGTTCCCTAGGTGTCATATCCACTTTCAGACATATGTGCTGCCAGAGCACTTGGTTTCCATGGCAGCGGGAAATGGCTTGGGCGCTGAACTTGTGTTTAGCTGTGGAGTTTTGAGCACCTTCAGTGAGGAGCTCCAGGTGAGTTTAGTGTGGGTGCTCAACCTGCTTGATTTCATCCCACTGGGCTCAATGGCCTTGGACGGGAAGTGACCAAACAGGGTTTCCTGGAACGCTGCTAGCACAGCTGATGGTATGTGAAGTGAATGAGGCAGGTGGAGTTGTTTTGGCACTGGAAGAGCTGTGCTGCTGCTTCTGCTTCGGGCAGTTGCCATTCACCACCGCCCTGAGTTCCCTAGGTGTCATATCCACATTCAGACATATGTAGTGCCAGAGCACTAGGTTTCCATGGCAGCGGGAAATGGCTTGGGCGCTGAACTTGTGTTTGGCTGTGGAGATTTCAGCGCCTTGAGTGAGGAGCTCCATGTTAGTTTAGTGTGGGTGCTCAACCTGCTTGATTCCATCCCACTGTGCTCAATGTGCATTGGACCGGAAGTGACCAAACAGGGTTTCCTGCAACGCTGCTACCACAGCTGATGGTATGTGAAGTTCCTGAGGCAGGTGGAGTTGTTTTGGCACTGGAAGAGCTGTGCTGCTGCTTCGGGCAGTTGCCTTTCACCACCGCCCTGAGTTCCCTAGGTGTCACAACCACTTTCAGGCATATGTGGTGCCAGAGCACTTGGTTTCCATGGCAGCGGGAAATGGCTTGGGCGCTGAACTTGTGTTTGGCTGTGGAGTTTTGAGCGCCTTGAGTGAGGAGCTCCATGTTAGTTTAGCGTGGGTGCTCAACCTGCTTGATTCCATCCCACTGGGCTCAATGGGCATTGGACCAGAAGTGACAAAACAGAGTTTCCCAGATAGCTGCTAGCACAGCTGATGGTATGTGAAGTGAATGAGGCAGGTGGAGTTGTTTTGGCACTGGAAGAGCTGTGCTGCTTCTATTTGGTCAGTTGCCATTCACCACCGCCCTGAGTTCCCTGGGTGTCATAGCCACTTTCAGACATATGTGCTGCCAGAGCACTTGGTTTCCATGGCAGCGGGAAATGGCTTGGGCGCTGAACTTGTGTTTGGCTGTGGAGTTTTGAGCGCCTTGAGTGAGGAGCTCCATGTGAGTTTAGTGTGGGTGCTCAACCTGCTTGATTCCATCCCACTGGGCTCAATGGGCATTGGAGCGGAAGTGACCAAACAGGGTTTCCTAGAACGCTGCTAGCACAGCTGATGGTATGTGAAGTTCATGAGGCAGGTGGAGTTGTTTTGGCACTGGAAGAGCTGTGCTGCTGCTTCGGGCAGTTGCCATTCACTACCGCACTGAGTTCCCTAGATGTCATATCCACTTTCAGACATATGTGTTGCCAGAGCACTTGGTTTCCATGGCAGCGGGAAATGGCTTGGGCGCAGAACTTGAGTTTGGCTGTGGAGTTTTGAGCGCCTTGAGTGAGGAGCTCCATGTGAGTTTAGTGTGGGTGCTCAACCTGCTTGATTCCATCCCACTGGGCTCAATGGGCATTGGACCGGAAGTGACCAAACAGGGTTTCCTAGAACGCTGCTAGCACAGCTGATGGTATGTGAAGTGAATGAGGCAGGTGGAGTTGTTTTGGCACTGGAAGAGCTGTGCTGCTGCTTCGGGCAGTTGCCATTCACCACCGCCCTGAGTTCCCTAGGTGTCATAGCCACTTGCAGACATATGTGCTGCCAGAGCCCTTGGTTTCCATGGCAGCGGGAAATGGCTTTTGCGCTGAACTTGTGTTTGGCTGTGGAGTTTTGAGCGCCTTGAGTGAGGAGCTCCATGTGAGTTTAGTGTGGGTGCTCAACCTGCTTGATTCCATCCCACTGGGCTCAATGGGCATTGGACCGGAAGTGACCAAGCAGGGTTTCCTAGATAGCTGCTAGCACAGCTGATGGTATGTGAAGTGAATGAGGCAGGTGGAGTTGTTTTGGCACTGGAAGAGCTGTGCTGCTGCTTCGGGCAGTTGCCATTCAACACTGCCCTGAGTTCCCTTGGTTTCATAGCCACTTTCAGACATATGTGGTGCCAGAGCACTTGGTTTCCATGGCAGCGGGAAATGGCTTGGGCGCTGAACTTGTGTTTGGCTGTGGAGTTTTGAGCGCCTTGAGTGAGGAGCTCCATGTGAGTTTAGTGTGGGTGCTCAACCTGCTTGATTCCATCCCACTGGGCTCAATGGGCATTGGACCGGAAGTGACCAAACAGGGTTTCCTAGATAGCTGCTAGCACAGCTGATGGTATGTGAAGTGAATGACTGAGGTGGAGTTGTTTTGGCACTGGAAAAGCTGTGCTGCTGCTTCGGGCAGTTGCCATTCACAACCACCCTGTGTTCCCTAGGTGTCATATCCACTTTCAGACATATGTGGTGCCAGAGCACTTGGTTTCCATGGCATCGGGAAAAGGCTTTTGAGCTGAACTTGTGTTTGGCTGTGGAGTTTTGAGCACCTTGAGTGAGGAGCTCCATGTTAGTTTAGTGTGGGTGCTCAACCTGCTTGATTCCATCCCACTGGGATCAATGGGCATTGGACCGGAAGTGACCAAACAGGGTTTCCTAGAACGCTGCTAGCACAGCTGATGGTATGTGAAGTGAATGAGGCAGGTGGAGTAGTTGTGGCACTGGAAGAGCTGTGCTGCTGCTTCGGGCAGTTGCCATTCACCACCGCCCTGAGTTCCCTAGGTGTCATATCCACTTTCAGACATATGTGCTGCCAGAGCACTTGGTTTCCATGGCAGCGGGAAATGGCTTGGGCGCTGAACTTGTGTTTGGCTGTGGAGTTTTGAGCGCCTTGAGTGAGGAGCTCCATGTGAGTTTAGTGTGGGTGCTCAAGCTGTTTGATTCCATTCCACTGGGCTCAATGGGCATTGGACCGGAAGTGACCAAACAGGGTTTCCTAGAACGCTGCTACCTCAGCTGATGGTATGTGAAGTTCCTGAGGCAGGTGGAGTTGTTTTGGCACTGGAAGAGCTGTGCTGCTGCTTCGGGCAGTTGCCATTCACCACCGCACTGAGTTCCCTAGATGTCATATCCACTTTCAGACATATGTGGTGCCAGAGCACTTGGTTTCCATGGCAGCGGGAAATGGCTTGGGCGCAGAACTTGAGTTTGGCTGTGGAGTTTTGAGCGCCTTGAGTGAGGAGCTCCATGTGAGTTTAGTGTGGGTGCTCAACCTGCTTGATTCCATCCCACTGGGCTCAATGGGCATTGGACCGGAAGTGACCAAACAGGGTTTCCTAGAACGCTGCTAGCACAGCTGATGGTATGTGAAGTGAATGAGGCAGGTGGAGTTGTTTTGGCACTGGAAGAGCTGTGCTGCTGCTTCGGGCAGTGGCCATTCACCACCGCCCTGAGTTCCCTTGGTGTCATAGCCACTTTCAGACATATGTGCTGCTAGAGCACTTGATTTCCATGGCAGCGGGAAATGGCTTGGGCGCTGAACTTGTGTTTGGCTGTGGAGTTTTGAGTGCCTCGAGTGAGGAGCTCCAGGTGAGTTTAGTGTGGGTGCTCAACCTGCTTGATTCCATCCCACTGGGCTCAAAGGGCATTGGACCGGAAGTGACCAAACAGGGTTTCCTAGATAGCTGCTAGCACAGCTGATGGTATGTGAAGTTCATGAGGCAGGTGGAGTTGTTTTGGCACTGGAAGAGCTGTGCTGCTGCTTCGGGCAGTTGCCATTCACCACCGCCCTGAGTTCCCTAGGTGTCATATCCACTTTCAGACATATGTGGTGCCAGAGCCCTTGGTTTCCATGGCAGCGGGAAATGGCTTTTGCGATGAACTTGTGTTTGGCTGTGGAGTTTTGAGCGCCTTGAGTGAGGAGCTCCATGTTACTTTAGTGTGGGTGCTCAACCTGCTTGATTCCATCCCACTGGGCTCAATGGGCATTGGACCAGAAGTGACCAAACAGGGTTTCCTAGATAGCTGCTAGCACAGCTGATGGTATGTGAAGTGAACGAGGCAGGTGGAGTTGTTTTGGCACTGGAAGAGCTGTGCTGCTGCTTCGGGCAGTTGCCATTCAACACTGCCCTGAGTTCCCTTGGTTTCATAGCCACTTTCAGACATATGTGGTGCCAGAGCACTTAGTTTCCATGGCAGCGGGAAATGGCTTGGGCGCTGAACTTGTGTTTGGCTGTGGAGTTTTGAGCGCCTTGAGTGAGGAGCTCCATGTGAGTTTAGTGTCGGTGCTCAACCTGCTTGATTCCATCCCACTGGGCTCAATGGGCATTGGACCGGAAGTGACCAAACAGGGTTTCCTAGATAGCTGCTAGCACAGCTGATGGTATGTGAAGTTCATGAGTCAGGTGGAGTTGTTTTGGCACTGGAAGAGCTGTGCTGCTGCTTCGGGCAGTTGCCATTCACCACCGCCCTGAGTTCCCTAGGTGTCATATCCACTTTCACACATATGTGGTGCCAGAGCACTTGGTTTCCATGGCAGCGGGAAATGGCTTGGGAGCTGAACTTGTGTTTGGCTGTGGAGTTTTGAGCACCTTGAGTGAGGAGCTCCATGTTAGTTTAGTGTGGGTGCTCAACCTGCTTGATTCCATCCCACTGGGATCAATGGGCATTGGACCGGAAGTGACCAAACAGGGTTTCCTAGAACGCTGCTAGCACAGCTGATGGTATGTGAAGTGAATGAGGCAGGTGGAGTAGTTGTGGCACTGGAAGAGCTGTGCTGCTGCTTTGGGCAGTTGCCATTCACCACCGCCCTGAGTTCCCTAGGTGTCATAGCCACTTTCAGACATATGTGGTGCTAGAGCACTTGATTTCCATGGCAGCGGGAAATGGCTTTTGCGCTGAACTTGTGTTTGGCTGTGGAGGTTTTGAACGCCTCGAGTGAGGAGCTCCACGTGAGTTTAGTGTGGGTGCTCAACCTGCTTGATTCCATCCCACTGGGCTCAATGGGCATTGGACCGGAAGTGACCAAACAGGGTTTCCTAGAACGCTGCTAGCACAGCTGATGGTATGTGAAGTTCATGAGGCAGGTGGAGTTGTTTTGGCACTGGAAGAGCTGTGCTGCTGCTTCGGGCAGTTGCCTTTCACCACCGCCCTGAGTTCCCTAGGTGTCATAGCCACTTTCAGACATATGTGCTGCCAGAGCACTTGGTTTCCATGGCAGCGGGAAATGGCTTGGGCGCTGAACTTGTGTTTGGCTGTGGAGTTGTGAGCGCCTTGAGTGAGGAGCTCCATGTTAGTTTAGTGTGGGTGCTCAACCTGCTTGATTCCATTCCACTGGGCTCAATGGGCATTGGACCGGAAGTGACCAAACAGGGTTTCCTAGAACGCTGTTAGCACAGCTGATGGTATGTGAAGTTCATGAGGCAGGTGGAGTTGTTTTGGCACTGGAAGAGCTGTGCTGCTGCTTCGGGCAGTTGCCTTTCACCACCGCCCTGCGTTCCCTAGGTGTCACAACCACTTTCAGGCATATGTGGTGCCAGAGCACTTGGTTTCCATGGCAGCGGGAAATGGCTTGGGAGCTGAACTTGTGTTTGGCTGTGCAGGTTTTGAGGCCTTGAGTGCGGAGCTCCATGTTAGTTTAGTGTGGGTGCTCAACCTGCTTGATTCCATCCCACTGTGCTCAATGGGCATTGGACGGGATGTGACTAAACAGGGTTTCCTAGATCGCTGCTAGCACAGCTGATGGTATGTGAAGTGAATGAGGCAGGTGGAGTTGTTTTGGCACTGGAAGAGCTGTGCTGCTGCTTCGGGCAGTTGCCATTCACCACCTCACTGCGTTCCCTAGGTGTCATAGCCACTTTCAGACATATGTGGTGCTAGAGCACCTGATTTCCATGGCAGCGGGAAATGGCTTGGGCGCTGAAGTTGTGTTTGGCTGTGGAGTTTTGAGCGCCTTGAATGAGGAGCTCCATGTGAGTTTAGTGTGGGTGCTCAACCTGCTTGATTCCATCCCACTGGGCTCAATGGGCATTGGACCGGAAGTGACCAAACAGGGTTTCCTAGATCGCTGCTAGCACAGCTGATGGTATGTGAAGTTCCTGAGGCAGGTGGAGTTGTTTTGGCACTGGAAGAGCTGTGCTGCTGCTTCGGGCAGTTGCCTTTCACCACCGCCCTGAGTTCCCTAGGTGTCACAACCACTTTCAGGCATATGTGGTGCCAGAGCACTTGGTTTCCATGGCAGCGGGAAATGGCTTGGGCGCTGAACTTGTGTTTGGCTGTGGAGTTTTGAGCGCCTTGAGTGAGGAGCTCCATGTTAGTTTAGCGTGGGTGCTCAACCTGCTTGATTCCATCCCACTGGGCTCAATGGGCATTGGACGGGAAGTGACAAAACAGAGTTTCCCAGATAGCTGCTAGCACAGCTGATGGTATGTGAAGTGAATGAGGCAGGTGGAGTTGTTTTGGCACTGGAAGAGCTGTGCTGCTTCTGCTTTGGTCAGTTGCCATTCACCACCGCCCTGAGTTCCCTGGGTGTCATAGCCACTTTCAGACATATGTGCTGCCAGAGCACTTGGTTTCCATGGCAGCGGGAAATGGCTTGGGCGCTGAACTTGTGTTTGGCTGTGGAGTTTTGAGCGCCTTGAGTGAGGAGCTCCAGGTGAGTTTAGTGTGGGTGCTCAACCTGCTTGATTCCATCCCACTGGGCTCAATGGGCATTGGACAGGAAGTGACCAAACAGGGTTTCCTAGATAGCTGCTAGCACAGCTGATGGTATGTGAAGTTCATGAGGCAGGTGGAGTTGTTTTGGCACTGGAAGAGCTGTGCTGCTGCTTCGGGCAGTTGCCATTCACCACCGCACTGAGTTCCCTAGATGTCATATCCACTTTCAGACATATGTGGTGCCAGAGCACTTGGTTTCCATGGCAGCGGGAAATGGCTTGGGCGCAGAACTTGAGTTTGGCTGTGGAGTTTTGAGCGCCTTGAGTGAGGAGCTCCATGTGAGTTTAGTGTGGGTGCTCAACCTGCTTGATTCCATCACACTGGGCTCAATGGGCATTGGACCGGAAGTGACCAAACAGGGTTTCCTAGAACGCTGCTAGCACAGCTGATGGTATGTGAAGTGAATGAGGCAGGTGGAGTTGTTTTGGCACTGGAAGAGCTGTGCTGCTGCTTCGGGCAGTGGCCATTCACCACCGCCCTGAGTTCCCTAGGTGTCATAGCCACTTTCAGACATATGTGCTGCTAGAGCACTTGATTTCCATGGCAGCGGGAAATGGCTTGGGCGCTGAACTTGTGTTTGGCTGTGGAGTTTTGAGTGCCTCGAGTGAGGAGCTCCATGTGAGTTTAGTGTGGGTGCTCAACCTGCTTGATTCCATCCCACTGGGCTCAAAGGGCATTGGACCGGAAGTGACCAAACAGGGTTTCCTAGATAGCTGCTAGCACAGCTGATGGTATGTGAAGTTCATGAGGCAGGTGGAGTTGTTTTGGCACTGGAAAAGCTGTGCTGTTGCTTCGGGCAGTTGCCATTCACCACCGCCCTGAGTTCCCTAGGTGTCATAGCCACTTGCAGACATATGTGGTGCCAGAGCCCTTGGTTTCCATGGCAGCGGGAAATGGCTTGGGCGCTGAACTTGTGTTTGGCTGTGGAGTTTTGAGCGCCTTGAGTGAGGAGCTCCATGTGAGTTTAGTGTGGGTGCTCAACCTGCTTGATTCCATCCCACTGGGCTCAATGGGCATTGGACCAGAAGTGACCAAACAGGGTTTCCTAGATAGCTGCTAGCACAGCTGATGGTATGTGAAGTGAATGAGGCAGGTGGAGTTGTTTTGGCACTGGAAGAGCTGTGCTGCTGCTTCGGGCAGTTGCCATTCAACACTGCCCTGAGTTCCCTTGGTTTCATAGCCACTTTCAGACATATGTGGTGCCAGAGCACTTAGTTTCCATGGCAGCGGGAAATGGCTTGGGCGCTGAACTTGTGTTTGGCTGTGGAGTTTTGAGCGCCTTGAGTGAGGAGCTCCATGTGAGTTTAGTGTCGGTGCTCAACCTGCTTGATTCCATCCCACTGGGCTCAATGGGCATTGGACCGGAAGTGACCAAACAGGGTTTCCTAGAACGCTGCTAGCACAGCTGATGGTATGTGAAGTGAATGAGGCAGGTGGAGTTGTTTTGGCACTGGAAGAGCTGTGCTGCTGCTTCGGGCAGTTGCCTTTCACCACCGCCCTGAGTTCCCTAGGTGTCATAGCCACTTTCAGACATATGTCCTGCCAGAGCACTTGGTTTCCATGGCAGCGGGAAATGGCTTGGGCGCTGAACTTGTGTTGGGCTGTGGAGTTGTGAGCGCCTTGAGTGAGGAGCTCCATGTTAGTTTAGTGTGGGTGCTCAACCTGCTTGATTCCATTCCACTGGGCTCAATGGGCATTGGACCGGAAGTGACCAAACAGGGTTTCCTAGAACGCTGTTAGCACAGCTGATGGTATGTGAAGTTCCTGAGGCAGGTGGAGTTGTTTTGGCACTGGAAGAGCTGTGCTGCTGCTTCGGGCAGTTGCCTCTCACCACCGCCCTGCGTTCCCTAGGTGTCACAACCACTTTCAGGCATATGTGGTGCCAGAGCACTTGGTTTCCATGGCAGCGGGAAATGGCTTGGGAGCTGAACTTGTGTTTGGCTGTGCAGGTTTTGAGGCCTTGAGTGCGGAGCTCCATGTTAGTTTAGTGTGGGTGCTCAACCTGCTTGATTCCATCCCACTGGGCTCAATGGGCATTGGACGGGATGTGACCAAACAGGGTTTCCTAGATCGCTGCTAGCACAGCTGATGGTATGTGAAGTGAATGAGGCAGGTGGAGTTGTTTTGGCACTGGAAGAGCTGTGCTGCTGCTTCGGGCAGTTGCCATTCACCACCTCACTGAGTTCCCTAGGTGTCATAGCCACTTTCAGACATATGTGGTGCTAGAGCACTTGATTTCCATGGCAGCGGGAAATGGCTTGGGCGCTGAACTTGTGTTTGGCTGTGGAGTTTTGAGCGCCTTGAATGAGGAGCTCCATGTGAGTTTAGTGTGGGTGCTCAACCTGCTTGATTCCATCCCACTGGGCTCAATGGGCATTGGACCGGAAGTGACCAAACAGGGTTTCCTAGATCGCTGCTAGCACAGCTGATGGTATGTGAAGTGAATGAGGCAGGTGGAGTTGTTTTGGCACTGGAAGAGCTGTGCTGCTGCTTCTGCTTCGGGCAGTTGCAATTCACCACCGCCCTGAGTTCCCTAGGTGTCATATCCACTTTCAGACATATGTGGTGCCAGAGCACTTGGTTTCCATGGCAGCGGGAAATGGCTTGTGAGCAGAACTTGAGTTTGGCTGTGGAGTTTTGAGCGCCTTGAATGAGGAGCTCCATGTGAGTTTAGTGTGGGTGCTCAACCTGCTTGATTCCATCCCACTGGGCTCAATGGGCATTGGACCCGAAGTGACCAAACAGGGTTTCCTAGAACGCTGCTAGCACAGCTGATGGTATGTGAAGTGAATGAGGCAGGTGGAGTTGTTTTGGCACTGGAAAAGCTGTGCTGCTGCTTCGGGCAGTTGCCATTCACAACCACCCTGTGTTCCCTAGGTGTCATATCCACTTTCAGACATATGTGGTGCCAGAGCACTTGGTTTCCATGGCAGCAGGAAATGGCTTTTGCGCTGAACTTGTGTTTGGCTGTGGAGTTTTGAGCGCCTCGAGTGAGGAGCTCCACGTGCGTTTAGTGTGGGTGCTCAACCTGCTTGATTCCATCCCCCTGGGCTCAATTGGCATTGGACCGGAAGTGACCAAACAGGGTTTCCTAGAACGCTGCTAGCACAGCTGATGGTATGTGAAGTGAATGAGGCAGGTGGAGTTGTTTTGGCACTGGAAGAGCTGTGCTGCTGCTTCTGGCAGTTGCCATTCACCACCGCCCTGAGTTCCCTAAGTGTCATATCCACTTTCAGACATATGTGGTGCCAGAGCACTTGGTTTCCATGGCAGCGGGAAATGGCTTGGGAGCTGAACTTGTGTTTGGCTGTGGAGTTTTGAGCACCTTGAGTGAGGAGCTCCATGTTAGTTTAGTGTGGGTGCTCAACCTGCTTGATTCCATCCCCCTGGGCTCAATGGGCATTGGACCGGAAGTGACCAAACAGGGTTTCCTAGATAGCTGCTAGCACAGCTGATGGTATGTGAAGTTCATGAGGCAGGTGGAGTAGTTTTGGCACTGCAAGAGCTGTGCTGCCTCAGCTTTGGGCAGTTGCCATTCACCACCGCCCTGAGTTCCCTAGGTGTCATATCCACTTGCAGACATATGTGGTGCCAGAGCACTTGGTTTCCATGGCAGCGGGAAATGGCTTGGGCGCTGAACTTGTGTTTGGCTGTGGAGTTTTGAGCGCCTCGAGTGAGGAGCTCCATGTGAGTTTAGTGTGGGTGCTCAACCTGCTTGATTCCATCCCACTGGGCTCAATGGGCATTGGACCGGAAGTGACCAAACAGGGTTTCCTAGATCGCTGCTAGCACAGCTGATGGTATGTGAAGTTCATGAGGCAGGTGGAGTTGTTTTGGCACTGGAAGAGCTGTGCTGCTGCTTCTGCTTCGGGCAGTTGCAATTCACCACCGCCCTGAGTTCCCTAGGTGTCATAGCCACTTTCAGACATATGTGGTGCTAGAGCACTTGGTTTCCATGGCAGCGGGAAATGGCTTGGGTGCTGAACTTGTGTTTGGCTGTGGAGTTTTGAGCGGCTTGAATGAGGAGCTCCATGTTAGTTTAGTGTGGGTGCTCAACCTGCTTGATTCCATCCCACTGGGCTCAATGGGCATTGGACCGGAAGTGACCAAACAGGGTTTCCTAGATAGCTGCTAGCACAGCTGATGGTATGTGAAGTGAATGAGGCAGGTGGAGTTGTTTTGGCACTGGAAGAGCTGTGCTGCTGCTTCGGGCAGTGGCCATTCACCACCGCCCTGAGTTCCCTAGGTGTCATATCCACTTGCAGACATATGTGGTGCCAGAGCACTTGGTTTCCATGGCAGCGGGAAATGGCTTGGGCGCTGAACTTGTGTTTGGCTGTGGAGTTTTGAGCGCCTTGAGTGAGGAGCTCCAGGTGAGTTTAGTGTGGGTGCTCAACCTGCTTGATTCCATCCCACTGGGCTCAATGGGCATTGGACCGGAAGTGACCAAACAGGGTTTCATAGATAGCTGCTAGCACAGCTGATGGTATGTGAAGTGAATGAGGCAGGTGGAGTTGTTTTGGCACTGGAAGAGCTGTGCTGCTGCTTCGGGCAGTTGCCATTCACAACCACCCTGTGTTCCCTAGGTGTCATATCCACTTTCAGACATATGTGGTGCCAGAGCACTTGGTTTCCACTGCACCAGGAATTGGCTTGGGAGCTGAACTTGTGTTTGGCTGTGGAGTTTTGAGCGCCTTGAGTGAGGAGCTCCATGTGAGTTTAGTGTGGGTGCTCAACCTGCTTGATTCCATCCCACTGGGCTCAATGGGCATTGGACCGGAAGTGACCAAACAGGGTTTCCTAGAACGCTGCTAGCACAGCTGATGGTATGTGAAGTGAATGAGGCAGGTGGAGTTGTTTTGGCACTGGAAGAGCTGTGCTGCTGCTTCGGGCAGTTGCCATTCACCACCGCACTGAGTTCCCTAGATGTCATATCCACTTTCAGACATATGTGGTGCCAGAGCACTTGGTTTCCATGGCAGCGGGAAATGCCTTATGCGCTGAACTTGTGTTTGGCTGTGGAGTTTTGAGCGCCTTGAGTGAGGAGCTCCATGTGAGTTTAGTGTGGGTGCTCAACCTGCTTGATTCCATATCACTGGGCTCAATGGGCATTGGACCGGAAGTGACCAAACAGGGTTTCCTAGAACGCTGCTAGCACAGCTGATGGTATGTGAAGTGAATGAGGCAGGTGGAGTTGTTTTGGCACTGGAAGAGCTCTGCTGCTGCTTCGGGCAGTTGCCATTCACAACCACCCTGTGTTCCCTAGGTGTCATATCCACTTTCAGACATATGTGGTGCCAGAGCACTTGGTTTCCATGGCAGCGGGAAATGGCTTGGGAGCTGAACTTGTGTTTGGCTGTGGAGTTTTGAGCACCTTGAGTGAGGAGCTCCATGTTAGTTTAGTGTGGGTGCTCAACCTGCTTGATTCCATCCCACTGGGCTCAATGGGCATTGGACCGGAAGTGACCAAACAGGGTTTCCTAGAACGCTGCTAGCACAGCTGATGGTATGTGAAGTTCATGAGGCAGGTGGAGTTGTTGTGGCACTGGAAGAGCTGTGCTGCTGCTTCGGGCAGTTGCCATTCACCACCGCCCTGAGTTCCCTAGGTGTCATAGCCACTTTCAGACATATGTGGTGCTAGAGCACTTGATTTCCATGGCAGCGGGAAATGGCTTTTGTGCTGAACTTGTGTTTGGCTGTGGAGTTTTGAGCACCTCGAGTGAGGAGCTCCACGTGCGTTTAGTGTGGGTGCTCAACCTGCTTGATTCCATCCCACTGGGCTCAATGGGCATTGGACCGGAAGTGACCAAACAGGGTTTCCTAGAACGCTGCTAGCACAGCTGATGGTATGTGAAGTGAATGAGGCAGGTGGAGTTGTTTTGGCACTGGAAGAGCTGTGCTGCTTCAGCTTTGGGCAGTTGCCATTCACCACCGCCCTGAGTTCCCTAGGTGTCATAGCCACTTTCAGACATATGTGCTGCCTTAGCAGTTGGTTTCCATGGCAGCGGGAAATGGCTTGGGCGCTGAACTTGTGTTTGGCTGTGGAGTTTTGAGCGCCTTGAGTGAGGAGCTCCATGTTAGTTTAGTGTGGGTGCTCAACCTGCTTGATTCCATCCCACTGGGCTCAATGGGCATTGGACCGGAAGTGACCAAACAGGGTTTCCTAGATCGCTGCTAGCACAGCTGATGGTATGTGAAGTGAATGAGGCAGGTGGAGTTGTTTTGGCACTGGAAGAGCTGTGCTGCTGCTTCGGGCAGTTGCCATTCACAACCGCCCTGAGTTCCCTAAGTGTCCTAGCCACTTTCAGACATATGTGGTGCCAGAGCACTTGGTTTCCATGGCAGCGGGAAATGGCTTGGGATCTGAACTTGTGTTTGGCTGTGGAGTTTTGAGCGCCTTGAGTGAGGAGCTCCATGTGAGTTTAGTGTGGGTGCTCCACCTGCTTGATTCCATCCCACTGGGCTCAATGGGCATTGGACCGGAAGTGACCAAACAGGGTTTCCTAGATAGCTGCTAGCACAGCTGATGGTATGTGAAGTGAATGAGGCAGGTGGAGTAGTTTTGGCACTGCAAGAGCTGTGCTGCTTCAGCTTTGGGCAGTTGCCATTCACCACCGCCCTGAGTTCCCTAGGTGTCATAGCCACTTGCAGACATATGTGGTGCCAGAGCACTTGGTTTCCATGGCAGCGGGAAATGGCTTGGGCGCTGAACTTGTGTTTGGCTGTGGAGTTTTGAGCGCCTTGAGTGAGGAGCTCCATGTTAGTTTAGTGTGGGTGCTCAACCTGCTTGATTCCATCCCACTGGGCTCAATGGGCATTGGACCGGAAGTGACCAAACAGGGTTTCCTAGAACGCTGCTAGCACAGCTGATGGTATGTGAAGTGAATGAGGCAGGTGGAGTTGTTTTGGCACTGGAAGAGCTGTGCTGCTGCTTCGGGCAGTTGCCATTCACCACCGCACTGAGTTCCCTAGATGTCATATCCACTTTCAGACATATGTGGTGCCAGAGCACTTGGTTTCCATGGCAGCGGGAAATGGCTTGGGCGCTGAACTTGTGTTTGGCTGTGGAGTTTTGAGCGCCTTGAGTGAGGAGCTCCATGTGAGTTTAGTGTGGGTGCTCAACCTGCTTGATTCCATATCACTGGGCTCAATGGGCATTGGACCGGAAGTGACCAAACAGGGTTTCCTAGATAGCTGCTAGCACAGCTGATGGTATGTGAAGTGAATGAGGCAGGTGGAGTTGTTTTGGCACTGGAAGAGCTGTGCTGCTGCTTCGGGCAGTTGCCATTCACCACCGCCCTGAGTTCCCTAGGTGTCATATCCACTTTCAGACATATGTGGTGCCAGAGCACTTGGTTTCCATGGCAGCGGGAAATGGCTTGGGATCTGAACTTGTGTTTGGCTGTGGAGTTTTGAGCGCCTTGAGTGAGGAGCTCCATGTTAGTTTAGTGTGGGTGCTCAACCTGCTTGATTCCATCCCCCTGGGCTCAATGGGCATTGGACCGGAAGTGACCAAACAGGGTTTCCTAGATAGCTGCTAGCACAGCTGATGGTATGTGAAGTGAATGAGGCAGGTGGAGTTGTTTTGGCACTGGAAGAGCTGTGCTGCTGCTTCGGGCAGTTGCCATTCACCACCGCCCTGAGTTCCCTAAGTGTCATATCCACTTTCAGACATATGTGGTGCCAGAGCACTTGGTTTCCATGGCAGCGGGAAATGACCTGGGCGCTGAACTTGTGTTTGGCTGTGGAGTTTTGAGCGCCTTGAGTGAGGAACTCCATGTTAGTTTAGTGTGGGTGCTCAACCTGCTTGATTCCATCCCACTGGGCTCAATGGGCATTGGACCGGAAGTGACCAAACAGGGTTTCCTAGAACGCTGCTAGCACAGCTGATGGTATGTGAAGTGAATGAGGCAGGTGGAGTTGTTTTGGCACTGGAAGAGCTGTGCTGCTGCTTCGGGCAGTTGCCATTCACCACCTCACTGAGTTCCCTAGGTGTCATAGCCACTTTCAGACATATGTGGTGCTAGAGCACTTGATTTCCATGGCAGCGGGAAATGGCTTGGGGGCTGAACTTGTGTTTGGCTGTGGAGTTTTGAGCGCCTCGAGTGAGGAGCTCCATGTTAGTTTAGTGTGGGTGCTCAACCTGCTTGATTCCATCCCACTGGGCTCAATGGGCATTGGACCGGAAGTGACCAAACAGGGTTTCCTAGATAGTTGCTAGCACAGCTGATGGTATGTGAAGTGAATGAGGCAGGTGGAGTTGTTTTGGCACTGGAAGAGCTGTGCTGCTGCTTCTGGCAGTTGCCATTCACCACCGCCCTGAGTTCCGTAGGTGTCATAGCCACTTTCAGACATATGTGGTGCCAGAGCACTTGGTTTCCATGCCAGCGGGAAATGGCTTGGGATCTGAACTTGTGTTTGGCTGTAGAGTTTTGAGCGCCTTGAGTGAGGAGCTCCATGTGAGTTTAGTGTGGGTGCTCAACCTGCTTGATTCCATATCACTGGGCTCAATGGGCATTGGACCGGAAGTGACCAAACAGGGTTTCCTAGATAGCTGCTAGCACAGCTGATGGTATGTGAAGTGAATGAGGCAGGTGGAGTTGTTTTGGCACTGGAAGAGCTGTGCTGCTGCTTCGGGCAGTTGCCATTCACAACCGCCCTGAGTTCCCTAAGTGTCCTAGCCACTTTCAGACATATGTGGTGCCAGAGCACTTGGTTTCCATGGCAGCGGGAAATGGCTTGGGATCTGAACTTGTGTTTGGCTGTGGAGTTTTGAGCGCCTTGAGTGAGGAGCTCCATGTGAGTTTAGTGTGGGTGCTCAACCTGCTTGATTCCATCCCACTGGGCTCAATGGGCATTGGACCGGAAGTGACCAAACAGGGTTTCCTAGATAGCTGCTAGCACAGCTGATGGTATGTGAAGTGAATGAGGCAGGTGGAGTAGTTTTGGCACTGCAAGAGCTGTGCTGCTTCAGCTTTGGGCAGTTGCCATTCACCACCGCCCTGAGTTCCCTAGGTGTCATAGCCACTTGCAGACATATGTGGTGCCAGAGCACTTGGTTTCCATGGCAGCGGGAAATGGCTTGGGCGCTGAACTTGTGTTTGGCTGTGGAGTTTTGAGCGCCTTGAGTGAGGAGCTCCATGTTAGTTTAGTGTGGGTGCTCAACCTGCTTGATTCCATCCCACTGGGCTCAATGGGCATTGGACCGGAAGTGACCAAACAGGGTTTCCTAGAACGCTGCTAGCACAGCTGATGGTATGTGAAGTGAATGAGGCAGGTGGAGTTGTTTTGGCACTGGAAGAGCTGTGCTGCTGCTTCGGGCAGTTGCCATTCACCACCGCACTGAGTTCCCTAGATGTCATATCCACTTTCAGACATATGTGGTGCCAGAGCACTTGGTTTCCATGGCAGCGGGAAATGGCTTGGGCGCTGAACTTGTGTTTGGCTGTGGAGTTTTGAGCGCCTTGAGTGAGGAGCTCCAGGTGAGTTTAGTGTGGGTGCTCAACCTGCTTGATTCCATATCACTGGGCTCAATGGGCATTGGACCGGAAGTGACCAAACAGGGTTTCCTAGATAGCTGCTAGCACAGCTGATGGTATGTGAAGTGAATGAGGCAGGTGGAGTTGTTTTGGCACTGGAAGAGCTGTGCTGCTGCTTCGGGCAGTTGCCATTCACCACCGCCCTGAGTTCCCTAGGTGTCATATCCACTTTCAGACATATGTGGTGCCAGAGCACTTGGTTTCCATGGCAGCGGGAAATGGCTTGGGATCTGAACTTGTGTTTGGCTGTGGAGTTTTGAGCGCCTTGAGTGAGGAGCTCCATGTGAGTTTAGTGTGGGTGCTCAACCTGCTTGATTCCATCCCCCTGGGCTCAATGGGCATTGGACCGGAAGTGACCAAACAGGGTTTCCTAGATAGCTGCTAGCACAGCTGATGGTATGTGAAGTGAATGAGGCAGGTGGAGTTGTTTTGGCACTGGAAGAGCTGTGCTGCTGCTTCGGGCAGTTGCCATTCACCACCGCCCTGAGTTCCCTAAGTGTCATATCCACTTTCAGACATATGTGGTGCCAGAGCACTTGGTTTCCATGGCAGCGGGAAATGACCTGGGCGCTGAACTTGTGTTTGGCTGTGGAGTTTTGAGCGCCTTGAGTGAGGAACTCCATGTTAGTTTAGTGTGGGTGCTCAACCTGCTTGATTCCATCCCCCTGGGCTCAATGGGCATTGGACCGGAAGTGACCAAACAGGGTTTCCTAGAACGCTGCTAGCACAGCTGATGGTATGTGAAGTGAATGAGGCAGGTGGAGTTGTTTTGGCACTGGAAGAGCTGTGCTGCTGCTTCGGGCAGTTGCCATTCACCACCTCACTGAGTTCCCTAGGTGTCATAGCCACTTTCAGACATATGTGGTGCTAGAGCACTTGATTTCCATGGCAGCGGGAAATGGCTTGGGGGCTGAACTTGTGTTTGGCTGTGGAGTTTTGAGCGCCTCGAGTGAGGAGCTCCATGTTAGTTTAGTGTGGGTGCTCAACCTGCTTGATTCCATCCCACTGGGCTTAATGGGCATTGGACCGGAAGTGACCAAACAGGGTTTCCTAGATAGTTGCTAGCACAGCTGATGGTATGTGAAGTGAATGAGGCAGGTGGAGTTGTTTTGGCACTGGAAGAGCTGTGCTGCTGCTTCTGGCAGTTGCCATTCACCACCGCCCTGAGTTCCGTAGGTGTCATAGCCACTTTCAGACATATGTGGTGCCAGAGCACTTGGTTTCCATGGCAGCGGGAAATGGCTTGGGATCTGAACTTGTGTTTGGCTGTAGAGTTTTGAGCGCCTTGAGTGAGGAGCTCCATGTGAGTTTAGTGTGGGTGCTCAACCTGCTTGATTCCATATCACTGGGCTCAATGGGCATTGGACCGGAAGTGACCAAACAGGGTTTCCTAGATAGCTGCTAGCACAGCTGATGGTATGTGAAGTGAATGAGGCAGGTGGAGTTGTTTTGGCACTGGAAGAGCTGTGCTGCTGCTTCGGGCAGTTGCCATTCACCACCGCCCTGAGTTCCCTAAGTGTCATATCCACTTTCAGACATATGTGGTGCCAGAGCACTTGGTTTCCATGGCAGCGGGAAATGACCTGGGCGCTGAACTTGTGTTGGGCTGTGGAGTTTTGAGCGCCTTGAGTGAGGAACTCCATGTTAGTTTAGTGTGGGTGCTCAACCTGCTTGATTCCATCCCACTGGGCTCAATGGGCATTGGACCGGAAGTGACCAAACAGGGTTTCCTAGAACGCTGCTAGCACAGCTGATGGTATGTGAAGTGAATGAGGCAGGTGGAGTTGTTGTGGCACTGGAAGAGCTGTGCTGCTGCTTCGGGCAGTTGCCATTCACCACCTCACTGAGTTCCCTAGGTGTCATAGCCACTTTCAGACATATGTGGTGCTAGAGCACTTGATTTCCATGGCAGCGGGAAATGGCTTGGGCGCTGAACTTGTGTTTGGCTGTGGAGTTTTGAGCGCCTTGAGTGAGGAGCTCCACGTGAGTTTAGTGTGGGTGCTCAACCTGCTTGATTCCATCCCACTGGGCTCAATGGGCATTGGACAGGAAATGACCAAACAGGGTTTCCTAGGACGCTGCTAGCACAGCTGATTATATGTGAAGTGAATGAGGCAGGTGGAGTTGTTGTGGCACTGGAAAAGCTGTGCTGCTGCTTCGGGCAGTTGCCATTCAACACCGCCCTGAGTTCCCTAGGTGTCATAGCCACTTTCAGACATATGTGGTGCCAGAGCACTTGGTTTCCATGGCAGCGGGAAATGGCTTGGGCGCTGAACTTGTGTTTGGCTGTGGAGTTTTGAGCACCTTGAGTGAGGAGCTCCATGTGAGTTTAGTGTGGGTGCTCAACCTGCTTGATTCCATCCCACTGGGCTCAATGGGCATTGGACTGGAAGTGACCAAACAGGGTTTCCTAGATAGCTGCTAGCACAGCTGATGGTATGTGAAGTGAATGAGGCAGGTGGAGTTGTTTTGGCACTGGAAGAGCTGTGCTGCTGCTTCGGGCAGTTGCCATTCACCACCTCACTGATTTCCCTAGGTGTCATATCCACTTTCAGACATATGTGGTGCCAGAGCACTTGGTTTCCACTGCACCAGGAATTGGCTTGGGAGCTGAACTTGTGTTTGGCTGTGGAGTTTTGAGCGCCTTGAGTGAGGAGCTCCATGTTAGTTTAGTGTGGGTGCTCAACCTGCTTGATTCCATCCCCCTGGGCTCAATGGGCATTGGACCGGAAGTGACCAAACAGGGTTTCCTAGATAGCTGCTAGCACAGCTGATGGTATGTGAAGTGAATGAGGCAGGTGGAGTTGTTGTGGCACTGGAAGAGCTGTGCTGCTGCTTCGGGCAGTTGCCATTCACAACCGCCCTGAGTTCCCTAGGTGTCATAGCCACTTTCAGACATATGTGGTGCTAGAGCACTTGATTTCCATGGCAGCGGGAAATGGCTTGGGGGCTGAACTTGTGTTTGGCTGTGGAGTTTTGAGCGCCTCGAGTGAGGAGCTCCATGTTAGTTTAGTGTGGGTGCTCAACCTGCTTGATTCCATCCCACTGGGCTTAATGGGCATTGGACCGGAAGTGACCAAACAGGGTTTCCTAGATAGTTGCTAGCACAGCTGATGGTATGTGAAGTGAATGAGGCAGGTGGAGTTGTTTTGGCACTGGAAGAGCTGTGCTGCTGCTTCTGGCAGTTGCCATTCACCACCGCCCTGAGTTCCCTAGTTGTCATAGCCACTTTCAGACATATGTGCTTCCAGAGCACTTGGTTTCCATGGCAGCGGGAAATGGCTTGGGATCTGAACTTGTGTTTGGCTGTGGAGTTTTGAGCGCCTTGAGTGAGGAGCTCCATGTGAGTTTAGTGTGGGTGCTCAACCTGCTTGATTCCATCCCCCTGGGCTCAATGGGCATTGGACCGGAAGTGACCAAACAGGGTTTCCTAGATAGCTGCTAGCACAGCTGATGGTATGTGAAGTGAATGAGGCAGGTGGAGTTGTTTTGGCACTGGAAGAGCTGTGCTGCTGCTTCGGGCAGTTGCCATTCACCACCGCCCTGAGTTCCCTAAGTGTCATATCCACTTTCAAACATATGTGGTGCCAGAGCAGTTGGTTTCCATGGCAGCGGGAAATGGCTTGGGCGCTGAACTTGTGTTTGGCTGTGGAGTTTTGAGCGCCTTGAGTGAGGAGCTCCATGTGAGTTTAGTGTGGGTGCTCAACCTGCTTGATTCCATCCCACTGGGCTCAATGGGCATTGGACCGGAAGTGACCAAACAGGGTTTCCTAGATAGCTGCTAGCACAGCTGATGGTATGTGAAGTTCATGAGGCAGGTGGAGTAGTTTTGTCACTGCAAGAGCTGTGCTGCTTCAGCTTTGGGCAGTTGCCATTCACCACCGCCCTGAGTTCCCTAGGTGTCATAGCCACTTGCAGACATATGTGGTGCCAGAGCACTTGGTTTCCATGGCAGCGGGAAATGGCTTTTGCGCTGAACTTGTGTTTGGCTGTGGAGTTTTGAGCGCCTTGAGTGAGGAGCTCCATGTTAGTTTAGTGTGGGTGCTCAACCTGCTTGATTCCATCCCACTGGGCTCAATGGGCATTGGACCGGAAGTGACCAAACAGGGTTTCCTAGAACGCTGCTAGCACAGCTGATGGTATGTGAAGTGAATGAGGCAGGTGGAGTTGTTTTGGCACTGGAAGAGCTGTGCTGCTGCTTCGGGCAGTTGCCATTCACCACCGCACTGAGTTCCCTAGATGTCATATCCACTTTCAGACATATGTGGTGCCAGAGCACTTGGTTTCCATGGCAGCGGGATATGGCTTGGGCGCTGAACTTGTGTTTGGCTGTGGAGTTTTGAGCGCCTTGAGTGAGGAGCTCCATGTTAGTTTAGTGTGGGTGCTCAACCTGCTTGATTCCATATCACTGGGCTCAATGGGCATTGGACCGGAAGTGACCAAACAGGGTTTCCTAGATAGCTGCTAGCACAGCTGATGGTATGTGAAGTGAATGAGGCAGGTGGAGTTGTTTTGGCACTGGAAGAGCTGTGCTGCTGCTTCGGGCAGTTGCCATTCACCACCGCCCTGAGTTCCCTAGGTGTCATATCCACTTTCAGACATATGTGGTGCCAGAGCACTTGGTTTCCATGGCAGCGGGAAATGGCTTGGGATCTGAACTTGTGTTTGGCTGTGGAGTTTTGAGCGCCTTGAGTGAGGAGCTCCATGTTAGTTTAGTGTGGGTGCTCAACCTGCTTGATTCCATCCCCCTGGGCTCAATGGGCATTGGACCGGAAGTGACCAAACAGGGTTTCCTAGATAGCTGCTAGCACAGCTGATGGTATGTGAAGTGAATGAGGCAGGTGGAGTTGTTTTGGCACTGGAAGAGCTGTGCTGCTGCTTCGGGCAGTTGCCATTCACCACCGCCCTGAGTTCCCTAAGTGTCATATCCACTTTCAGACATATGTGGTGCCAGAGCACTTGGTTTCCATGGCAGCGGGAAATGACCTGGGCGCTGAACTTGTGTTTGGCTGTGGAGTTTTGAGCGCCTTGAGTGAGGAACTCCATGTTAGTTTAGTGTGGGTGCTCAACCTGCTTGATTCCATCCCACTGGGCTCAATGGGCATTGGACCGGAAGTGACCAAACAGGGTTTCCTAGAACGCTGCTAGCACAGCTGATGGTATGTGAAGTGAATGAGGCAGGTGGAGTTGTTTTGGCACTGGAAGAGCTGTGCTGCTGCTTCGGGCAGTTGCCATTCACAACCGCCCTGAGTTCCCTAGGTGTCATAGCCACTTTCAGACATATGTGGTGCTAGAGCAGTTGATTTCCATGGCAGCGGGAAATGGCTTGGGGGCTGAACTTGTGTTTGGCTGTGGAGTTTTGAGCGCCTCGAGTGAGGAGCTCCATGTTAGTTTAGTGTGGGTGCTCAACCTGCTTGATTCCATCCCACTGGGCTTAATGGGCATTGGACCGGAAGTGACCAAACAGGGTTTCCTAGATAGTTGCTAGCACAGCTGATGGTATGTGAAGTGAATGAGGCAGGTGGAGTTGTTTTGGCACTGGAAGAGCTGTGCTGCTGCTTCTGGCATTTGCCATTCACCACCGCCCTGAGTTCCCTAGGTGTCATAGCCACTTTCAGACATATGTGGTGCCAGAGCACTTGGTTTCCATGGCAGCGGGAAATGGCTTGGGATCTGAACTTGTGTTTGGCTGTAGAGTTTTGAGCGCCTTGAGTGAGGAGCTCCATGTCAGTTTAGTGTGGGTGCTCAACCTGCTTGATTCCATATCACTGGGCTCAATGGGCATTGGACCGGAAGTGACCAAAGCGGGTTTCCTAGATAGCTGCTAGCACAGCTGATGGTATGTGAAGTGAATGAGGCAGGTGGAGTTGTTTTGGCACTGGAAGAGCTGTGCTGCTGCTTCGGGCAGTTGCCATTCACCACCGCCCTGAGTTCCCTAAGTGTCATATCCACTTTCAGACATATGTGGTGCCAGAGCACTTGGTTTCCATGGCAGCGGGAAATGACCTGGGCGCTGAACTTGTGTTTGGCTGTGGAGTTTTGAGCGCCTTGAGAGAGGAACTCCATGTTAGTTTAGTGTGGGTGCTCAACCTGCTTGATTCCATCCCACTGGGCTCAATGGGCATTGGACCGGAAGTGACCAAACAGGGTTTCCTAGAACGCTGTTAGCACAGCTGATGGTATGTGAAGTGAATGAGGCAGGTGGAGTTGTTGTGGCACTGGAAGAGCTGTGCTGCTGCTTCGGGCAGTTGCCATTCACCACCTCACTGAGTTCCCTAGGTGTCATAGCCACTTTCAGACATATGTGGTGCTAGAGCACTTGATTTCCATGGCAGCGGGAAATGGCTTGGGCGCTGAACTTGTGTTTGGCTGTGGAGTTTTGAGCGCCTTGAGTGAGGAGCTCCACGTGAGTTTAGTGTGGGTGCTCAACCTGCTTGATTCCATCCCACTGGGCTCAATGGGCATTGGACAGGAAATGACCAAACAGGGTTTCCTAGGACGCTGCTAGCACAGCTGATTATATGTGAAGTGAATGAGGCAGGTGGAGTTGTTGTGGCACTGGAAAAGCTGTGCTGCTGCTTCGGGCAGTTGCCATTCAACACCGCCCTGAGTTCCCTAGGTGTCATAGCCACTTTCAGACATATGTGGTGCCAGAGCACTTGGTTTCCATGGCAGCGGGAAATGGCTTGGGCGCTGAACTTGTGTTTGGCTGTGGAGTTTTGAGCACCTTGAGTGAGGAGCTCCATGTGAGTTTAGTGTGGGTGCTCAACCTGCTTGATTCCATCCCACTGGGCTCAATGGGCATTGGACTGGAAGTGACCAAACAGGGTTTCCTAGATAGCTGCTAGCACAGCTGATGGTATGTGAAGTGAATGAGGCAGGTGGAGTTGTTTTGGCACTGGAAGAGCTGTGCTGCTGCTTCTGGCAGTTGCCATTCACCACCTCACTGATTTCCCTAGGTGTCATATCCACTTTCAGACATATGTGGTGCCAGAGCACTTGGTTTCCACTGCACCAGGAATTGGCTTGGGAGCTGAACTTGTGTTTGGCTGTGGAGTTTTGAGCGCCTTGAGTGAGGAGCTCCATGTTAGTTTAGTGTGGGTGCTCAACCTGCTTGATTCCATCCCCCTGGGCTCAATGGGCATTGGACCGGAAGTGACCAAACAGGGTTTCCTAGATAGCTGCTAGCACAGCTGATGGTATGTGAAGTGAATGAGGCAGGTGGAGTTGTTGTGGCACTGGAAGAGCTGTGCTGCTGCTTCGGGCAGTTGCCATTCACAACCGCCCTGAGTTCCCTAGGTGTCATAGCCACTTTCAGACATATGTGGTGCTAGAGCACTTGATTTCCATGGCAGCGGGAAATGGCTTGGGGGCTGAACTTGTGTTTGGCTGTGGAGTTTTGAGCGCCTCGAGTGAGGAGCTCCATGTTAGTTTAGTGTGGGTGCTCAACCTGCTTGATTCCATCCCACTGGGCTTAATGGGCATTGGACCGGAAGTGACCAAACAGGGTTTCCTAGATAGTTGCTAGCACAGCTGATGGTATGTGAAGTGAATGAGGCAGGTGGAGTTGTTTTGGCACTGGAAGAGCTGTGCTGCTGCTTCTGGCAGTTGCCATTCACCACCGCCCTGAGTTCCGTAGGTGTCATAGCCACTTTCAGACATATGTGGTGCCAGAGCACTTGGTTTCCATGGCAGCGGGAAATGGCTTGGGCGCTGAACTTGTGTTTGGCTGTGGAGTTTTGAGCGCCTTGAGTGAGGAGCTCCATGTGAGTTTAGTGTGGGTGCTCAACCTGCTTGATTCCATATCACTGGCCTCAATGGGCATTGGACCGGAAGTGACCAAACAGGGTTTCCTAGATAGCTGCTAGCACAGCTGATGGTATGTGAAGTGAATGAGGCAGGTGGAGTTGTTTTGGCACTGGAAGAGCTGTGCTGCTGCTTCGGGCAGTTGCCATTCACCACCGCCCTGAGTTCCCTAAGTGTCATATCCACTTTCAGACATATGTGGTGCCAGAGCACTTGGTTTCCATGGCAGCGGGAAATGACCTGGGCGCTGAACTTGTGTTTGGCTGTGGAGTTTTGAGCGCCTTGAGTGAGGAACTCCATGTTAGTTTAGTGTGGGTGCTCAACCTGCTTGATTCCATCCCACTGGGCTCAATGGGCATTGGACTGGAAGTGACCAAACAGGGTTTCCTAGAACGCTGCTAGCACAGCTGATGGTATGTGAAGTGAATGAGGCAGGTGGAGTTGTTTTGGCACTGGAAGAGCTGTGCTGCTTCAGCTTTGGGCAGTTGCCATTCACCACCGCCCTGAGTTCCCTAGGTGTCATATCCACTTGCAGACATATGTGGTGCTAGAGCACTTGGTTTCCATGGCAG
This sequence comes from Ochotona princeps, assembly GCF_030435755.1. Lineage (NCBI taxonomy): Eukaryota > Metazoa > Chordata > Mammalia > Lagomorpha > Ochotonidae > Ochotona > Ochotona princeps. Next base: position 100,353,981 of record NC_080835.1, on the reverse strand, counting down.
CGGGAAATGGCTTGGGCGCTGAACTTGTGTTTGGCTGTGGAGTTTTGAGCGCCTTGAGTGAGGAGCTCCAGGTGAGTTTAGTGTGGGTGCTCAACCTGCTTGATTCCATCCCACTGGGCTCAATGGGCATTGGACCGGAAGTGACCAAACAGGGTTTCATAGATAGCTGCTAGCACAGCTGATGGTATGTGAAGTGAATGAGGCAGGTGGAGTTGTTTTGGCACTGGAAAAGCTGCGCTGCTGCTTCGGGCAGTTGCCATTCACAACCACCCTGTGTTCCCTAGGTGTCATATCCACTTTCAGACATATGTGGTGCCAGAGCACTTGGTTTCCACTGCACCAGGAATTGGCTTGGGAGCTGAACTTGTGTTTGGCTGTGGAGTTTTGAGCGCCTTGAGTGAGGAGCTCCATGTTAGTTTAGTGTGGGTGCTCAACCTGCTTGATTCCATCCCACTGGGCTCAATGGGCATTGGACCGGAAGTGACCAAACAGGGTTTCCTAGATAGCTGCTAGCACAGCTGATGGTATGTGAAGTGAATGAGGCAGGTGGAGTTGTTGTGGCACTGGAAGAGCTGTGCTGCTGCTTCGGGCAGTTGCCATTCACAACCGCCCTGAGTTCCCTAGGTGTCATAGCCACTTTCAGACATATGTGGTGCTAGAGCACTTGATTTCCATGGCAGCGGGAAATGGCTTGGGCGCTGAACTTGTGTTTGGCTGTGGAGTTTTGAGCGCCTTGAGTGAGGAGCTCCACGTGAGTTTAGTGTGGGTGCTCAACCTGCTTGATTCCATCCCACTGGGCTCAATGGGCATTGGACAGGAAATGACCAAACAGGGTTTCCTAGGACGCTGCTAGCACAGCTGATTATATGTGAAGTGAATGAGGCAGGTGGAGTTGTTGTGGCACTGGAAAAGCTGTGCTGCTGCTTCGGGCAGTTGCCATTCAACACCGCCCTGAGTTCCCTAGGTGTCATAGCCACTTTCAGACATATGTGGTGCCAGAGCACTTGGTTTCCATGGCAGCGGGAAATGGCTTGGGCGCTGAACTTGTGTTTGGCTGTGGAGTTTTGAGCGCCTTGAGTGAGGAGCTCCATGTTAGTTTAGTGTGGGTGCTCAACCTGCTTGATTCCATCCCCCTGGGCTCAATGGGCATTGGACCGGAAGTGACCAAACAGGGTTTCCTAGATAGCTGCTAGCACAGCTGATGGTATGTGAAGTGAATGAGGCAGGTGGAGTTGTTGTGGCACTGGAAGAGCTGTGCTGCTGCTTCGGGCAGTTGCCATTCACAACCGCCCTGAGTTCCCTAGGTGTCATAGCCACTTTCAGACATATGTGGTGCTAGAGCACTTGATTTCCATGGCAGCGGGAAATGGCTTGGGGGCTGAACTTGTGTTTGGCTGTGGAGTTTTGAGCGCCTCGAGTGAGGAGCTCCATGTTAGTTTAGTGTGGGTGCTCAACCTGCTTGATTCCATCCCACTGGGCTCAATGGGCATTGGACCGGAAGTGACCAAACAGGGTTTCCTAGATAGTTGCTAGCACAGCTGATGGTATGTGAAGTGAATGAGGCAGGTGGAGTTGTTTTGGCACTGGAAGAGCTGTGCTGCTGCTTCGGGCAGTTGCCATTCACCACCGCCCTGAGTTCCCTAAGTGTCATATCCACTTTCAGACATATGTGGTGCCAGAGCACTTGGTTTCCATGGCAGCGGGAAATGGCTTGGGCGCTGAACTTGTGTTTGGCTGTGGAGTTTTGAGCGCCTTGAGTGAGGAGCTCCATGTGAGTTTAGTGTGGGTGCTCAACCTGCTTGATTCCATCCCACTGGGCTCAATGGGCATTGGACCGGAAGTGACCAAACAGGGTTTCCTAGATAGCTGCTAGCACAGCTGATGGTATGTGAAGTTCATGAGGCAGGTAGAGTAGTTTTGTCACTGCAAGAGCTGTGCTGCTTCAGCTTTGGGCAGTTGCCATTCAGCACCGCCCTGAGTTCCCTAGGTGTCATAGCCACTTGCAGACATATGTGGTGCCAGAGCACTTGGTTTCCATGGCAGCGGGAAATGGCTTTTGCGCTGAACTTGTGTTTGGCTGTGGAGTTTTGAGCGCCTTGAGTGAGGAGCTCCATGTTAGTTTAGTGTGGGTGCTCAACCTGCTTGATTCCATCCCACTGGGCTCAATGGGCATTGGACCGGAAGTGACCAAACAGGGTTTCCTAGAACGCTGCTAGCACAGCTGATGGTATGTGAAGTGAATGAGGCAGGTGGAGTTGTTTTGGCACTGGAAGAGCTGTGCTGCTTCAGCTTTGGGCAGTTGCCATTCACCACCGCCCTGAGTTCCCTAGGTGTCATATCCACTTGCAGACATATGTGGTGCTAGAGCACTTGGTTTCCATGGCAGCGGGAAATGGCTTGGGCGCTGAACTTGTGTTTGGCTGTGGAGTTTTGAGCGCCTTGAGTGAGGAGCTCCAGGTGAGTTTAGTGTGGGTGCTCAACCTGCTTGATTCCATCCCACTGGGCTCAATGGGCATTGGACCGGAAGTGACCAAACAGGGTTTCATAGATAGCTGCTAGCACAGCTGATGGTATGTGAAGTGAATGAGGCAGGTGGAGTTGTTTTGGCACTGGAAAAGCTGCGCTGCTGCTTCGGGCAGTTGCCATTCACAACCACCCTGTGTTCCCTAGGTGTCATATCCACTTTCAGACATATGTGGTGCCAGAGCACTTGGTTTCCACTGCACCAGGAATTGGCTTGGGAGCTGAACTTGTGTTTGGCTGTGGAGTTTTGAGCGCCTTGAGTGAGGAGCTCCATGTTAGTTTAGTGTGGGTGCTCAACCTGCTTGATTCCATCCCCCTGGGCTCAATGGGCATTGGACCGGAAGTGACCAAACAGGGTTTCCTAGATAGCTGCTAGCACAGCTGATGGTATGTGAAGTGAATGAGGCAGGTGGAGTTGTTGTGGCACTGGAAGAGCTGTGCTGCTGCTTCGGGCAGTTGCCATTCACCACCGCCCTGAGTTCCCTAGGTGTCATAGCCACTTTCAGACATATGTGGTGCTAGAGCACTTGATTTCCATGGCAGCGGGAAATGGCTTGGGGGCTGAACTTGTGTTTGGCTGTGGAGTTTTGAGCGCCTCGAGTGAGGAGCTCCATGTTAGTTTAGTGTGGGTGCTCAACCTGCTTGATTCCATCCCACTGGGCTTAATGGGCATTGGACCGGAAGTGACCAAACAGGGTTTCCTAGATAGTTGCTAGCACAGCTGATGGTATGTGAAGTGAATGAGGCAGGTGGAGTTGTTTTGGCACTGGAAGAGCTGTGCTGCTGCTTCTGGCAGTTGCCATTCACCACCGCCCCGAGTTCCCTAAGTGTCATATCCACTTTCAGACATATGTGGTGCCAGAGCAGTTGGTTTCCATGGCAGCGGGAAATGGCTTGGGCGCTGAACTTGTGTTTGGCTGTGGAGTTTTGAGCGCCTTGAGTGAGGAGCTCCATGTGAGTTTAGTGTGGGTGCTCAACCTGCTTGATTCCATCCCACTGGGCTCAATGGGCATTGGACCAGAAGTGACCAAACAGGGTTTCCTAGATAGCTGCTAGCACAGCTGATGGTATGTGAAGTGAATGAGGCAGGTAGAGTAGTTTTGTCACTGCAAGAGCTGTGCTGCTTCAGCTTTGGGCAGTTGCCATTCACCACCGCCCTGAGTTCCCTAGGTGTCATAGCCACTTGCAGACATATGTGGTGCCAGAGCACTTGGTTTCCATGGCAGCGGGAAATGGCTTTTGCGCTGAACTTGTGTTTGGCTGTGGAGTTTTGAGCGCCTTGAGTGAGGAGCTCCATGTTAGTTTAGTGTGGGTGCTCAACCTGCTTGATTCCATCCCACTGGGCTCAATGGGCATTGGACCGAATGTGACCAAACAGGGTTTCCTAGAACGCTGCTAGCACAGCTGATGGTATGTGAAGTGAATGAGGCAGGTGGAGTTGTTTTGGCACTGGAAGAGCTGTGCTGCTGCTTCGGGCAGTTGCCATTCACCACCGCACTGAGTTCCCTAGATGTCATATCCACTTTCAGACATATGTGGTGCCAGAGCACTTGGTTTCCATGGCAGCGGGAAATGGCTTGGGCGCTGAACTTGTGTTTGGCTGTGGAGTTTTGAGCGCCTTGAGTGAGGAGCTCCATGTGAGTTTAGTGTGGGTGCTCAACCTGCTTGATTCCATATCACTGGGCTCAATGGGCATTGGACCGGAAGTGACCAAACAGGGTTTCCGAGATAGCTGCTAGCACAGCTGATGGTATGTGAAGTGAATGAGGCAGGTGGAGTTGTTTTGGCACTGGAAGAGCTGTGCTGCTGCTTCGGGCAGTTGCCATTCACCACCGCCCTGAGTTCCCTAAGTGTCATATCCACTTTCAGACATATGTGGTGCCAGAGCACTTGGTTTCCATGGCAGCGGGAAATGACCTGGGCGCTGAACTTGTGTTTGGCTGTGGAGTTTTGAGCGCCTTGAGTGAGGAACTCCATGTTAGTTTAGTGTGGGTGCTCAACCTGCTTGATTCCATCCCACTGGGCTCAATGGGCATTGGACTGGAAGTGACCAAACAGGGTTTCCTAGAACGCTGCTAGCACAGCTGATGGTATGTGAAGTGAATGAGGCAGGTGGAGTTGTTTTGGCACTGGAAGAGCTGTGCTGCTTCAGCTTTGGGCAGTTGCCATTCACCACCGCCCTGAGTTCCCTAGGTGTCATATCCACTTGCAGACATATGTGGTGCTAGAGCACTTGGTTTCCATGGCAGCGGGAAATGGCTTGGGCGCTGAACTTGTGTTTGGCTGTGGAGTTTTGAGCGCCTTGAGTGAGGAGCTCCAGGTGAGTTTAGTGTGGGTGCTCAACCTGCTTGATTCCATCCCACTGGGCTCAATGGGCATTGGACCGGAAGTGACCAAACAGGGTTTCATAGATAGCTGCTAGCACAGCTGATGGTATGTGAAGTGAATGAGGCAGGTGGAGTTGTTTTGGCACTGGAAAAGCTGCGCTGCTGCTTCGGGCAGTTGCCATTCACAACCACCCTGTGTTCCCTAGGTGTCATATCCACTTTCAGACATATGTGGTGCCAGAGCACTTGGTTTCCACTGCACCAGGAATTGGCTTGGGAGCTGAACTTGTGTTTGGCTGTGGAGTTTTGAGCGCCTTGAGTGAGGAGCTCCATGTTAGTTTAGTGTGGGTGCTCAACCTGCTTGATTCCATCCCACTGGGCTCAATGGGCATTGGACCGGAAGTGACCAAACAGGGTTTCCTAGATAGCTGCTAGCACAGCTGATGGTATGTGAAGTGAATGAGGCAGGTGGAGTTGTTGTGGCACTGGAAGAGCTGTGCTGCTGCTTCGGGCAGTTGCCATTCACAACCGCCCTGAGTTCCCTAGGTGTCATAGCCACTTTCAGACATATGTGGTGCTAGAGCACTTGATTTCCATGGCAGCGGGAAATGGCTTGGGCGCTGAACTTGTGTTTGGCTGTGGAGTTTTGAGCGCCTTGAGTGAGGAGCTCCACGTGAGTTTAGTGTGGGTGCTCAACCTGCTTGATTCCATCCCACTGGGCTCAATGGGCATTGGACAGGAAATGACCAAACAGGGTTTCCTAGGACGCTGCTAGCACAGCTGATTATATGTGAAGTGAATGAGGCAGGTGGAGTTGTTGTGGCACTGGAAAAGCTGTGCTGCTGCTTCGGGCAGTTGCCATTCAACACCGCCCTGAGTTCCCTAGGTGTCATAGCCACTTTCAGACATATGTGGTGCCAGAGCACTTGGTTTCCATGGCAGCGGGAAATGGCTTGGGCGCTGAACTTGTGTTTGGCTGTGGAGTTTTGAGCGCCTTGAGTGAGGAGCTCCATGTTAGTTTAGTGTGGGTGCTCAACCTGCTTGATTCCATCCCCCTGGGCTCAATGGGCATTGGACCGGAAGTGACCAAACAGGGTTTCCTAGATAGCTGCTAGCACAGCTGATGGTATGTGAAGTGAATGAGGCAGGTGGAGTTGTTGTGGCACTGGAAGAGCTGTGCTGCTGCTTCGGGCAGTTGCCATTCACAACCGCCCTGAGTTCCCTAGGTGTCATAGCCACTTTCAGACATATGTGGTGCTAGAGCACTTGATTTCCATGGCAGCGGGAAATGGCTTGGGGGCTGAACTTGTGTTTGGCTGTGGAGTTTTGAGCGCCTCGAGTGAGGAGCTCCATGTTAGTTTAGTGTGGGTGCTCAACCTGCTTGATTCCATCCCACTGGGCTCAATGGGCATTGGACCGGAAGTGACCAAACAGGGTTTCCTAGATAGTTGCTAGCACAGCTGATGGTATGTGAAGTGAATGAGGCAGGTGGAGTTGTTTTGGCACTGGAAGAGCTGTGCTGCTGCTTCGGGCAGTTGCCATTCACCACCGCCCTGAGTTCCCTAAGTGTCATATCCACTTTCAGACATATGTGGTGCCAGAGCACTTGGTTTCCATGGCAGCGGGAAATGGCTTGGGCGCTGAACTTGTGTTTGGCTGTGGAGTTTTGAGCGCCTTGAGTGAGGAGCTCCATGTGAGTTTAGTGTGGGTGCTCAACCTGCTTGATTCCATCCCACTGGGCTCAATGGGCATTGGACCGGAAGTGACCAAACAGGGTTTCCTAGATAGCTGCTAGCACAGCTGATGGTATGTGAAGTTCATGAGGCAGGTAGAGTAGTTTTGTCACTGCAAGAGCTGTGCTGCTTCAGCTTTGGGCAGTTGCCATTCAGCACCGCCCTGAGTTCCCTAGGTGTCATAGCCACTTGCAGACATATGTGGTGCCAGAGCACTTGGTTTCCATGGCAGCGGGAAATGGCTTTTGCGCTGAACTTGTGTTTGGCTGTGGAGTTTTGAGCGCCTTGAGTGAGGAGCTCCATGTTAGTTTAGTGTGGGTGCTCAACCTGCTTGATTCCATCCCACTGGGCTCAATGGGCATTGGACCGGAAGTGACCAAACAGGGTTTCCTAGAACGCTGCTAGCACAGCTGATGGTATGTGAAGTGAATGAGGCAGGTGGAGTTGTTTTGGCACTGGAAGAGCTGTGCTGCTTCAGCTTTGGGCAGTTGCCATTCACCACCGCCCTGAGTTCCCTAGGTGTCATATCCACTTGCAGACATATGTGGTGCTAGAGCACTTGGTTTCCATGGCAGCGGGAAATGGCTTGGGCGCTGAACTTGTGTTTGGCTGTGGAGTTTTGAGCGCCTTGAGTGAGGAGCTCCAGGTGAGTTTAGTGTGGGTGCTCAACCTGCTTGATTCCATCCCACTGGGCTCAATGGGCATTGGACCGGAAGTGACCAAACAGGGTTTCATAGATAGCTGCTAGCACAGCTGATGGTATGTGAAGTGAATGAGGCAGGTGGAGTTGTTTTGGCACTGGAAAAGCTGCGCTGCTGCTTCGGGCAGTTGCCATTCACAACCACCCTGTGTTCCCTAGGTGTCATATCCACTTTCAGACATATGTGGTGCCAGAGCACTTGGTTTCCACTGCACCAGGAATTGGCTTGGGAGCTGAACTTGTGTTTGGCTGTGGAGTTTTGAGCGCCTTGAGTGAGGAGCTCCATGTTAGTTTAGTGTGGGTGCTCAACCTGCTTGATTCCATCCCCCTGGGCTCAATGGGCATTGGACCGGAAGTGACCAAACAGGGTTTCCTAGATAGCTGCTAGCACAGCTGATGGTATGTGAAGTGAATGAGGCAGGTGGAGTTGTTGTGGCACTGGAAGAGCTGTGCTGCTGCTTCGGGCAGTTGCCATTCACCACCGCCCTGAGTTCCCTAGGTGTCATAGCCACTTTCAGACATATGTGGTGCTAGAGCACTTGATTTCCATGGCAGCGGGAAATGGCTTGGGGGCTGAACTTGTGTTTGGCTGTGGAGTTTTGAGCGCCTCGAGTGAGGAGCTCCATGTTAGTTTAGTGTGGGTGCTCAACCTGCTTGATTCCATCCCACTGGGCTTAATGGGCATTGGACCGGAAGTGACCAAACAGGGTTTCCTAGATAGTTGCTAGCACAGCTGATGGTATGTGAAGTGAATGAGGCAGGTGGAGTTGTTTTGGCACTGGAAGAGCTGTGCTGCTGCTTCTGGCAGTTGCCATTCACCACCGCCCCGAGTTCCCTAAGTGTCATATCCACTTTCAGACATATGTGGTGCCAGAGCAGTTGGTTTCCATGGCAGCGGGAAATGGCTTGGGCGCTGAACTTGTGTTTGGCTGTGGAGTTTTGAGCGCCTTGAGTGAGGAGCTCCATGTGAGTTTAGTGTGGGTGCTCAACCTGCTTGATTCCATCCCACTGGGCTCAATGGGCATTGGACCAGAAGTGACCAAACAGGGTTTCCTAGATAGCTGCTAGCACAGCTGATGGTATGTGAAGTGAATGAGGCAGGTAGAGTAGTTTTGTCACTGCAAGAGCTGTGCTGCTTCAGCTTTGGGCAGTTGCCATTCACCACCGCCCTGAGTTCCCTAGGTGTCATAGCCACTTGCAGACATATGTGGTGCCAGAGCACTTGGTTTCCATGGCAGCGGGAAATGGCTTTTGCGCTGAACTTGTGTTTGGCTGTGGAGTTTTGAGCGCCTTGAGTGAGGAGCTCCATGTTAGTTTAGTGTGGGTGCTCAACCTGCTTGATTCCATCCCACTGGGCTCAATGGGCATTGGACCGAATGTGACCAAACAGGGTTTCCTAGAACGCTGCTAGCACAGCTGATGGTATGTGAAGTGAATGAGGCAGGTGGAGTTGTTTTGGCACTGGAAGAGCTGTGCTGCTGCTTCGGGCAGTTGCCATTCACCACCGCACTGAGTTCCCTAGATGTCATATCCACTTTCAGACATATGTGGTGCCAGAGCACTTGGTTTCCATGGCAGCGGGAAATGGCTTGGGCGCTGAACTTGTGTTTGGCTGTGGAGTTTTGAGCGCCTTGAGTGAGGAGCTCCATGTGAGTTTAGTGTGGGTGCTCAACCTGCTTGATTCCATATCACTGGGCTCAATGGGCATTGGACCGGAAGTGACCAAACAGGGTTTCCGAGATAGCTGCTAGCACAGCTGATGGTATGTGAAGTGAATGAGGCAGGTGGAGTTGTTTTGGCACTGGAAGAGCTGTGCTGCTGCTTCGGGCAGTTGCCATTCACCACCGCCCTGAGTTCCCTAAGTGTCATATCCACTTTCAGACATATGTGGTGCCAGAGCACTTGGTTTCCATGGCAGCGGGAAATGACCTGGGCGCTGAACTTGTGTTTGGCTGTGGAGTTTTGAGCGCCTTGAGTGAGGAACTCCATGTTAGTTTAGTGTGGGTGCTCAACCTGCTTGATTCCATCCCACTGGGCTCAATGGGCATTGGACCGGAAGTGACCAAACAGGGTTTCCTAGAACGCTGCTAGCACAGCTGATGGTATGTGAAGTGAATGAGGCAGGTGGAGTTGTTTTGGCACTGGAAGAGCTGTGCTGCTTCAGCTTTGGGCAGTTGCCATTCACCACCGCCCTGAGTTCCCTAGGTGTCATATCCACTTGCAGACATATGTGGTGCCAGAGCACTTGGTTTCCACTGCACCAGGAAATGGCTTGGGCGCTGAACTTGTGTTTGGCTGTGGAGGTTTTGAACGCCTCGAGTGAGGAGCTCCACGTGAGTTTAGTGTGGGTGCTCAACCTGCTTGATTCCATCCCCCTGGGCTCAATGGGCATTGGACCGGAAGTGACCAAACAGGGTTTCCTAGATAGCTGCTAGCACAGCTGATGGTATGTGAAGTGAATGAGGCAGGTGGAGTTGTTGTGGCACTGGAAGAGCTGTGCTGCTGCTTCGGGCAGTTGCCATTCACAACCGCCCTGAGTTCCCTAGGTGTCATAGCCACTTTCAGACATATGTGGTGCTAGAGCACTTGATTTCCATGGCAGCGGGAAATGGCTTGGGGGCTGAACTTGTGTTTGGCTGTGGAGTTTTGAGCGCCTCGAGTGAGGAGCTCCATGTTAGTTTAGTGTGGGTGCTCAACCTGCTTGATTCCATCCCACTGGGCTTAATGGGCATTGGACCGGAAGTGACCAAACAGGGTTTCCTAGATAGTTGCTAGCACAGCTGATGGTATGTGAAGTGAATGAGGCAGGTGGAGTTGTTTTGGCACTGGAAGAGCTGTGCTGCTGCTTCTGGCAGTTGCCATTCACCACCGCCCTGAGTTCCCTAGGTGTCATAGCCACTTTCAGACATATGTGGTGCCAGAGCACTTGGTTTCCATGGCAGCGGGAAATGGCTTGGGATCTGAACTTGTGTTTGGCTGTGGAGTTTTGAGCGCCTTGAGTGAGGAGCTCCATGTGAGTTTAGTGTGGGTGCTCAACCTGCTTGATTCCATCCCACTGGGCTCAATGGGCATTGGACCGGAAGTGACCAAACAGGGTTTCCTAGATAGCTGCTAGCACAGCTGATGGTATGTGAAGTGAATGAGGCAGGTGGAGTTGTTGTGGCACTGGAAGAGCTGTGCTGCTGCTTCGGGCAGTTGCCATTCACCACCTCACTGAGTTCCCTAGGTGTCATAGCCACTTTCAGACATATGTGGTGCTAGAGCACTTGATTTCCATGGCAGCGGGAAATGGCTTGGGCGCTGAACTTGTGTTTGGCTGTGGAGTTTTGAGCGCCTTGAGTGAGGAGCTCCATGTGAGTTTAGTGTGGGTGCTCAACCTGCTTGATTCCATCCCACTGGGCTCAATGGGCATTGGACCGGAAGTGACCAAACAGGGTTTCCTAGATAGCTGCTAGCACAGCTGATGGTATGTGAAGTTCATGAGGCAGGTGGAGTAGTTTTGTCACTGCAAGAGCTGTGCTGCTTCAGCTTTGGGCAGTTGCCATTCACCACCGCCCTGAGTTCCCTAGGTGTCATAGCCACTTGCAGACATATGTGGTGCCAGAGCACTTGGTTTCCATGGCAGCGGGAAATGGCTTGGGCGCTGAACTTGTGTTTGGCTGTGGAGTTTTGAGCGCCTTGAGTGAGGAGCTCCATGTTAGTTTAGTGTGGGTGCTCAACCTGCTTGATTCCATCCCACTGGGCTCAATGGGCATTGGACCGGAAGTGACCAAACAGGGTTTCCTAGAACGCTGCTAGCACAGCTGATGGTATGTGAAGTGAATGAGGCAGGTGGAGTTGTTTTGGCACTGGAAGAGCTGTGCTGCTGCTTCGGGCAGTTGCCATTCACCACCGCACTGAGTTCCCTAGATGTCATATCCACTTTCAGACATATGTGGTGCCAGAGCACTTGGTTTCCATGGCAGCGGGAAATGGCTTGGGCGCTGAACTTGTGTTTGGCTGTGGAGTTTTGAGCGCCTTGAGTGAGGAGCTCCATGTGAGTTTAGTGTGGGTGCTCAACCTGCTTGATTCCATCCCACTGGGCTCAAAGGGCATTGGACAGGAAGTGACCAAACAGGGTTTCCTAGATAGCTGCTAGCACAGCTGATGGTATGTGAAGTGAATGAGGCAGGTGGAGTTGTTTTGGCACTGGAAGAGCTGTGCTGCTGCTTCGGGCAGTTGCCATTCACCACCGCCCTGAGTTCCGTAGGTGTCATAGCCACTTTCAGACATATGTGGTGCCAGAGCACTTGGTTTCCATGGCAGCGGGAAATGGCTTGGGATCTGAACTTGTGTTTGGCTGTGGAGTTTTGAGCGCCTTGAGTGAGGAGCTCCATGTTAGTTTAGTGTGGGTGCTCAACCTGCTTGATTCCATCCCCCTGGGCTCAATGGGCATTGGACCGGAAGTGACCAAACAGGGTTTCCTAGATAGCTGCTAGCACAGCTGATGGTATGTGAAGTGAATGAGGCAGGTGGAGTTGTTTTGGCACTGGAAGAGCTGTGCTGCTGCTTCGGGCAGTTGCCATTCACCACCGCCCTGAGTTCCCTAAGTGTCATATCCACTTTCAGACATATGTGGTGCCAGAGCACTTGGTTTCCATGGCAGCGGGAAATGACCTGGGCGCTGAACTTGTGTTTGGCTGTGGAGTTTTGAGCGCCTTGAGTGAGGAACTCCATGTTAGTTTAGTGTGGGTGCTCAACCTGCTTGATTCCATCCCACTGGGCTCAATGGGCATTGGACCGGAAGTGACCAAACAGGGTTTCCTAGAACGCTGCTAGCACAGCTGATGGTATGTGAAGTGAATGAGGCAGGTGGAGTTGTTTTGGCACTGGAAGAGCTGTGCTGCTTCAGCTTTGGGCAGTTGCCATTCACCACCGCCCTGAGTTCCCTAGGTGTCATATCCACTTGCAGACATATGTGGTGCCAGAGCACTTCGTTTCCATGGCAGCGGGAAATGGCTTGGGCGCTGAACTTGTGTTTGGCTGTGGAGTTTTGAGCGCCTTGAGTGAGGAGCTCCAGGTGAGTTTAGTGTGGGTGCTCAACCTGCTTGATTCCATCCCACTGGGCTCAATGGGCATTGGACCGGAAGTGACCAAACAGGGTTTCCTAGAACGCTGCTAGCACAGCTGATGGTATGTGAAGTTCATGAGGCAGGTGGAGTTGTTTTGGCACTGGAAGAGCTGTGCTGCTGCTTCGGGCAGTTGCCATTCACAACCGCCCTGAGTTCCCTAGGTGTCATAGCCACTTTCAGACATATGTGGTGCTAGAGCACTTGATTTCCATGGCAGCGGGAAATGGCTTGGGGGCTGAACTTGTGTTTGGCTGTGGAGTTTTGAGCGCCTTGAGTGAGGAGCTCCATGTTAGTTTAGTGTGGGTGCTCAACCTGCTTGATTCCATCCCACTGGGCTTAATGGGCATTGGACCGGAAATGACCAAACAGGGTTTCCTAGATAGTTGCTAGCACAGCTGATGGTATGTGAAGTTCATGAGGCAGGTGGAGTTGTTTTGGCACTGGAAGAGCTGTGCTGCTGCTTCGGGCAGTTGCCATTCACCACCGCCCTGAGTTCCGTAGGTGTCATATCCACTTTCAGACATATGTGCTTCCAGAGCACTTGGTTTCCATGGCAGCGGGAAATGGCTTGGGATCTGAACTTGTGTTTGGCTGTGGAGTTTTGAGCGCCTTGAGTGAGGAGCTCCATGTGAGTTTAGTGTGGGTGCTCAACCTGCTTGATTCCATCCCCCTGGGCTCAATGGGCATTGGACCGGAAGTGACCAAACAGGGTTTCCTAGATAGCTGCTAGCACAGCTGATGGTATGTGAAGTGAATGAGGCAGGTGGAGTTGTTTTGGCACTGGAAGAGCTGTGCTGCTGCTTCGGGCAGTTGCCATTCACCACCGCCCTGAGTTCCCTAAGTGTCATATCCACTTTCAGACATATGTGGTGCCAGAGCACTTGGTTTCCATGGCAGCGGGAAATGACCTGGGCGCTGAACTTGTGTTTGGCTGTGGAGTTTTGAGCGCCTTGAGTGAGGAACTCCATGTTAGTTTAGTGTGGGTGCTCAACCTGCTTGATTCCATCCCACTGGGCTCAATGGGCATTGGACCGGAAGTGACCAAACAGGGTTTCCTAGAACGCTGCTAGCACAGCTGATGGTATGTGAAGTGAATGAGGCAGGTGGAGTTGTTGTGGCACTGGAAGAGCTGTGCTGCTGCTTCGGGCAGTTGCCATTCACCACCTCACTGAGTTCCCTAGGTGTCATAGCCACTTTCAGACATATGTGGTGCTAGAGCACTTGATTTCCATGGCAGCGGGAAATGGCTTGGGGGCTGAACTTGTGTTTGGCTGTGGAGTTTTGAGCGCCTTGAGTGAGGAGCTCCACGTGAGTTTAGTGTGGGTGCTCAACCTGCTTGATTCCATCCCACTGGGCTCAATGGGCTTTGGACAGGAAATGACCAAACAGGGTTTCCTAGGACGCTGCTAGCACAGCTGATTATATGTGAAGTGAATGAGGCAGGTGGAGTTGTTGTGCCACTGGAAAAGCTGTGCTGCTGCTTCGGGCAGTTGCCATTCAACACCGCCCTGAGTTCCCTAGGTGTCATAGCCACTTTCAGACATATGTGGTGCCAGAGCACTTGGTTTCCAGGGCAGCGGGAAATGGCTTGGGCGCTGAACTTGTGTTTGGCTGTGGAGTTTTGAGCGCCTTGAGTGAGGAGCTCCATGTGAGTTTAGTGTGGGTGCTCAACCTGCTTGATTCCATCCCACTGGGCTCAATGGGCATTGGACTGGAAGTGACCAAACAGGGTTTCCTAGAACGCTGCTAGCACAGCTGATGGTATGTGAAGTGAATGAGGCAGGTGGAGTTGTTTTGGCACTGGAAGAGCTGTGCTGCTGCTTCTGGCAGTTGCCATTCACCACCTCACTGATTTCCCTAGGTGTCATATCCACTTTCAGACATATGTGGTGCCAGAGCACTTGGTTTCCATGGCAGTGGGAAATGGCTTGGGATCTGAACTTGTGTTTGGCTGTGGAGTTTTGAGCGCCTTGAGTGAGGAGCTCCATGTGAGTTTAGTGTGGGTGCTCAACCTGCTTGATTCCATCCCACTGGGCTCAATGGGCATTGGACCGGAAGTGACCAAACAGGGTTTCCTAGATAGCTGCTAGCACAGCTGATGGTATGTGAAGTGAATGAGGCAGGTGGAGTTGTTGTGGCACTGGAAGAGCTGTGCTGCTGCTTCGGGCAGTTGCCATTCACCACCTCACTGAGTTCCCTAGGTGTCATAGCCACTTTCAGACATATGTGGTGCTAGAGCACTTGATTTCCATGGCAGCGGGAAATGGCTTGGGCGCTGAACTTGTGTTTGGCTGTGGAGTTTTGAGCGCCTTGAGTGAGGAGCTCCATGTGAGTTTAGTGTGGGTGCTCAACCTGCTTGATTCCATCCCACTGGGCTCAATGGGCATTGGACCGGAAGTGACCAAACAGGGTTTCCTAGATAGCTGCTAGCACAGCTGATGGTATGTGAAGTTCATGAGGCAGGTGGAGTAGTTTTGTCACTGCAAGAGCTGTGCTGCTTCAGCTTTGGGCAGTTGCCATTCACCACCGCCCTGAGTTCCCTAGGTGTCATAGCCACTTGCAGACATATGTGGTGCCAGAGCACTTGGTTTCCATGGCAGCGGGAAATGGCTTGGGCGCTGAACTTGTGTTTGGCTGTGGAGTTTTGAGCGCCTTGAGTGAGGAGCTCCATGTTAGTTTAGTGTGGGTGCTCAACCTGCTTGATTCCATCCCACTGGGCTCAATGGGCATTGGACCGGAAGTGACCAAACAGGGTTTCCTAGAACGCTGCTAGCACAGCTGATGGTATGTGAAGTGAATGAGGCAGGTGGAGTTGTTTTGGCACTGGAAGAGCTGTGCTGCTGCTTCGGGCAGTTGCCATTCACCACCGCACTGAGTTCCCTAGATGTCATATCCACTTTCAGACATATGTGGTGCCAGAGCACTTGGTTTCCATGGCAGCGGGAAATGGCTTGGGCGCTGAACTTGTGTTTGGCTGTGGAGTTTTGAGCGCCTTGAGTGAGGAGCTCCATGTGAGTTTAGTGTGGGTGCTCAACCTGCTTGATTCCATCCCACTGGGCTCAAAGGGCATTGGACAGGAAGTGACCAAACAGGGTTTCCTAGATAGCTGCTAGCACAGCTGATGGTATGTGAAGTGAATGAGGCAGGTGGAGTTGTTTTGGCACTGGAAGAGCTGTGCTGCTGCTTCGGGCAGTTGCCATTCACCACCGCCCTGAGTTCCGTAGGTGTCATAGCCACTTTCAGACATATGTGGTGCCAGAGCACTTGGTTTCCATGGCAGCGGGAAATGGCTTGGGATCTGAACTTGTGTTTGGCTGTGGAGTTTTGAGCGCCTTGAGTGAGGAGCTCCATGTTAGTTTAGTGTGGGTGCTCAACCTGCTTGATTCCATCCCCCTGGGCTCAATGGGCATTGGACCGGAAGTGACCAAACAGGGTTTCCTAGATAGCTGCTAGCACAGCTGATGGTATGTGAAGTGAATGAGGCAGGTGGAGTTGTTTTGGCACTGGAAGAGCTGTGCTGCTGCTTCGGGCAGTTGCCATTCACCACCGCCCTGAGTTCCCTAAGTGTCATATCCACTTTCAGACATATGTGGTGCCAGAGCACTTGGTTTCCATGGCAGCGGGAAATGACCTGGGCGCTGAACTTGTGTTTGGCTGTGGAGTTTTGAGCGCCTTGAGTGAGGAACTCCATGTTAGTTTAGTGTGGGTGCTCAACCTGCTTGATTCCATCCCACTGGGCTCAATGGGCATTGGACCGGAAGTGACCAAACAGGGTTTCCTAGAACGCTGCTAGCACAGCTGATGGTATGTGAAGTGAATGAGGCAGGTGGAGTTGTTTTGGCACTGGAAGAGCTGTGCTGCTTCAGCTTTGGGCAGTTGCCATTCACCACCGCCCTGAGTTCCCTAGGTGTCATATCCACTTGCAGACATATGTGGTGCCAGAGCACTTCGTTTCCATGGCAGCGGGAAATGGCTTGGGCGCTGAACTTGTGTTTGGCTGTGGAGTTTTGAGCGCCTTGAGTGAGGAGCTCCAGGTGAGTTTAGTGTGGGTGCTCAACCTGCTTGATTCCATCCCACTGGGCTCAATGGGCATTGGACCGGAAGTGACCAAACAGGGTTTCCTAGAACGCTGCTAGCACAGCTGATGGTATGTGAAGTTCATGAGGCAGGTGGAGTTGTTTTGGCACTGGAAGAGCTGTGCTGCTGCTTCGGGCAGTTGCCATTCACAACCGCCCTGAGTTCCCTAGGTGTCATAGCCACTTTCAGACATATGTGGTGCTAGAGCACTTGATTTCCATGGCAGCGGGAAATGGCTTGGGGGCTGAACTTGTGTTTGGCTGTGGAGTTTTGAGCGCCTTGAGTGAGGAGCTCCATGTTAGTTTAGTGTGGGTGCTCAACCTGCTTGATTCCATCCCACTGGGCTTAATGGGCATTGGACCGGAAATGACCAAACAGGGTTTCCTAGATAGTTGCTAGCACAGCTGATGGTATGTGAAGTTCATGAGGCAGGTGGAGTTGTTTTGGCACTGGAAGAGCTGTGCTGCTGCTTCGGGCAGTTGCCATTCACCACCGCCCTGAGTTCCGTAGGTGTCATATCCACTTTCAGACATATGTGCTTCCAGAGCACTTGGTTTCCATGGCAGCGGGAAATGGCTTGGGATCTGAACTTGTGTTTGGCTGTGGAGTTTTGAGCGCCTTGAGTGAGGAGCTCCATGTGAGTTTAGTGTGGGTGCTCAACCTGCTTGATTCCATCCCCCTGGGCTCAATGGGCATTGGACCGGAAGTGACCAAACAGGGTTTCCTAGATAGCTGCTAGCACAGCTGATGGTATGTGAAGTGAATGAGGCAGGTGGAGTTGTTTTGGCACTGGAAGAGCTGTGCTGCTGCTTCGGGCAGTTGCCATTCACCACCGCCCTGAGTTCCCTAAGTGTCATATCCACTTTCAGACATATGTGGTGCCAGAGCACTTGGTTTCCATGGCAGCGGGAAATGACCTGGGCGCTGAACTTGTGTTTGGCTGTGGAGTTTTGAGCGCCTTGAGTGAGGAACTCCATGTTAGTTTAGTGTGGGTGCTCAACCTGCTTGATTCCATCCCACTGGGCTCAATGGGCATTGGACCGGAAGTGACCAAACAGGGTTTCCTAGAACGCTGCTAGCACAGCTGATGGTATGTGAAGTGAATGAGGCAGGTGGAGTTGTTGTGGCACTGGAAGAGCTGTGCTGCTGCTTCGGGCAGTTGCCATTCACCACCTCACTGAGTTCCCTAGGTGTCATAGCCACTTTCAGACATATGTGGTGCTAGAGCACTTGATTTCCATGGCAGCGGGAAATGGCTTGGGGGCTGAACTTGTGTTTGGCTGTGGAGTTTTGAGCGCCTTGAGTGAGGAGCTCCACGTGAGTTTAGTGTGGGTGCTCAACCTGCTTGATTCCATCCCACTGGGCTCAATGGGCTTTGGACAGGAAATGACCAAACAGGGTTTCCTAGGACGCTGCTAGCACAGCTGATTATATGTGAAGTGAATGAGGCAGGTGGAGTTGTTGTGCCACTGGAAAAGCTGTGCTGCTGCTTCGGGCAGTTGCCATTCAACACCGCCCTGAGTTCCCTAGGTGTCATAGCCACTTTCAGACATATGTGGTGCCAGAGCACTTGGTTTCCAGGGCAGCGGGAAATGGCTTGGGCGCTGAACTTGTGTTTGGCTGTGGAGTTTTGAGCACCTTGAGTGAGGAGCTCCATGTGAGTTTAGTGTGGGTGCTCAACCTGCTTGATTCCATCCCACTGGGCTCAATGGGCATTGGACTGGAAGTGACCAAACAGGGTTTCCTAGAACGCTGCTAGCACAGCTGATGGTATGTGAAGTGAATGAGGCAGGTGGAGTTGTTTTGGCACTGGAAGAGCTGTGCTGCTGCTTCTGGCAGTTGCCATTCACCACCTCACTGATTTCCCTAGGTGTCATATCCACTTTCAGACATATGTGGTGCCAGAGCACTTGGTTTCCATGGCAGTGGGAAATGGCTTGGGCGCTGAACTTGTGTTTGGCTGTGGAGGTTTGAGCGCCTTGAGTGAGGAGCTCCATGTTAGTTTAGTGTGGGTGCTCAACCTGCTTGATTCCATCCCACTGGGCTCAATGGGCATTGGACCGGAAGTGACCAAACAGGGTTTCCTAGATAGCTGCTAGCACAGCTGATGGTATGTGAAGTGAATGAGGCAGGTGGAGTTGTTTTGGCACTGGAAGAGCTGCGCTGCTGCTTCGGGCAGTTGCCATTCACAACCGCCCTGTGTTCCCTAGGTGTCATATCCACTTTCAGACATATGTGGTGCCAGAGCACTTGGTTTCCACGGCACCAGGAACTGGCTTGGGAGCTGAACTTGTGTTTGGCTGTGGAGTTTTGAGCACCTTGAGTGAGGAGCTCCATGTTAGTTTAGTGTGGGTGCTCAACCTGCTTGATTCCATCCCACTGGGCTCAATGGGCATTGGACCGGAAGTGACCAAACAGGGTTTCCTAGATAGCTGCTAGCACAGCTGATGGTATGTGAAGTGAATGAGGCAGGTGGAGTTGTTTTGGCACTGGAAAAGCTGTGCTGCTGCTTCGGGCAGTTGCCATTCACAACCGCCCTGAGTTCCCTAGGTGTCATAGCCACTTTCAGACATATGTGGTGCCAGAGCACTTGATTTCCATGGCAGCGGGAAATGGCTTGGGATCTGAACTTGTGTTTGGCTGTGGAGTTTTGAGCGCCTTGAGTGAGGAGCTCCATGTTAGTTTAGTGTGGGTGCTCAACCTGCTTGATTCCATCCCACTGGGCTCAATGGGCATTGGACCGGAAGTGACCAAACAGGGTTTCCTAGATAGCTGCTAGCACAGCTGATGGTATGTGAAGTGAATGAGGCAGGTGGAGTTGTTTTGGCACTGGAAGAGCTGTGCTGCTGCTTCGGGCAGTTGCCATTCACCACCGCCCTGAGTTCCCTAAGTGTCATATCCACTTTCAGACATATGTGGTGCCAGAGCACTTGGTTTCCATGGCAGCGGGAAATGGCTTGGGCGCTGAACTTGTGTTTGGCTGTGGAGTTTTGAGCGCCTTGAGTGAGGAGCTCCATGTGAGTTTAGTGTGGGTGCTCAACCTGCTTGATTCCATCCCACTGGGCTCAATGGGCATTGGACCGGAAGTGACCAAACAGGGTTTCCTAGAACGCTGCTAGCACAGCTGATGGTATGTGAAGTTCATGAGGCAGGTGGAGTAGTTTTGGCACTGCAAGAGCTGTGCTGCTTCAGCTTTGGGCAGTTGCCATTCACCACCGCCCTGAGTTCCCTAGGTGTCATATCCACTTTCAGACATATGTGGTGCCAGAGCACTTGGTTTCCATGGCAGCGGGAAATGGCTTGGGATCTGAACTTGTGTTTGGCTGTGGAGTTTTGAGCGCCTTGAATGAGGAGCTCCATGTGAGTTTAGTGTGGGTGCTCAACCTGCTTGATTCCATCCCACTGGGCTCAATGGGCATTGGACCGGAAGTGACCAAACAGGGTTTCCTAGAACGCTGCTAGCACAGCTGATGGTATGTGAAGTGAATGAGGCAGGTGGAGTTGTTGTGGCACTGCAAGAGCTGTGCTGCTGCTTCGGGCAGTTGCCATTCACCACCTCACTGAGTTCCCTAGGTGTCATAGCCACTTTCAGACATATGTGGTGCTAGAGCACTTGATTTCCATGGCAGCGGGAAATGGCTTGGGGGCTGAACTTGTGTTTGGCTGTGGAGTTTTGAGCGCCTTGAGTGAGGAGCTCCACGTGAGTTTAGTGTGGGTGCTCAACCTGCTTGATTCCATCCCACTGGGCTCAATGGGCATTGGACCGGAAGTGACCAAACAGGTTTTCCTAGATAGCTGCTAGCACAGCTGATGGTATGTGAAGTTCATGAGGCAGGTGGAGTTGTTTTGGCACTGGAAGAGCTGTGCTGCTGCTTCGGGCAGTTGCGGTTCACAACCGCCCTGAGTTCCCTAAGTGTCATATCCACTTTCAGACATATGTGGTGCCAGAGCACTTGGTTTCCATGGCAGCGGGAAATGGCTTGGGCGCTGAACTTGTGTTTGGCTGTGGAGTTTTGAGCGCCTTGAGTGAGGAGCTCCATGTGAGTTTAGTGTGGTTGCTCAACCTGCTTGATTCCATCCCACTGGGCTCAATGGGCATTGGACCGGAAGTGACCAAACAGGGTTTCCTAGATAGCTGCTAGCACAGCTGATGGTATGTGAAGTGAATGAGGCAGGTGGAGTAGTTTTGGCACTGCAAGAGCTGTGCTGCTTCAGCTTTGGGCAGTTGCCATTCACCACCGCCCTGAGTTCCCTAGGTGTCATATCCACTTGCAGACATATGTGGTGCCAGAGCACTTGGTTTCCATGGCAGCGGGAAATGGCTTGGGCGCTGAACTTGTGTTTGGCTGTGGAGTTTTGAGCGCCTTGAGTGAGGAGCTCCAGGTGAGTTTAGTGTGGGTGCTCAACCTGCTTGATTCCATCCCACTGGGCTCAATGGGCATTCGACAGGAAGTGACCAAACAGGGTTTCCTAGGACGCTGCTAGCACAGCTGATTATATGTGAAGTGAATGAGGCAGGTGGAGTTGTTGTGGCACTGGAAGAGCTGTGCTGCTGCTTCGGGCAGTTGCCATTCAACACCGCCCTGAGTTCCCTAGGTGTCATAGCCACTTTCAGACATATGTGGTGCCAGAGCACTTGATTTCCATGGCAGCGGGAAATGGCTTGGGCGCTGAACTTGTGTTTGGCTGTGGAGTTTTGAGCGCCTTGAGTGAGGAGCTCCAGGTGAGTTTAGTGTGGGTGCTCAACCTGCTTGATTCCATCCCACTGGGCTCAATGGGCATTGGACCGGAAGTGACCAAACAGGGTTTCCTAGATAGCTGCTAGCACAGCTGATGGTATGTGAAGTTCCTGACTGAGGTGGAGTTGTTTTGGCACTGGAAGAGCTGTGCTGCTGCTTCGGGCAGTTGCCATTCACAACCGCCCTGAGTTCCCTAGGTGTCATAGCCACTTTCAGACATATGTGGTGCTAGAGCACTTGATTTCCATGGCAGCGGGAAATGGCTTGGGTTTGAACTTGTGTTTGGCTGTGGAGTTTTGAGCGCCTTGAGTGAGGAGCTCCACGTGAGTTTAGTGTGGGTGCTCAACCTGCTTGATTCCATCCCACTGGGCTCAATGGGCATTGGACCGGAAGTGACCAAACAGGTTTTCCTAGATCGCTGCTAGCACAGCTGATGGTATGTGAAGTTCATGAGGCAGGTGGAGTTGTTTTGGCACTGGAAGAGCTGTGCTGCTGCTTCGGGCAGTTGCGGTTCACAACCGCCCTGAGTTCCCTAAGTGTCATATCCACTTTCAGACATATGTGGTGCCAGAGCACTTGGTTTCCATGGCAGCGGGAAATGGCTTGGGCGCTGAACTTGTGTTTGGCTGTGGAGTTTTGAGCGCCTTGAGTGAGGAGCTCCATGTGAGTTTAGTGTGGTTGCTCAACCTGCTTGATTCCATCCCACTGGGCTCAATGGGCATTGGACCGGAAGTGACCAAACAGGGTTTCCTAGAACGCTGCTAGCACAGCTGATGGTATGTGAAGTGAATGAGGCAGGTGGAGTAGTTTTGGCACTGCAAGAGCTGTGCTGCTTCAGCTTTGGGCAGTTGCCATTCACCACCGCCCTGAGTTCCCTAGGTGTCATATCCACTTTCAGACATATGTGGTGCCAGAGCACTTGGTTTCCATGGCAGCGGGAAATGGCTTGGGCGCTGAACTTGTGTTTGGCTGTGGAGTTTTGAGCGCCTTGAGTGAGGAGCTCCAGGTGAGTTTAGTGTGGGTGCTCAACCTGCTTGATTCCATCCCACTGGGCTCAATGGGCATTGGACAGGAAGTGACCAAACAGGGTTTCCTAGGACACTGCTAGCACAGCTGATTATATGTGAAGTGAATGAGGCAGGTGGAGTTGTTTTGGCACTGGAAGAGCTGTGCTGCTGCTTCGGGCAGTTGCCATTCAACACCGCCCTGAGTTCCCTAGGTGTCATAGCCACTTTCAGACATATGTGGTGCCAGAGCACTTGGTTTCCATGGCAGCGGGAAATGGCTTGGGCGCTGAACTTGTGTTTGGCTGTGGAGTTTTGAGCACCTTGAGTGAGGAGCTCCATGTTAGTTTAGTGTGGTTGCTCAACCTGCTTGATTCCATCCCACTGGGCTCAATGGGCATTGGACCGGAAGTGACCAAACAGGGTTTCCTAGAACGCTGCTAGCACAGCTGATGGTATGTGAAGTTCATGAGGCAGGTGGAGTTGTTTTGGCACTGGAAGAGCTGTGCTGCTGCTTCTGGCAGTTGCCATTCACCACCTCACTAATTTCCCTAGGTGTCATAGCCACTTTCAGACATATGTGGTGCTAGAGCACTTGATTTCCATGGCAGCGGGAAATGGCTTGGGGGCTGAACTTGTGTTTGGCTGTGGAGTTTTGTGCGCCTTGAGTGAGGAGCTCCATGTTAGTTTAGTGTGGGTGCTCAACCTGCTTGATTCCATCCCACTGGGCTCAATGGGCATTGGACCGGAAGTGACCAAACAGGGTTTCCTAGAACGCTGCTAGCACAGCTGATGGTATGTGAAGTTCCTGACTGAGGTGGAGTTGTTTTGGCACTGGAAGAGCTGTGCTGCTGCTTCGGGCAGTTGCCATTCACCACCGCCCTGAGTTCCCTAGGTGTCATAGCCACTTTCAGACATATGTGGTGCCAGAGCACTTGGTTTCCACGGCACCAGGAAATGGCTTGGGATCTGAACTTGTGTTTGGCTGTGGAGTTTTGAGCGCCTTGAGTGAGGAGCTCCATGTGAGTTTAGTGTGGGTGCTCAACCTGCTTGATTCCATCCCACTGGGCTCAATGGGCATTGGACCGGAAGTGACCAAACAGGGTTTCCTAGATAGCTGCTAGCACAGCTGATGGTATGTGAAGTGAATGAGGCAGGTGGAGTTGTTTTGGCACTGGAAGAGCTGTGTTGCTGCTTCGGGCAGTTGCCAATCAACACCGCCCTGAGTTCCCTAGGTGTCATATCCACTTTCAGACATATGTGGTGCCAGAGCACTTGGTTTCCATGGCAGCGGGAAATGGCTTGGGCGCTGAACTTGTGTTTGGCTGTGGAGGTTTGAGCGCCTTGAGTGAGGAGCTCCATGTTAGTTTAGTGTGGGTGCTCAACCTGCTTGATTCCATCCCACTGGGCTCAATGGGCATTGGACCGGAAGTGACCAAACAGGGTTTCCTAGAACGCTGCTAGCACAGCTGATGGTATGTGAAGTTCATGAGGCAGGTGGAGTTGTTTTGGCACTGGAAGAGCTGTGCTGCTGCTTCGGGCAGTTGCCATTCACAACCACCCTGTGTTCCCTAGGTGTCATATCCACTTTCAGACATATGTGGTGCCAGAGCACTTGGTTTCCACGGCACCAGGAAATGGCTTCGTAGCTGAACTTGTGTTTGGCTGTGGAGTTTTGAGCGCCTTGAGTGAGGAGCTCCATGTTAGTTTAGTGTGGGTGCTCAACCTGCTTGATTCCATCCCACTGGGCTTAATGGGCATTGGACCGGAAGTGACCAAACAGGGTTTCCTAGATCGCTGCTAGCACAGCTGATGGTATGTGAAGTGAATGAGGCAGGTGGAGTTGTTTTGGCACTTTAAGAGTTGCGCTGCTGCTTCGGGCAGTTGCCATTCACCACCGCCCTGAGTTCCCTAGGTGTCATAGCCACTTTCAGACATATGTGGTGCCAGAGCACTTGGTTTCCATGGCAGCGGGAAATGGCTTGGGATCTGAACTTGTGTTTGGCTGTGGAGTTTTGAGCGCCTTGAGTGAGGAGCTCCATGTTAGTTTAGTGTGGGTGCTCAAGCTGCTTGATTCCATCCCACTGGGCTCAATGGGCATTGGACCGGAAGTGACCAAACAGGGTTTCCTAAACGCTGCTAGCACAGCTGATGGTATGTGAAGTGAATGAGGCAGGTGGAGTTGTTTTGGCACTGGAAGAGTTGTGCTGCTGCTTCGGGCAGTTGCCATTCACCACCGCCCTGAGTTCCCTAGGTGTCATAGCCACTTTCAGACATATGTGCTGCTAGAGCACTTGATTTCCATAGCAGCGGGAAATGGCTTTTGCGCTGAACTTGTGTTTGGCTGTGGAGTTTTGAGCGCCTTGAGTGAGGAGCTCCATGTGAGTTTAGTGTGGGTGCTCAACCTGCTTGATTCCATCCCACTGGGCTCAATGGGCATTGGACCGGAAGTGACCAAACAGGGTTTCCTAGATCGCTGCTAGCACAGCTGATGGTATGTGAAGTGAATGAGGCAGGTGGAGTTGTTTTGGCACTGGAAGAGCTGTGCTGCTGCTTCGGGCAGTTGCCGTTCACAACCGCCCTGAGTTCCCTAAGTGTCATATCCACTTTCAGACATATGAGGTGCCAGAGCACTTGGTTTCCATGGCAGCGGGAAATGGCTTGGGCGCTGAACTTGTGTTTGGCTGTGGAGTTGTGAGCGCCTCGAGTGAGGAGCTCCATGTTAGTTTAGTGTGGGTGCTCAACCTGCTTGATTCCATCCCACTGGGCTCAATGGGCATTGGACCGGAAGTGACCAAACAGGGTTTCCTAGATAGCTGCTAGCACAGCTGATGGTATGTGAAGTGAATGAGGCAGGTGGAGTAGTTTTGGCACTGCAAGAGCTGTGCTGTTTCAGCTTTGGGCAGTTGCCATTCACCACCGCACTGAGTTCCCTAGGTGTCATATCCACTTGCAGACATATGTGGTGCCAGAGCACTTGGTTTCCATGGCAGCGGGAAATGGCTTGGGCGCTGAACTTGTGTTTGGCTGTGGAGTTGTGAGCGCCTTGAGTGAGAAGCTCCATGTTAGTTTAGTGTGGGTGCTCAACCTGCTTGATTCCATCCCACTGGGCTCAATGGGCATTGGACCGGAAGTGACCAAACAGGGTTTCCTAGATCGCTGCTAGCACAGCTGATGGTATGTGAAGTTCATGAGGCAGGTGGAGTTGTTTTGGCACTGGAAGAGCTGTGCTGCTGCTTCGGGCAGTTGCCGTTCACAACCGCCCTGAGTTCCCTAAGTGTCATATCCACTTTCAGACATATGAGGTGCCAGAGCACTTGGTTTCCATGGAAGCGGGAAATGGCTTGGGCGCTGAACTTGTGTTTGGATGTGGAGTTGTGAGCGCCTTTAGTGAGGAGCTCCATGTGAGTTTAGTGTGGGTGCTCAACCTGCTTGATTCCATCCCACTGGGCTCAATGGGCATTGGACCGGAAGTGACCAAACAGGGTTTCCTAGAACGCTGCTAGCACAGCTGATGGTATGTGAAGTGAATGAGGCAGGTGGAGTAGTTTTGGCACTGCAAGAGCTGTGCTGTTTCAGCTTCGGGCAGTTGCCATTCACCACCGCACTGAGTTCCCTAGGTGTCATATCCACTTGCAGACATATGTGGTGCCAGAGCACTTGGTTTCCATGGCAGCGGGAAATGGCTTGGGCGCTGAACTTGTGTTTGGCTGTGGAGTTTTGAGCACCTTGAGTGAGGAGCTCCATGTTAGTTTAGTGTGGGTGCTCAACCTGCTTGATTCCATCCCACTGGGCTCAATGGGCATTAAAGAGGAAGTGACCAAACAGGGTTTCCTAGATAGCTGCTAGCACAGCTGATGGTATGTGAAGTTCATGAGGCAGGTGGAGTTGTTTTGGCACTGGAAGAGCTGTGCTGCTGCTTCTGGCAGTTGCCATTCACCACCTCACTGATTTCCCTAGGTGTCATAGCCACTTTCAGACATATGTGGTGCTAGAGCACTTGATTTCCATGGCAGCGGGAAATGGCTTGGGCGCTGAACTTGTGTTTGGCTGTGGAGTTTTGAGCGACTTGAGTGAGGAGCTCCAGGTGAGTTTAGTGTGGGTGCTCAACCTGCTTGATTCCATCCCACTGGGCTCAATGGGCATTGGACCGGAAGTGACCAAACAGGGTTTCCTAGATCGCTGCTAGCACAGCTGATGGTATGTGAAGTGAATGAGGCAGGTGGAGTTGTTTTGGCACTGGAAGAGCTGTGCTGCTGCTTCGGGCAGTTGCCGTTCACAACCGCCCTGAGTTCCCTAAGTGTCATATCCACTTTCAGACATATGAGGTGCCAGAGCACTTGGTTTCCATGGCAGCGGGAAATGGCTTGGGCGCTGAACTTGTGTTTGGCTGTGGAGTTGTGAGCGCCTCGAGTGAGGAGCTCCATGTTAGTTTAGTGTGGGTGCTCAACCTGCTTGATTCCATCCCACTGGGCTCAATGGGCATTGGACCGGAAGTGACCAAACAGGGTTTCCTAGATAGCTGCTAGCACAGCTGATGGTATGTGAAGTGAATGAGGCAGGTGGAGTAGTTTTGGCACTGCAAGAGCTGTGCTGTTTCAGCTTTGGGCAGTTGCCATTCACCACCGCACTGAGTTCCCTAGGTGTCATATCCACTTGCAGACATATGTGGTGCCAGAGCACTTGGTTTCCATGGCAGCGGGAAATGGCTTGGGCGCTGAACTTGTGTTTGGCTGTGGAGTTTTGAGCACCTTGAGTGAGGAGCTCCATGTTAGTTTAGTGTGGGTGCTCAACCTGCTTGATTCCATCCCACTGGGCTCAATGGGCATTGGACCGGAAGTGACCAAACAGGGTTTCCTAGAACGCTGCTAGCACAGCTGATGGTATGTGAAGTTCATGAGGCAGGTGGAGTTGTTTTGGCACTGGAAGAGCTGTGCTGCTGCTTCTGGCAGTTGCCATTCACCACCTCACTGATTTCCCTAGGTGTCATAGCCACTTTCAGACATATGTGGTGCTAGAGCACTTGATTTCCATGGCAGCGGGAAATGGCTTTTGCGCTGAACTTGTGTTTGGCTGTGGAGTTTTGTGCGCCTTGAGTGAGGAGCTCCAGGTGAGTTTAGTGTGGGTGCTCAACCTGCTTGATTCCATCCCACTGGGCTCAATGGGCATTGGACCGGAAGTGACCAAACAGGGTTTCCTAGATCGCTGCTAGCACAGCTGATGGTATGTGAAGTTCCTGACTGAGGTGGAGTTGTTTTGGCACTGGAAGAGCTGTGCTGCTGCTTCGGGCAGTTGCCGTTCACAACCGCCCTGAGTTCCCTAAGTGTCATATCCACTTTCAGACATATGTGGTGCCAGAGCACTTGGTTTCCATGGCAGCGGGAAATGGCTTGGGCGCTGAACTTGTGTTTGGCTGTGGAGTTGTGAGCGCCTCGAGTGAGGAGCTCCATGTTAGTTTAGTGTGGGTGCTCAACCTGCTTGATTCCATCCCACTGGGCTCAATGGGCATTGGACCGGAAGTGACCAAACAGGGTTTCCTAGATAGCTGCTAGCACAGCTGATGGTATGTGAAGTGAATGAGGCAGGTGGAGTAGTTTTGGCACTGCAAGAGCTGTGCTGTTTCAGCTTTGGGCAGTTGCCATTCACCACCGCACTGAGTTCCCTAGGTGTCATATCCACTTGCAGACATATGTGGTGCCAGAGCACTTGGTTTCCATGGCAGCGGGAAATGGCTTGGGCGCTGAACTTGTGTTTGGCTGTGGAGTTGTGAGCGCCTTGAGTGAGAAGCTCCATGTTAGTTTAGTGTGGGTGCTCAACCTGCTTGATTCCATCCCACTGGGCTCAATGGGCATTGGACCGGAAGTGACCAAACAGGGTTTCCTAGATCGCTGCTAGCACAGCTGATGGTATGTGAAGTTCATGAGGCAGGTGGAGTTGTTTTGGCACTGGAAGAGCTGTGCTGCTGCTTCGGGCAGTTGCCGTTCACAACCGCCCTGAGTTCCCTAAGTGTCATATCCACTTTCAGACATATGAGGTGCCAGAGCACTTGGTTTCCATGGAAGCGGGAAATGGCTTGGGCGCTGAACTTGTGTTTGGATGTGGAGTTGTGAGCGCCTTTAGTGAGGAGCTCCATGTGAGTTTAGTGTGGGTGCTCAACCTGCTTGATTCCATCCCACTGGGCTCAATGGGCATTGGACCGGAAGTGACCAAACAGGGTTTCCTAGAACGCTGCTAGCACAGCTGATGGTATGTGAAGTGAATGAGGCAGGTGGAGTAGTTTTGGCACTGCAAGAGCTGTGCTGTTTCAGCTTCGGGCAGTTGCCATTCACCACCGCACTGAGTTCCCTAGGTGTCATATCCACTTGCAGACATATGTGGTGCCAGAGCACTTGGTTTCCATGGCAGCGGGAAATGGCTTGGGCGCTGAACTTGTGTTTGGCTGTGGAGTTTTGAGCACCTTGAGTGAGGAGCTCCATGTTAGTTTAGTGTGGGTGCTCAACCTGCTTGATTCCATCCCACTGGGCTCAATGGGCATTAAAGAGGAAGTGACCAAACAGGGTTTCCTAGATAGCTGCTAGCACAGCTGATGGTATGTGAAGTTCATGAGGCAGGTGGAGTTGTTTTGGCACTGGAAGAGCTGTGCTGCTGCTTCTGGCAGTTGCCATTCACCACCTCACTGATTTCCCTAGGTGTCATAGCCACTTTCAGACATATGTGGTGCTAGAGCACTTGATTTCCATGGCAGCGGGAAATGGCTTGGGCGCTGAACTTGTGTTTGGCTGTGGAGTTTTGAGCGACTTGAGTGAGGAGCTCCAGGTGAGTTTAGTGTGGGTGCTCAACCTGCTTGATTCCATCCCACTGGGCTCAATGGGCATTGGACCGGAAGTGACCAAACAGGGTTTCCTAGATCGCTGCTAGCACAGCTGATGGTATGTGAAGTGAATGAGGCAGGTGGAGTTGTTTTGGCACTGGAAGAGCTGTGCTGCTGCTTCGGGCAGTTGCCGTTCACAACCGCCCTGAGTTCCCTAAGTGTCATATCCACTTTCAGACATATGAGGTGCCAGAGCACTTGGTTTCCATGGCAGCGGGAAATGGCTTGGGCGCTGAACTTGTGTTTGGCTGTGGAGTTGTGAGCGCCTCGAGTGAGGAGCTCCATGTTAGTTTAGTGTGGGTGCTCAACCTGCTTGATTCCATCCCACTGGGCTCAATGGGCATTGGACCGGAAGTGACCAAACAGGGTTTCCTAGATAGCTGCTAGCACAGCTGATGGTATGTGAAGTGAATGAGGCAGGTGGAGTAGTTTTGGCACTGCAAGAGCTGTGCTGTTTCAGCTTTGGGCAGTTGCCATTCACCACCGCACTGAGTTCCCTAGGTGTCATATCCACTTGCAGACATATGTGGTGCCAGAGCACTTGGTTTCCATGGCAGCGGGAAATGGCTTGGGCGCTGAACTTGTGTTTGGCTGTGGAGTTTTGAGCACCTTGAGTGAGGAGCTCCATGTTAGTTTAGTGTGGGTGCTCAACCTGCTTGATTCCATCCCACTGGGCTCAATGGGCATTGGACCGGAAGTGACCAAACAGGGTTTCCTAGAACGCTGCTAGCACAGCTGATGGTATGTGAAGTTCATGAGGCAGGTGGAGTTGTTTTGGCACTGGAAGAGCTGTGCTGCTGCTTCTGGCAGTTGCCATTCACCACCTCACTGATTTCCCTAGGTGTCATAGCCACTTTCAGACATATGTGGTGCTAGAGCACTTGATTTCCATGGCAGCGGGAAATGGCTTGGGCGCTGAACTTGTGTTTGGCTGTGGAGTTTTGTGCGCCTTGAGTGAGGAGCTCCAGGTGAGTTTAGTGTGGGTGCTCAACCTGCTTGATTCCATCCCACTGGGCTCAATGGGCATTGGACCGGAAGTGACCAAACAGGGTTTCCTAGATCGCTGCTAGCACAGCTGATGGTATGTGAAGTTCCTGACTGAGGTGGAGTTGTTTTGGCACTGGAAGAGCTGTGCTGCTGCTTCGGGCAGTTGCCGTTCACAACCGCCCTGAGTTCCCTAAGTGTCATATCCACTTTCAGACATATGTGGTGCCAGAGCACTTGGTTTCCATGGCAGCGGGAAATGGCTTGGGCGCTGAACTTGTGTTTGGCTGTGGAGTTGTGAGCGCCTCGAGTGAGGAGCTCCATGTTAGTTTAGTGTGGGTGCTCAACCTGCTTGATTCCATCCCACTGGGCTCAATGGGCATTGGACCGGAAGTGACCAAACAGGGTTTCCTAGATAGCTGCTAGCACAGCTGATGGTATGTGAAGTGAATGAGGCAGGTGGAGTAGTTTTGGCACTGCAAGAGCTGTGCAGTTTCAGCTTTGGGCAGTTGCCATTCACCACCGCACTGAGTTCCCTAGGTGTCATATCCACTTTCAGACATATGTGCTGCTAGAGCACTTGATTTCCATGGCAGCGGGAAATGGCTTGGGATCTGAACTTGTGTTTGGCTGTGGAGTTTTGAGCGCCTTGAGTGAGGAACTCCATGTTAGTTTAGTGTGGGTGCTCAACCTGCTTGATTCCATCCCACTGGGCTCAATGGGCATTGGACCGGAAGTGACCAAACAGGGTTTCCTAGAACGCTGCTAGCACAGCTGATGGTATGTGAAGTGAATGAGGCAGGTGGAGTTGTTTTGGCACTGGAAGAGCTGTGCTGCTGCTTCGGGCAGTTGCCATTCACCACCGCCCTGAGTTCCCTGGGTGTCATAGCCACTTTCAGACATATGTGCTGCTAGAGCACTTGATTTCCATGGCAGCGGGAAATGGCTTTTGCGCTGAACTTGTGTTTGGCTGTGGAGTTTTGAGCGACCCGAGTGAGGAGCTCCATGTTAGTTTAGTGTGGGTGCTCAACCTGCTTGATTCCATCCCACTGGGCTCAATGGGCATTGGACCGGAAGTGACCAAACAGGGTTTCCTAGATCGCTGCTAGCACAGCTGATGGTATGTGAAGTGAATGAGGCAGGTGGAGTTGTTTTGGCACTGGAAGAGCTGTGCTGCTGCTTCGGGCAGTTGCCGTTCACTACCGCCCTGAGTTCCCTAAGTGTCATATCCACTTTCAGACATATGAGGTGCCAGAGCACTTGGTTTCCATGGCAGCGGGAAATGGCTTGGGCGCTGAACTTGTGTTTGGCTGTGGAGTTTTGAGCGCCTTGAGTGAGGAGCTCCATGTGAGTTTAGTGTGGGTGCTCAACCTGCTTGATTCCATCCCACTGGGCTCAATGGGCATTGGACCGGAAGTGACCAAACAGGGTTTCCTAGATAGCTGCTAGCACAGCTGATGGTATGTGAAGTGAATGAGGCAGGTGGAGTAGTTTTGGCACTGCAAGAGCTGTGCTGTTTCAGCTTTGGGCAATTGCCATTCACCAACGCACTGAGTTCCCTAGGTGTCATATCCACTTTCAGACATATGTGGTGCCAGAGCACTTGGTTTCCATGGCAGCGGGAAATGGCTTGGGCGCTGAACTTGTGTTTGGCTGTGGAGTTGTGAGCGCCTCGAGTGAGGAGCTCCATGTGAGTTTAGTGTGGGTGCTCAACCTGCTTGATTCCATCCCACTGGGCTCAATGGGCATTGGACCGGAAGTGACCAAACAGGGTTTCCTAGATAGCTGCTACCACAGCTGATGGTATGTGAAGTGAATGAGGCAGGTGGAGTAGTTTTGGCACTGCAAGAGCTGTGCTGTTTCAGCTTTGGGCAGTTGCCATTCACCACCGCACTAAGTTCCCTAGGTGTCATATCCACTTGCAGACATATGTGGTGCCAGAGCACTTGGTTTCCATGGCAGCGGGAAATGGCTTGGGCGCTGAACTTGTGTTTGGCTGTGGAGTTTTGAGCACCTTGAGTGAGGAGCTCCATGTTAGTTTAGTGTGGGTGCTCAACCTGCTTGATTCCATCCCACTGGGCTCAATGGGCATTGGACCGGAAGTGACCAAACAGGGTTTCCTAGATAGCTGCTAGCACAGCTGATGGTATGTGAAGTTCATGAGGCAGGTGGAGTTGTTTTGGCACTGCAAGAGCTGTGCTGCTGCTTCTGGCAGTTGCCATTCACCACCTCACTGATTTCCCTAGGTGTCATAGCCACTTTCAGACATATGTGGTGCTAGAGCACTTGATTTCCATGGCAGCGGGAAATGGCTTGGGCGCTGAACTTGTGTTTGGCTGTGGAGTTTTGAGCGCCTTGAGTGAGGAGCTCCAGGTGAGTTTAGTGTGGGTGCTCAACCTGCTTGATTCCATCCCACTGGGCTCAATGGGCATTGGACCGGAAGTGACCAAACAGGGTTTCCTAGATCGCTGCTAGCACAGCTGATGGTATGTGAAGTGAATGAGGCAGGTGGAGTTGTTTTGGCACTGGAAGAGCTGTGCTGCTGCTTCGGGCAGTTGCCGTTCACAACCGCCCTGAGTTCCCTAAGTGTCATATCCACTTTCAGACATATGAGGTGCCAGAGCACTTGGTTTCCATGGCAGCGGGAAATGGCTTGGGAGCTGAACTTGTGTTTGGCTGTGGAGTTGTGAGCGCCTCGAGTGAGGAGCTCCATGTTAGTTTAGTGTGGGTGCTCAACCTGCTTGATTCCATCCCACTGGGCTCAATGGGCATTGGACCGGAAGTGACCAAACAGGGTTTCCTAGATAGCTGCTAGCACAGCTGATGGTATGTGAAGTGAATGAGGCAGGTGGAGTAGTTTTGGCACTGCAAGAGCTGTGCTGTTTCAGCTTTGGGCAGTTGCCATTCACCACCGCACTGAGTTCTCTAGGTGTCATATCCACTTGCAGACATATGTGGTGCCAGAGCACTTGGTTTCCATGGCAGCGGGAAATGGCTTGGGCGCTGAACTTGTGTTTGGCTATGGAGTTTTGTGCGCCTTGAGTGAGGAGCTCCAGGTGAGTTTAGTGTGGGTGCTCAACCTGCTTGATTCCATCCCACTGGGCTCAATGGGCATTGGACCGGAAGTGACCAAACAGGGTTTCCTAGAACGCTGCTAGCACAGCTGATGGT
This sequence comes from Ochotona princeps, assembly GCF_030435755.1. NCBI lineage: Eukaryota > Metazoa > Chordata > Mammalia > Lagomorpha > Ochotonidae > Ochotona > Ochotona princeps. The sequence goes on along the minus strand of NC_080835.1, from coordinate 100,320,741 downwards.
ATGTGAAGTTCCTGACTGAGGTGGAGTTGTTTTGGCACTGGAAGAGCTGTGCTGCTGCTTCGGGCAGTTGCCGTTCACAACCGCCCTGAGTTCCCTGGGTGTCATAGCCACTTTCAGACATATGTGGTGCCAGAGCACTTGGTTTCCATGGCAGCGGGAAATGGCTTGGGCGCTGAACTTGTGTTTGGCTGTGGAGTTGTGAGCGCCTCGAGTGAGGAGCTCCAGGTGAGTTTAGTGTGGGTGCTCAACCTGCTTGATTCCATCCCACTGGGCTCAATGGGCATTGGACCGGAAGTGACCAAACAGGGTTTCCTAGATAGCTGCTAGCACAGCTGATGGTATGTGAAGTGAATGAGGCAGGTGGAGTAGTTTTGGCACTGCAAGAGCTGTGCTGTTTCAGCTTTGGGCAGTTGCCATTCACCACCGCACTGAGTTCCCTAGGTGTCATATCCACTTTCAGACATATGTGCTGCTAGAGCACTTGATTTCCATGGCAGCGGGAAATGGCTTGGGATCTGAACTTGTGTTTGGCTGTGGAGTTTTGAGCGCCTTGAGTGAGGAACTCCATGTTAGTTTAGTGTGGGTGCTCAACCTGCTTGATTCCATCCCACTGGGCTCAATGGGCATTGGACCGGAAGTGACCAAACAGGGTTTCCTAGAACGCTGCTAGCACAGCTGATGGTATGTGAAGTTCATGAGGCAGGTGGAGTTGTTTTGGCACTGGAAGAGCTGTGCTGCTGCTTCGGGCAGTTGCCATTCACCACCGCCCTGAGGTCCCTGGGTGTCATAGCCACTTTCAGACATATGTGCTGCTAGAGCACTTGATTTCCATGGCAGCGGGAAATGGCTTGGGCGCTGAACTTGTGTTTGGCTGTGGAGTTTTGAGCGCCTCGAGTGAGGAGCTCCATGTGAGTTTAGTGTGGGTGCTCAACCTGCTTGATTCCATCCCACTGGGCTCAATGGGCATTGGACCGGAAGTGACCAAACAGGGTTTCCTAGATCGCTGCTAGCACAGCTGATGGTATGTGAAGTTCATGAGGCAGGTGGAGTTGTTTTGGCACTGGAAGAGCTGTGCTGCTGCTTCGGGCAGTTGCCGATCACAACCGCCCTGAGTTCCCTAAGTGTCATATCCACTTTCAGACATATGAGGTGCCAGAGCACTTGGTTTCCATGGCAGCGGGAAATGGCTTGGGATCTGAACTTGTGTTTGGCTGTGGAGTTTTGAGCGCCTTGAGTGAGGAACTCCATGTTAGTTTAGTGTGGGTGCTCAACCTGCTTGATTCCATCCCACTGGGCTCAATGGGCATTGGACCGGAAGTGACCAAACAGGGTTTCCTAGATAGCTGCTAGCACAGCTGATGGTATGTGAAGTGAATGAGGCAGGTGGAGTAGTTTTGGCACTGGAAGAGCTGTGCTGTTTCAGCTTTGGTCATTTGCCATTCACCACCGCACTGAGTTCCCTAGGTGTCATATCCACTTGCAGACATATGTGGTGCCAGAGCACTTGGTTTCCATGGCAGCGGGAAATGGCTTGGGCGCTGAACTTGTGTTTGGCTGTGGAGTTTTGAGCACCTTGAGTGAGGAGCTCCATGTTAGTTTAGTGTGGGTGCTCAACCTGCTTGATTCCATCCCACTGGGCTCAATGGGCATTGGACCGGAAGTGACCAAACAGGGTTTCCTAGAACGCTGCTAGCACAGCTGATGGTATGTGAAGTTCATGAGGCAGGTGGAGTTGTTTTGGCACTGGAAGAGCTGTGCTGCTGCTTCTGGCAGTTGCCATTCACCACCTCACTGATTTCCCTAGGTGTCATAGCCACTTTCAGACATATGTGGTGCTAGAGCACTTGATTTCCATAGCAGCAGGAAATGGCTTGGGCGCTGAACTTGTGTTTGGCTGTGGAGTTTTGTGCGCCTTGAGTGAGGAGCTCCAGGTGAGTTTAGTGTGGGTGCTCAACCTGCTTGATTCCATCCCACTGGGCTCAATGGGCATTGGACCGGAAGTGACCAAACAGGGTTTCCTAGAACGCTGCTAGCACAGCTGATGGTATGTGAAGTTCCTGACTGAGGTGGAGTTGTTTTGGCACTGGAAGAGCTGTGTTGCTGCTTCGGGCAGTTGCTAATCAACACCGCCCTGAGTTCCCTAGGTGTCATATCCACTTTCAGACATATGTGGTGCCAGAGCACTTGGTTTCCATGGCAGCGGGAAATGGCTTGGGCGCTGAACTTGTGTTTGGCTGTGGAGGTTTGAGCGCCTTGAGTGAGGAGCTCCATGTTAGTTTAGTGTGGGTGCTCAACCTGCTTGATTCCATCCCACTGGGCTCAATGGGCATTGGACCGGAAGTGACCAAACAGGGTTTCCTAGATAGCTGCTAGCACAGCTGATGGTATGTGAAGTGAATGAGGCAGGTGGAGTTGTTTTGGCACTGTAAAAGCTGCGCTGCTGCTTCGAGCAGTTGCCATTCACACCCACCCTGTGTTCCCTAGGTGTCATATCCACTTTCAGACATATGTGGTGCCAGAGTACTTGGTTTCCACGGCACCAGGAAATGGCTTGGGAGCTGAACTTGTGTTTGGCTGTGGAGTTTTGAGCGCCTTGAGTGAGGAGCTCCATGTTAGTTTAGTGTGGGTGCTCAACCTGCTTGATTCCATCCCACTGGGCTCAATGGGCATTGGACCGGAAGTGACCAAACAGGGTTTCCTAGATAGCTGCTAGCACAGCTGATGGTATGTGAAGTTCATGAGGCAGGTGGAGTTGTTGTGGCACTGGAAGAGCTGTGTTGCTGCTTCGGGCAGTTGCCAATCAACACCGCCCTGAGTTCCCTAGGTGTCATATCCACTTTCAGACATATGTGGTGCCAGAGCACTTGGTTTCCATGGCAGCGGGAAATGGCTTGGGCGCTGAACTTGTGTTTGGCTGTGGAGTTTTGAGCGCCTTGAGTGAGGAGCTCCATGTCAGTTTAGTGTGGGTGCTCAACCTGCTTGATTCCATCCCACTGGGCTCAATGGGCATTGGACCGGAAGTGACCAAACAGGGTTTCCTAGATAGCTGCTAGCACAGCTGATGGTATGTGAAGTGAATGAGGCAGGTGGAGTTGTTTTGGCACTGGAAAAGCTGCGCTGCTGCTTCGGGCAGTTGCCATTCACAACCACCCTGTGTTCCCTAGGTGTCATATCCACTTTCAGACATATGTGGTGCCAGAGCACTTGGTTTCCACGGCACCAGGAAATGGCTTGGGAGCTGAACTTGTGTTTGGCTGTGGAGTTTTGAGCGCCTTGAGTGAGGAGCTCCATGTTAGTTTAGTGTGGGTGCTCAACCTGCTTGATTCCATCCCACTGGGCTCAATGGGCATTGGACCGGAAGTGACCAAACAGGGTTTCCTAGATAGCTGCTAGCACAGCTGATGGTATGTGAAGTTCATGAGGCAGGTGGAGTTGTTGTGGCACTGGAAGAGCTGTGCTGCTGCTTCGGGCAGTTGCCATTCACCACCGCCCTGAGTTCCCTAGGTGTCATAGCCACTTTCAGACATATGTGGTGCTAGAGCACTTGATTTCCATGGCAGCGGGAAATGGCTTGGGCGCTGAACTTGTGTTTGGCTGTGGAGTTTTGAGCGCCTTGAGTGAGGAGCTCCATGTTAGTTTAGTGTGGGTGCTCAACCTGCTTGATTCCATCCCACTGGGCTCAATGGGCATTGGACCGGAAGTGACCAAACAGGGTTTCCTAGAACGCTGCTAGCACAGCTGATGGTATGTGAAGTGAATGAGGCAGGTGGAGTTGTTTTGGCACTGGAAGAGCTGTGCTGCTGCTTCGGGCAGTTGCCATTCACCACCGCCCTGAGTTCCCTGGGTGTCATAGCCACTTTCAGACATATGTGCTGCTAGAGCACTTGATTTCCATGGCAGCGGGAAATGGCTTTTGCGCTGAACTTGTGTTTGGCTGTGGAGTTTTGAGCGACCCGAGTGAGGAGCTCCATGTTAGTTTAGTGTGGGTGCTCAACCTGCTTGATTCCATCCCACTGGGCTCAATGGGCATTGGACCGGAAGTGACCAAACAGGGTTTCCTAGATCGCTGCTAGCACAGCTGATGGTATGTGAAGTGAATGAGGCAGGTGGAGTTGTTTTGGCACTGGAAGAGCTGTGCTGCTGCTTCGGGCAGTTGCCGTTCACTACCGCCCTGAGTTCCCTAAGTGTCATATCCACTTTCAGACATATGAGGTGCCAGAGCACTTGGTTTCCATGGCAGCGGGAAATGGCTTGGGCGCTGAACTTGTGTTTGGCTGTGGAGTTTTGAGCGCCTTGAGTGAGGAGCTCCATGTGAGTTTAGTGTGGGTGCTCAACCTGCTTGATTCCATCCCACTGGGCTCAATGGGCATTGGACCGGAAGTGACCAAACAGGGTTTCCTAGATAGCTGCTAGCACAGCTGATGGTATGTGAAGTTCATGAGGCAGGTGGAGTAGTTTTGGCACTGCAAGAGCTGTGCTGTTTCAGCTTTGGGCAGTTGCCATTCACCACCGCACTGAGTTCCCTAGGTGTCATATCCACTTTCAGACATATGTGGTGCCAGAGCACTTGGTTTCCATGGCAGCGGGAAATGGCTTGGGCGCTGAACTTGTGTTTGGCTGTGGAGTTGTGAGCGCCTCGAGTGAGGAGCTCCATGTGAGTTTAGTGTGGGTGCTCAACCTGCTTGATTCCATCCCACTGGGCTCAATGGGCATTGGACCGGAAGTGACCAAACAGGGTTTCCTAGATAGCTGCTACCACAGCTGATGGTATGTGAAGTGAATGAGGCAGGTGGAGTAGTTTTGGCACTGCAAGAGCTGTGCTGTTTCAGCTTTGGGCAGTTGCCATTCACCACCGCACTGAGTTCCCTAGGTGTCATATCCACTTGCAGACATATGTGGTGCCAGAGCACTTGGTTTCCATGGCAGCGGGAAATGGCTTGGGCGCTGAACTTGTGTTTGGCTGTGGAGTTGTGAGCGCCTTGAGTGAGGAGCTCCATGTTAGTTTAGTGTGGGTGCTCAACCTGCTTGATTCCATCCCACTGGGCTCAATGGGCATTGGACCGGAAGTGACCAAACAGGGTTTCCTAGAACGCTGCTAGCACAGCTGATGGTATGTGAAGTTCATGAGGCAGGTGGAGTTGTTTTGGCACTGGAAGAGCTGTGCTGCTGCTTCGGGCAGTTGCCAATCAACACCGCCCTGAGTTCCCTAGGTGTCATATCCACTTTCACACATATGTGGTGCCAGAGCACTTGGTTTCCATGGCAGCGGGAAATGGCTTGGGAGCTGAGCTTGTGTTTGGCTGTGGAGGTTTGAGCGCCTTGAGTGAGGAGCTCCATGTCAGTTTAGTGTGGGTGCTCAACCTGCTTGATTCCATCCCACTGGGCTCAATGGGCATTGGACCGGAAGTGACCAAACAGGGTTTCCTAGATAGCTGCTAGCACAGCTGATGGTATGTGAAGTGAATGAGGCAGGTGGAGTTGTTTTGGCACTGGAAAAGCTGCGCTGCTGCTTCGGGCAGTTGCCATTCACAACCACCCTGTGTTCCCTAGGTGTCATATCCACTTTCAGACATATGTGGTGCCAGAGCACTTGGTTTCCACGGCACCAGGAAATGGCTTGGGAGCTGAACTTGTGTTTGGCTGTGGAGTTTTGAGCGCCTTGAGTGAGGAGCTCCATGTTAGTTTAGTGTGGGTGCTCAACCTGCTTGATTCCATCCCACTGGGCTCAATGGGCATTGGACCGGAAGTGACCAAACAGGGTTTCCTAGATAGCTGCTAGCACAGCTGATGGTATGTGAAGTTCATGAGGCAGGTGGAGTTGTTGTGGCACTGGAAGAGCTGTGCTGCTGCTTCGGGCAGTTGCCATTCACCACCGCCCTGAGTTCCCTAGGTGTCATAGCCACTTTCAGACATATGTGGTGCTAGAGCACTTGATTTCCATGGCAGCGGGAAATGGCTTGGGCGCTGAACTTGTGTTTGGCTGTGGAGTTTTGAGCGCCTTGAGTGAGGAGCTCCATGTTAGTTTAGTGTGGGTGCTCAACCTGCTTGATTCCATCCCACTGGGCTCAATGGGCATTGGACCGGAAGTGACCAAACAGGGTTTCCTAGAACGCTGCTAGCACAGCTGATGGTATGTGAAGTGAATGAGGCAGGTGGAGTTGTTTTGGCACTGGAAAAGCTGTGCTGCTGCTTCGGGCAGTTGCCATTCACCACCGCCCTGAGTTCCCTGGGTGTCATAGCCACTTTCAGACATATGTGCTGCTAGAGCACTTGATTTCCATGGCAGCGGGAAATGGCTTGGGCGCTGAACTTGTGTTTGGCTGTGGAGTTTTGAGCGACCCGAGTGAGGAGCTCCATGTTAGTTTAGTGTGGGTGCTCAACCTGCTTGATTCCATCCCACTGGGCTCAATGGGCATTGGACCGGAAGTGACCAAACAGGGTTTCCTAGATCGCTGCTAGCACAGCTGATGGTATGTGAAGTGAATGAGGCAGGTGGAGTTGTTTTGGCACTGGAAGAGCTGTGCTGCTGCTTCGGGCAGTTGCCGTTCACTACCGCCCTGAGTTCCCTAAGTGTCATATCCACTTTCAGACATATGAGGTGCCAGAGCACTTGGTTTCCATGGCAGCGGGAAATGGCTTGGGCGCTGAACTTGTGTTTGGCTGTGGAGTTTTGAGCGCCTTGAGTGAGGAGCTCCATGTGAGTTTAGTGTGGGTGCTCAACCTGCTTGATTCCATCCCACTGGGCTCAATGGGCATTGGACCGGAAGTGACCAAACAGGGTTTCCTAGATAGCTGCTAGCACAGCTGATGGTATGTGAAGTGAATGAGGCAGGTGGAGTAGTTTTGGCACTGCAAGAGCTGTGCTGTTTCAGCTTTGGGCAGTTGCCATTCACCACCGCACTGAGTTCCCTAGGTGTCATATCCACTTTCAGACATATGTGGTGCCAGAGCACTTGGTTTCCATGGCAGCGGGAAATGGCTTGGGCGCTGAACTTGTGTTTGGCTGTGGAGTTGTGAGCGCCTCGAGTGAGGAGCTCCATGTGAGTTTAGTGTGGGTGCTCAACCTGCTTGATTCCATCCCACTGGGCTCAATGGGCATTGGACCGGAAGTGACCAAACAGGGTTTCCTAGAACGCTGCTACCACAGCTGATGGTATGTGAAGTGAATGAGGCAGGTGGAGTAGTTTTGGCACTGCAAGAGCTGTGCTGTTTCAGCTTTGGGCAGTTGCCATTCACCACCGCACTGAGTTCCCTAGGTGTCATATCCACTTTCAGACATATGTGGTGCCAGAGCACTTGGTTTCCATGGCAGCGGGAAATGGCTTGGGCGCTGAACTTGTGTTTGGCTGTGGAGTTGTGAGCGGCTTGAGTGAGGAGCTCCATGTTAGTTTAGTGTGGGTGCTCAACCTGCTTGATTCCATCCCACTGGGCTCAATGGGCATTGGACCGGAAGTGACCAAACAGGGTTTCCTAGAACGCTGCTAGCACAGCTGATGGTATGTGAAGTTCATGAGGCAGGTGGAGTTGTTTTGGCACTGGAAGAGCTGTGCTGCTGCTTCGGGCAGTTGTCAATCAACACCGCCCTGAGTTCCCTAGGTGTCATATCCACTTTCACACATATGTGGTGCCAGAGCACTTGGTTTCCATGGCAGCGGGAAATGGCTTGGGAGCTGAGCTTGTGTTTGGCTGTGGAGGTTTGAGCGCCTTGAGTGAGGAGCTCCATGTTAGTTTTGTGTGGGTGCTCAATCTGCTTGATTCCATCCCACTGGGCTCAATGGGCATTGGACCGGAAGTGACCAAACAGGGTTTCCTAGATAGCTGCTAGCACAGCTGATGGTATGTGAAGTGAATGAGGCAGGTGGAGTTGTTTGGGCACTGGAAAAGCTGTGCTGCTGCTTCGGGCAGTTGCCATTCACAACCACCCTGTGTTCCCTAGATGTCATAGCCACTTTCAGACATATGTGGTGCTAGAGCACTTGATTTCCATGGCAGCGGGAAATGGCTTTTGCGCTGAACTTGTGTTTGGCTGTGGAGTTTTGAGCGCCTTGAGTGAGGAGCTCCAGGTGAGTTTAGTGTGGGTGCTCAACCTGCTTGATTCCATCCCTCTGGGCTCAATGGGCATTGGACCGGAAGTGACCAAACAGGGTTTCCTAGAACGCTGCTAGCACAGCTGATGGTATGTGAAGTTCCTGACTGAGGTGGAGTTGTTTTGGCACTGGAAGAGCTGTGCTGCTGCTTCGGGCAGTTGCCATTCACAACCGCCCTGAGTTCCCTAGGTGTCATAGCCACTTTCAGACATATGTGGTGCCAGAGCACTTGGTTTCCATGGCAGCGGGAAATGGCTTGGGCGCTGAACTTGTGTTTGGCTGTGGAGTTTTGAGCGCCTTGAGTGAGGAGCTCCATGTGAGTTTAGTGTGGGTGCTCAACCTGCTTGATTCCATCCCACTGGGCTCAATGGGCATTGGACCGTAAGTGACCAAACAGGGTTTCCTAGATAGCTGCTAGCACAGCTGATGGTATGTGAAGTGAATGAGGCAGGTGGAGTTGTTTTGGCACTGGAAAAGCTGTGCTGCTTCTTCGGGCAGTTGCCATTCACAACCACCCTGTGTTCCCTAGGTGTCATATCCACTTTCAGACATATGTGGTGCCAGAGCACTTGGTTTCCATGGCAGCGGGAAATGGCTTGGGCGCTGAACTTGTGTTTGGCTGTGGAGTTTTGAGCGCCTTGAGTGAGGAGCTCCATGTGAGTTTAGTGTGGGTGCTCAACCTGCTTGATTCCATCCCACTGGGCTCAATGGGCATTGGACCGGAAGGGACCAAACAGGGTTTCCTAGATCGCTGCTAGCACAGCTGATGGTATGTGAAGTGAATGAGGCAGGTGGAGTTGTTTTGGCACTGGAAGAGCTGTGCTGCTGCTTCGGGCAGTTGCCATTCACCACCGCCCTGAGTTCCCTGGGTGTCATAGCCACTTTCAGACATATGTGCTGCTAGAGCACTTGATTTCCATGGCAGCGGGAAATGGCTTGGGCGCTGAACTTGTGTTTGGCTGTGGAGTTTTGAGTGCCTCGAGTGAGGAGCTCCATGTGAGTTTAGTGTGGGTGCTCAACCTGCTTGATTCCATCGCACTGGGCTCAATGAGCATTGGATCGGAAGTGACCAAACAGGGTTTCCTAGATAGCTGCTAGCACAGCTGATGGTATGTGAAGTGAATGAGGCAGGTGGAGTAGTTTTGGCACTGCAAGAGCTGTGCTGTTTCAGCTTTGGGCAGTTGCCATTCACCACCGCACTGAGTTCCCTAGGTGTCATATCGACTTGCAGACATATGTGGTGCCAGAGCACTTGATTTCCATGGCAGCGGGAAATGGCTTGGGCGCTGAACTTGTGTTTGGCTGTGGAGTTTTGAGTGCCTCGAGTGAGGAGCTCCATGTGAGTTTAGTGTGGGTGCTCAACCTGCTTGATTCCATCCCACTGGGCTCAATGGGCATTGGACCGGAAGTGACCAAACAGGCTTTCCTAGATAGCTGCTAGCACAGCTGATGGTATGTGAAGTGAATGAGGCAGGTGGAGTTGTTTTGGCACTGGAAGAGCTGTGCTGCTGCTTCGGGCAGTTGCCATTCACCACCTCACTGAGTTCCCTAGGTGTCATAGCCACTTTCAGACATATGTGGTGCTAGAGCACTTGATTTCCATGGCAGCGGGAAATGGCTTGGGCGCTGAACTTGTGTTTGGCTGTGGAGTTTTGAGCGCCTTGAGTGAGGAGCTCCATGTTAGTTTAGTGTGGGTGCTCAACCTGCTTGATTCCATCCCACTGGGCTCAATGGGCATTGGACCGGAAGTGACCAAACAGGGTTTCCTAGAACGCTGCTAGCCCAGCTGATGGTATGTGAAGTGAATGAGGCAGGTGGAGTTGTTTTGGCACTGGAAGAGCTGTGCTGCTGCTTCGGGCAGTTGCCATTCACCACCGCTCTGAGTTCCCTAGGTGTCATAGCCACTTTCAGACATATGTGGTGCCAGAGCACTTGGTTTCCATGGCAGTGGGAAATGGCTTGGGAGCTGAACTTGTGTTTGGCTGTGGAGTTTTGAGCGCCTTGAGTGAGGAGCTCCATGTTAGTTTAGTGTGGGTGCTCAACCTGCTTGATTCCATCCCACTGGGCTCAATGGGCATTGGACGGGAAGTGACCAAACAGGGTTTCCTAGATAGCAGCTAGCACAGCTGATGGTATGTGAAGTGAATGAGGCAGGTGGAGTTGTTTTGGCACTGGAAGAGCTGTGCTGCTGCTTCGGGCAGTTGCCATTCACCACCGCACTGAGTTCCCTAGGTGTCATATCCACTTTCAGACATATGTGGTGCTAGAGCACTTGATTTCCATGGCAGCGGGAAATGGCTTTTGCGCTGAACTTGTGTTTGGCTGTGGAGTTTTGAGCGCCTTGAGTGAGGAGCTCCAGGTGAGTTTAGTGTGGGTGCTCAACCTGCTTGATTCCATCCCTCTGGGCTCAATGAGCATTGGACCGGAAGTGACCAAACAGGGTTTCCTAGAACGCTGCTAGCACAGCTGATGGTATGTGAAGTTCCTGACTGAGGTGGAGTTGTTTTGGCACTGGAAGAGCTGTGCTGCTGCTTCGGGCAGTTGCCATTCACAACCGCCCTGAGTTCCCTAGGTGTCATAGCCACTTTCAGACATATGTGGTGCCAGAGCACTTGGTTTCCATGGCAGCGGGAAATGGCTTGGGCGCTGAACTTGTGTTTGGCTGTGGAGTTTTGAGCGCCTTGAGTGAGGAGCTCCATGTGAGTTTAGTGTGGGTGCTCAACCTGCTTGATTCCATCCCACTGGGCTCAATGGGCATTGGACCGGAAGTGACCAAACAGGGTTTCCTAGATAGCTGCTAGCACAGCTGATGGTATGTGAAGTGAATGAGGCAGGTGGAGTTGTTTTGGCACTGGAAAAGCTGTGCTGCTTCTTCGGGCAGTTGCCATTCACAACCACCCTGTGTTCCCTAGGTGTCATATCCACTTTCAGACATATGTGGTGCCAGAGCACTTGATTTCCATGGCAGCGGGAAATGGCTTGGGCGCTGAACTTGTGTTTGGCTGTGGAGTTTTGAGCGCCTTGAGTGAGGAGCTCCATGTGAGTTTAGTATGGGTGCTCAACCTGCTTGATTCCATCACACTGGGCTCAATGGGCATTGGACCGGAAGGGACCAAACAGGGTTTCCTAGATCGCTGCTAGCACAGCTGATGGTATGTGAAGTTCATGAGGCAGGTGGAGTTGTTTTGGCACTGGAAGAGCTGTGCTGCTGCTTCGGGCAGTTGCCATTCACCACCGCCCTGAGTTCCCTGGGTGTCATAGCCACTTTCAGACATATGTGCTGCTAGAGCACTTGATTTCCATGGCAGCGGGAAATGGCTTGGGCGCTGAACTTGTGTTTGGCTGTGGAGTTTTGAGCGCCTCGAGTGAGGAGCTCCATGTGAGTTTAGTGTGGGTGCTCAACCTGCTTGATTCCATCCCACTGGGCTCAATGGGCATTGGACCGTAAGTGACCAAACAGGGTTTCCTAGATAGCTGCTAGCACAGCTGATGGTATGTGAAGTGAATGAGGCAGGTGGAGTAGTTTTGGCACTGCAAGAGCTGTGCTGTTTCAGCTTCGGGCAGTTGCCATTCACCACCGCACTGAGTTCCCTAGGTGTCATATCGACTTGCAGACATATGTGGTGCCAGAGCACTTGATTTCCATGGCAGCGGGAAATGGCTTGGGCGCTGAACTTGTGTTTGGCTGTGGAGTTTTGAGCGCCTCGAGTGAGGAGCTCCATGTGAGTTTAGTGTGGGTGCTCAACCTGCTTGATTCCATCGCACTGGGCTCAATGGGCATTGGACCGGAAGTGACCAAACATGGTTTCCTAGATAGCTGCTACCACAGCTGATGGTATGTGAAGTTCATGAGGCAGGTGGAGTTGTTTTGGCACTGGAAGAGCTGTGCTGCTGCTTCGGGCAGTTGCCATTCACCACCGCCCTGAGTTCCCTGGGTGTCATAGCCACTTTCAGACATATGTGCTGCTAGAGCACTTGATTTCCATGGCAGCGGGAAATGGCTTTTGCGCTGAACTTGTGTTTGGCTGTGGAGTTTTGAGCGCCTCGAGTGAGGAGCTCCATGTTAGTTTAGTGTGGGTGCTCAACCTGCTTGATTCCATCCCACTGGGCTCAATGGGCATTGGACCGGAAGTGACCAAACAGGGTTTCCTAGATAGCTGCTAGCACAGCTGATGGTATGTGAAGTGAATGAGGCAGGTGGAGTAGTTTTGGCACTGTAAGAGCTGTGCTGTTTCAGCTTCTGGCAGTTGCCATTCACCACCGCACTGAGTTCCCTAGGTGTCATATCGACTTGCAGACATATGTGGTGCCAGAGCACTTGATTTCCATGGCAGCGGGAAATGGCTTGGGCGCTGAACTTGTGTTTGGCTGTGGAGTGTTGAGCGCCTCAAGTGAGGAGCTCCATGTTAGTTTAGTGTGGGTGCTCAACCTGCTTGATTCCATCCCACTGGGCTCAATGGGCATTGGACGGGAAGTGACCAAACAGGGTTTCCTAGATAGCAGCTAGCACAGCTGATGGTATGTGAAGTGAATGAGGCAGGTGGAGTTGTTTTGGCACTGGAAGAGCTGTGCTGCTGCTTCGGGCAGTTGCCATTCACCACCGCACTGAGTTCCCTAGGTGTCATAGCCACTTTCAGACATATGTGGTGCCAGAGCACTTGGTTTCCATGGCAGCGGGAAATGGCTTTTGCGCTGAACTTGTGTTTGGCTGTGGAGTTTTGAGCGCCTTGAGTGAGGAGCTCCAGGTGAGTTTAGTGTGGGTGCTCAACCTGCTTGATTCCATCCCTCTGGGCTCAATGAGCATTGGACCGGAAGTGACCAAACAGGGTTTCCTAGAACGCTGCTAGCACAGCTGATGGTATGTGAAGTTCCTGACTGAGGTGGAGTTGTTTTGGCACTGGAAGAGCTGTGCTGCTGCTTCGGGCAGTTGCCATTCACCACCGCCCTGAGTTCCCTAGGTGTCATAGCCACTTTCAGACATATGTGGTGCCAGAGCACTTGGTTTCCATGGCAGCGGGAAATGGCTTGGGCGCTGAACTTGTGTTTGGCTGTGGAGTTTTGAGCGCCTTGAGTGAGGAGCTCCATGTGAGTTTAGTGTGGGTGCTCAACCTGCTTGATTCCATCCCACTGGGCTCAATGGGCATTGGACCGTAAGTGACCAAACAGGGTTTCCTAGATAGCTGCTAGCACAGCTGATGGTATGTGAAGTGAATGAGGCAGGTGGAGTTGTTTTGGCACTGGAAAAGCTGTGCTGCTTCTTCGGGCAGTTGCCATTCACAACCACCCTGTGTTCCCTAGGTGTCATATCCACTTTCAGACATATGTGGTGCCAGAGCACTTGGTTTCCATGGCAGCGGGAAATGGCTTGGGCGCTGAACTTGTGTTTGGCTGTGGAGTTTTGAGCGCCTTGAGTGAGGAGCTCCATGTGAGTTTAGTGTGGGTGCTCAACCTGCTTGATTCCATCACACTGGGCTCAATGGGCATTGGACCGGAAGGGACCAAACAGGGTTTCCTAGATAGCTGCTAGCACAGCTGATGGTATGTGAAGTGAATGAGGCAGGTGGAGTAGTTTTGGCACTGGAAGAGCTGTGCTGCTGCTTCGGGCAGTTGCCATTCACCACCGCCCTGAGTTCCCTGGGTGTCATAGCCACTTTCAGACATATGTGCTGCTAGAGCACTTGATTTCCATGGCAGCGGGAAATGGCTTTTGCGCTGAACTTGTGTTTGGCTGTGGAGTTTTGAGCGCCTCGAGTGAGGAGCTCCATGTGAGTTTAGTGTGGGTGCTCAACCTGCTTGATTCCATCCCACTGGGCTCAATGGGCATTGGACCGGAAGTGACCAAACAGGGTTTCCTAGATAGCTGCTAGCACAGCTGATGGTATGTGAAGTTCATGAGGCAGGTGGAGTAGTTTTGGCACTGCAAGAGCTGTGCTGTTTCAGCTTCGGGCAGTTGCCATTCACCACCGCACTGAGTTCCCTAGGTGTCATATCGACTTGCAGACATATGTGGTGCCAGAGCACTTGATTTCCATGGCAGCGGGAAATGGCTTGGGCGCTGAACTTGTGTTTGGCTGTGGAGTTTTGAGCGCCTCGAGTGAGGAGCTCCATGTGAGTTTAGTGTGGGTGCTCAACCTGCTTGATTCCATCGCACTGGGCTCAATGGGCATTGGACAGGAAATGACCAAACAGGGTTTCCTAGAACGCTGCTAGCACAGCTGATGGTATGTGAAGTTCCTGACTGAGGTGGAGTTGTTTTGGCACTGGAAGAGCTGTGCTGCTGCTTCGGGCAGTTGCCAATCAACACCGCCCTGAGTTCCCTAGGTTTCATATCCACTTTCAGACATATGTGGTGCCAGAGCACTTGATTTCCATGGCAGCGGGCAATGGCTTGGACGCTGAACTTGTGTTTGGCTGTGGAGTTTTGAGCACCTTGAGTGAGGAGCTCCATATTAGTTTAGTGTGGGTGCTCAACCTGCTTGATTCCATCCCATTGGGCTCAATGTTCATTGGACCGGAAGTGACCAAACAGGGTTTCCTAGAACGCTGCTAGCACAGCTGATGGTATGTGAAGTTCATGAGGCAGGTGGAGTTGTTTTGGCACTGGAAGAGCTGTGCTGCTGCTTCGGGCAGTTGCCATTCACCACCTCACTGATTTCCCTAGGTGTCATATCCACTTTCAGACATATGTGGTGCTAGAGCACTTGATTTCCATGGCAGCGGGAAATGGCTTGGGCGCTGAACTTGTGTTTGGCTGTGGAGTTTTGAGCGCCTTGAGTGAGGAGCTCCAGGTGAGTTTAGTGTGGGTGCTCAACCTGCTTGATTCCATCCCACTGGGCTCAATGGGCATTGGACCGGAAGTGACCAAACTGGGTTTCCTAGATAGCTGCTAGCACAGCTGATGGTATGTGAAGTTCATGAGGCAGGTGGAGTTGTTTTGGCACTGGAAGAGCTGTGCTGCTGCTTCGGGTTGTTGCCAATCAACACCGCCCTGAGTTCCCTAGGTGTCATATCCACTTTCAGACATATGTGGTGCCAGAGCACTTGGTTTCCATGGCAGCGGGAAATGGCTTGGGCGCTGAACTTGTGTTTGGCTGTGGAGGTTTGAGCACCTTGAGTGAGGAGCTCCATGTTAGTTTAGTGTGGGTGCTCAACCTGCTTGATTCCATCCCACTGAGCTCAATGGGCATTGGACCGGAAGTGACCAAACAGGGTTTCCTAGATCGCTGCTAGCACAGCTGATGGTATGTGAAGTGAATGAGGCAGGTGGAGTTGTTTTTGCACTGGAGGAGCTGTGCTGCTGCTTCGGGCAGTTGCCATGCACAACCACCCTGTGTTCCCTAGGTGTCATATCCACTTTCAGACATATGTGGTGCCAGAGCACTTGGTTTCCATGGCAGCGGGAAATGGCTTGGGCGCTGAACTTGTGTTTGGCTGTGGAGTTTTGAGCGCCTTGAGTGAGGAGCTCAATGTTAGTTTAGTGTGGGTGCTCAACCTGCTTGATTCCATCCCACTGGGCTCAATGGGCATTGGACCGGAAGTGACCAAACAGGGTTTCCTAGATAGCTGCTAGCAGAGCTGATGGTATGTGAAGTGAATGAGGCAGGTGGAGTTGTTTTGGCACTGGAAGAGCTGTGCTGCTGCTTCGGGAAGTTGCCATTCACCACCGCCCTGAGTTCCCTAGGTGTCATAGCCACTTTCAGACATATGTGGTGCTAGAGCACTTGATTTCCATGGCAGCGGGAAATGGCTTGGGCGCTGAACTTGTGTTTGGCTGTGGAGTTTTGAGTGCCTCGAGTGAGGAGCTCCATGTTAGTTTAGTGTGGGTGCTCAACCTGCTTGATTTCATCCCACTGGGCTCAATGGGCATTGGACCGGAAGTGACCAAACAGGGTTTCGTAGATAGCTGCTAGCACAGCTGATGGTATGAGAAGTTCATGAGGCAGGTGGAGTTGTTTTGGCACTGGAAGAGCTGTGCTGCTGCTTCGGGCAGTTGCCATTCACCACCGCCCTGAGTTCCCTGGGTGTCATAGCCACTTTCAGACATATGTGGTGCCAGAGCACTTGGTTTCCATGGCAGCGGGAAATGGCTTGGGATCTGAACTTGTGTTTGGCTGTGGAGTTTTGAACGCCTTGAGTGAGGAGCTCCATGTTAGTTTAGTGTGGGTGCTCAACCTGCTTGATTCCATCCCACTGGGCTCAATGGGCATTGGACCGGAAGTGACCAAACAGGGTTTCCTAGAACGCTGCTAGCACAGCTGATGGTATGTGAAGTTCCTGACTGAGGTGGAGTTGTTTTGGCACTGGAAGAGCTGTGCTGCTGCTTCGGGCAGTTGCCATTCACCACCGCCCTGAGTTCCCTAGGTGTCATATCCACTTTCAGACATATGTGGTGCCAGAGCACTTGGTTTCCATGGCAGCGGGAAATGGCTTGGGCGCTGAACTTGTGTTTGGCTGTGGAGTTTTGAGCGCCTTGAGTGAGGAGCTCCATGTTAGTTTAGTGTGGGTGCTCAACCTGCTTGATTCCATCCCCCTGGGCTCAATGGGCATTGGACCGGAAGTGACCAAACAGGGTTTCCTAGATCGCTGCTAGCACAGCTGATGGTATGTGAAGTGAATGTGGCAGGTGGAGTTGTTTTGGCACTGGAAGAGCTGTGCTGCTGCTTCCGGCAGTTGCCATTCACCACAGCCCTGAGTTCCCTGGGTGTCATAGCCACTTTCACACATATGTGGTGCCAGAGCACTTGGTTTCCATGGCAGCGGGAAATGGCTTGGGATCTGAACTTGTGTTTGGCTGTGGAGTTTTGAGTGCCTTGAGTGAGGAGCTCCATGTTAGTTTAGTGTGGGTGCTCAACCTGCTTGATTCCATCCCACTGGGCTCAATGGGCATTGGACCGGAAGTGACCAAACAGGGTTTCCTAGATAGCTGCTAGCAGAGCTGATGGTATGTGAAGTGAATGAGGCAGGTGGAGTTGTTTTGGCACTGGAAGAGCTGTGCTGCTGCTTCGGGCAGTTGCCATTCACAACCGCCCTGAGTTCCCTAGGTGTCATATCCACTTTCAGACATATGTGGTGCCAGAGCACTTGGTTTCCATGGCAGCGGGAAATGGCTTGGGCGCTGAACTTGTGTTTGGCTGTGGAGTTTTGAGCGCCTTGAGTGAGGAACTCCATGTTAGTTTAGTGTGGGTGCTCAACCTGCTTGATTCCATCCCACTGGGCTCAATGGGCATTGGACCGGAAGTGACCAAGCAGGGTTTCCTAGAACGCTGCTAGCCCAGCTGATGGTATGTGAAGTGAATGAGGCAGGTAGAGTAGTTTTGGCACTGCAAGAGCTGTGTGCTTCAGCTTTGGGCAGTTGCCCTTCACCACCGCCCTGAGTTCCCTAGGTTTCATATCCACTTGCAGACATATGTGGTGCCAGAGCACTTGGTTTCCATGGCAGCGGGAAATGGCTTGGGCGCTGAACTTGTGTTTGGCTGTGGAGTTTTGACCGCCTTGAATGAGGAGCTCCATGTGAGTTTAGTGTGGGTGCTCAACCTGCTTGATTCCATCCCACTGGGCTCAATGGGCATTGGACCGGAAGTGACCAAACAGGGTTTCCTAGATAGCTGCTAGCACAGCTGATGGTATGTGAAGTTCATGAGGCAGATGGAGTTGTTTTGGCACTGGAAGAGCTGTGCTGCTGCTTCGGGCAGTTGCCATTCACCACCTCACTGAGTTCCCTAGGTGTCATAGCCACTTTCAGACATATGTGGTGCTAGAGCACTTGATTTCCATGGCAGCGGGAAATGGCTTGGGCGCTGAACTTGTGTTTGGCTGTGGAGTTTTGAGCGCCTTGAGTGAGGAGCTCCAGGTGAGTTTAGTGTGGGTGCTCAACCTGCTTGATTCCATCCCACTGGGCCCAATGGGCATTGGACCGGAAGTGACCAAACAGGGTTTCCTAGATCGCTGCTAGCACAGCTGATGGTATGTGAAGTGAATGAGGCAGGTGGAGTTGTTTTGGCACTGGAAGAGCTGTGCTGCTGCTTCGGGCAGTTGCCATTCAATACCTCACTAAGTTCCGTAGGTGTCATAGCCACTTTCAGACATATGTGGTGCCAGAGCACTTCGTTTCCATGGCAGCGGGAAATGGCTTGGGCGCAGAACTTGTGTTTGGCTGTGGAGTTTTGAGCGCCTTGAGTGAGGAGCTCCATGTGAGTTTAGTGTGGTTGCTCAACCTGCTTGATTCCATCCCACTGGGCTCAATGGGCATTGGACCGGAAGTGACCAAACAGGGTTTCCTAGATCGCTGCTAGCACAGCTGATGGTATGTGAAGTGAATGAGGCAGGTGGAGTTGTTTTGGCACTGGAAGAGCTGTGCTGCTGCTTCGGGTTGTTGCCAATCAACACCGCCCTGAGTTCCCTAGGTGTCATATCCACTTTCAGACATATGTGGTGCCAGAGCACTTGGTTTCCATGGCAGCGGGAAATGGCTTGGGCGCTGAACTTGTGTTTGGCTGTGGAGGTTTGAGCACCTTGAATGAGGAGCTCCATGTTAGTTTAGTGTGGGTGCTCAACCTGCTTGATTCCATCCCACTGAGCTCAATGGGCATTGGACCGGAAGTGACCAAACAGGGTTTCCTAGATCGCTGCTAGCACAGCTGATGGTATGTGAAGTGAATGAGGCAGGTGGAGTTGTTTTGGCACTGGAGGAGCTGTGCTGCTGCTTCGGGCAGTTGCCATGCACAACCACCCTGTGTTCCCTAGGTGTCATATCCACTTTCAGACATATGTGGTGCTAGAGCACTTGATTTCCATGGCAGCGGGAAATGGCTTGGGCGCTGAACTTGTGTTTGGCTGTGGAGTTTTGAGTGCCTCGAGTGAGGAGCTCCATGTTAGTTTAGTGTGGGTGCTCAACCTGCTTGATTTCATCCCACTGGGCTCAATGGGCATTGGACCGGAAGTGACCAAACAGGGTTTCGTAGATAGCTGCTAGCACAGCTGATGGTATGAGAAGTTCATGAGGCAGGTGGAGTTGTTTTGGCACTGGAAGAGCTGTGCTGCTGCTTCGGGCAGTTGCCATTCACCACCGCCTTGAGTTCCCTGGGTGTCATAGCCACTTTCAGACATATGTGGTGCCAGAGCACTTGGTTTCCATGGCAGCGGGAAATGGCTTGGGATCTGAACTTGTGTTTGGCTGTGGAGTTTTGAACGCCTTGAGTGAGGAGCTCCATGTTAGTTTAGTGTGGGTGCTCAACCTGCTTGATTCCATCCCACTGGGCTCAATGGGCATTGGACCGGAAGTGACCAAACAGGGTTTCCTAGAACGCTGCTAGCACAGCTGATGGTATGTGAAGTTCCTGACTGAGGTGGAGTTGTTTTGGCACTGGAAGAGCTGTGCTGCTGCTTCGGGCAGTTGCCATTCACCACCGCCCTGAGTTCCCTAGGTGTCATAGCCACTTTCAGACATATGTGGTGCTACAGCACTTGATTTCCATGGCAGCGGGAAATGGCTTGGGATCTGAACTTGTGTTTGGCTGTGGAGTTTTGAGTGCCTTGAGTGAGGAGCTCCATGTTAGTTTAGTGTGGGTGCTCAACCTGCTTGATTCCATCCCACTGGGCTCAATGGGCATTGGACCGGAAGTGACCAAACAGGGTTTCCTAGATAGCTGCTAGCACAGCTGATGGTATGTGAAGTGAATGAGGCAGGTGGAGTTGTTTTGGCACTGGAAGAGCTGTGCTGCTGCTTCGGGCAGTTGCCATTCACAACCGCCCTGAGTTCCCTAGGTGTCATATCCACTTTCAGACATATGTGGTGCCAGAGCACTTGGTTTCCATGGCAGCGGGAAATGGCTTGGGCGCTGAACTTGTGTTTGGCTGTGGAGTTTTGAGCGCCTTGAGTGAGGAACTCCATGTTAGTTTAGTGTGGGTGCTCAACCTGCTTGATTCCATCCCACTGGGCTCAATGGGCATTGGACCGGAAGTGACCAAGCAGGGTTTCCTAGATAGCTGCTAGCCCAGCTGATGGTATGTGAAGTGAATGAGGCAGGTAGAGTAGTTTTGGCACTGCAAGAGCTGTGTGCTTCAGCTTTGGGCAGTTGCCATTCACCACCGCCCTGAGTTCCCTGGGTGTCATATCCACTTGCAGACATATGTGGTGCCAGAGCACTTGGTTTCCATGGCAGCGGGAAATGGCTTGGGCGCTGAACTTGTGTTTGGCTGTGGAGTTTTGAGCGCCTTGAGTGAGGAGCTCCAGGTGAGTTTAGTGTGGGTGCTCAACCTGCTTGATTCCATCCCACTGGGCTCAATGGGCATTGGACCGGAAGTGACCAAACTGGGTTTCCTAGATAGCTGCTAGCACAGCTGATGGTATGTGAAGTTCATGAGGCAGGTGGAGTTGTTTTGGCACTGGAAGAGCTGTGCTGCTGCTTCGGGTTGTTGCCAATCAACACCGCCCTGAGTTCCCTAGGTGTCATATCCACTTTCAGACATATGTGGTGCCAGAGCACTTGGTTTCCATGGCAGCGGGAAATGGCTTGGGCGCTGAACTTGTGTTTGGCTGTGGAGGTTTGAGCACCTTGAGTGAGGAGCTCCATGTTAGTTTAGTGTGGGTGCTCAACCTGCTTGATTCCATCCCACTGAGCTCAATGGGCATTGGACCGGAAGTGACCAAACAGGGTTTCCTAGATCGCTGCTAGCACAGCTGATGGTATGTGAAGTGAATGAGGCAGGTGGAGTTGTTTTTGCACTGGAGGAGCTGTGCTGCTGCTTCGGGCAGTTGCCATGCACAACCACCCTGTGTTCCCTAGGTGTCATATCCACTTTCAGACATATGTGGTGCCAGAGCACTTGGTTTCCATGGCAGCGGGAAATGGCTTGGGCGCTGAACTTGTGTTTGGCTGTGGAGTTTTGAGCGCCTTGAGTGAGGAGCTCAATGTTAGTTTAGTGTGGGTGCTCAACCTGCTTGATTCCATCCCACTGGGCTCAATGGGCATTGGACCGGAAGTGACCAAACAGGGTTTCCTAGATAGCTGCTAGCAGAGCTGATGGTATGTGAAGTGAATGAGGCAGGTGGAGTTGTTTTGGCACTGGAAGAGCTGTGCTGCTGCTTCGGGAAGTTGCCATTCACCACCGCCCTGAGTTCCCTAGGTGTCATAGCCACTTTCAGACATATGTGGTGCTAGAGCACTTGATTTCCATGGCAGCGGGAAATGGCTTGGGCGCTGAACTTGTGTTTGGCTGTGGAGTTTTGAGTGCCTCGAGTGAGGAGCTCCATGTTAGTTTAGTGTGGGTGCTCAACCTGCTTGATTTCATCCCACTGGGCTCAATGGGCATTGGACCGGAAGTGACCAAACAGGGTTTCGTAGATAGCTGCTAGCACAGCTGATGGTATGAGAAGTTCATGAGGCAGGTGGAGTTGTTTTGGCACTGGAAGAGCTGTGCTGCTGCTTCGGGCAGTTGCCATTCACCACCGCCCTGAGTTCCCTGGGTGTCATAGCCACTTTCAGACATATGTGGTGCCAGAGCACTTGGTTTCCATGGCAGCGGGAAATGGCTTGGGATCTGAACTTGTGTTTGGCTGTGGAGTTTTGAACGCCTTGAGTGAGGAGCTCCATGTTAGTTTAGTGTGGGTGCTCAACCTGCTTGATTCCATCCCACTGGGCTCAATGGGCATTGGACCGGAAGTGACCAAACAGGGTTTCCTAGAACGCTGCTAGCACAGCTGATGGTATGTGAAGTTCCTGACTGAGGTGGAGTTGTTTTGGCACTGGAAGAGCTGTGCTGCTGCTTCGGGCAGTTGCCATTCACCACCGCCCTGAGTTCCCTAGGTGTCATATCCACTTTCAGACATATGTGGTGCCAGAGCACTTGGTTTCCATGGCAGCGGGAAATGGCTTGGGCGCTGAACTTGTGTTTGGCTGTGGAGTTTTGAGCGCCTTGAGTGAGGAGCTCCATGTTAGTTTAGTGTGGGTGCTCAACCTGCTTGATTCCATCCCCCTGGGCTCAATGGGCATTGGACCGGAAGTGACCAAACAGGGTTTCCTAGATCGCTGCTAGCACAGCTGATGGTATGTGAAGTGAATGTGGCAGGTGGAGTTGTTTTGGCACTGGAAGAGCTGTGCTGCTGCTTCCGGCAGTTGCCATTCACCACAGCCCTGAGTTCCCTGGGTGTCATAGCCACTTTCACACATATGTGGTGCCAGAGCACTTGGTTTCCATGGCAGCGGGAAATGGCTTGGGATCTGAACTTGTGTTTGGCTGTGGAGTTTTGAGTGCCTTGAGTGAGGAGCTCCATGTTAGTTTAGTGTGGGTGCTCAACCTGCTTGATTCCATCCCACTGGGCTCAATGGGCATTGGACCGGAAGTGACCAAACAGGGTTTCCTAGATAGCTGCTAGCAGAGCTGATGGTATGTGAAGTGAATGAGGCAGGTGGAGTTGTTTTGGCACTGGAAGAGCTGTGCTGCTGCTTCGGGCAGTTGCCATTCACAACCGCCCTGAGTTCCCTAGGTGTCATATCCACTTTCAGACATATGTGGTGCCAGAGCACTTGGTTTCCATGGCAGCGGGAAATGGCTTGGGCGCTGAACTTGTGTTTGGCTGTGGAGTTTTGAGCGCCTTGAGTGAGGAACTCCATGTTAGTTTAGTGTGGGTGCTCAACCTGCTTGATTCCATCCCACTGGGCTCAATGGGCATTGGACCGGAAGTGACCAAGCAGGGTTTCCTAGAACGCTGCTAGCCCAGCTGATGGTATGTGAAGTGAATGAGGCAGGTAGAGTAGTTTTGGCACTGCAAGAGCTGTGTGCTTCAGCTTTGGGCAGTTGCCCTTCACCACCGCCCTGAGTTCCCTAGGTTTCATATCCACTTGCAGACATATGTGGTGCCAGAGCACTTGGTTTCCATGGCAGCGGGAAATGGCTTGGGCGCTGAACTTGTGTTTGGCTGTGGAGTTTTGACCGCCTTGAATGAGGAGCTCCATGTGAGTTTAGTGTGGGTGCTCAACCTGCTTGATTCCATCCCACTGGGCTCAATGGGCATTGGACCGGAAGTGACCAAACAGGGTTTCCTAGATAGCTGCTAGCACAGCTGATGGTATGTGAAGTTCATGAGGCAGATGGAGTTGTTTTGGCACTGGAAGAGCTGTGCTGCTGCTTCGGGCAGTTGCCATTCACCACCTCACTGAGTTCCCTAGGTGTCATAGCCACTTTCAGACATATGTGGTGCTAGAGCACTTGATTTCCATGGCAGCGGGAAATGGCTTGGGCGCTGAACTTGTGTTTGGCTGTGGAGTTTTGAGCGCCTTGAGTGAGGAGCTCCAGGTGAGTTTAGTGTGGGTGCTCAACCTGCTTGATTCCATCCCACTGGGCCCAATGGGCATTGGACCGGAAGTGACCAAACAGGGTTTCCTAGATCGCTGCTAGCACAGCTGATGGTATGTGAAGTTCATGAGGCAGGTGGAGTTGTTTTGGCACTGGAAGAGCTGTGCTGCTGCTTCGGGCAGTTGCCATTCAATACCTCACTAAGTTCCGTAGGTGTCATAGCCACTTTCAGACATATGTGGTGCCAGAGCACTTCGTTTCCATGGCAGCGGGAAATGGCTTGGGCGCAGAACTTGTGTTTGGCTGTGGAGTTTTGAGCGCCTTGAGTGAGGAGCTCCATGTGAGTTTAGTGTGGTTGCTCAACCTGCTTGATTCCATCCCACTGGGCTCAATGGGCATTGGACCGGAAGTGACCAAACAGGGTTTCCTAGATCGCTGCTAGCACAGCTGATGGTATGTGAAGTGAATGAGGCAGGTGGAGTTGTTTTGGCACTGGAAGAGCTGTGCTGCTGCTTCGGGTTGTTGCCAATCAACACCGCCCTGAGTTCCCTAGGTGTCATATCCACTTTCAGACATATGTGGTGCCAGAGCACTTGGTTTCCATGGCAGCGGGAAATGGCTTGGGCGCTGAACTTGTGTTTGGCTGTGGAGGTTTGAGCACCTTGAATGAGGAGCTCCATGTTAGTTTAGTGTGGGTGCTCAACCTGCTTGATTCCATCCCACTGAGCTCAATGGGCATTGGACCGGAAGTGACCAAACAGGGTTTCCTAGATCGCTGCTAGCACAGCTGATGGTATGTGAAGTGAATGAGGCAGGTGGAGTTGTTTTGGCACTGGAGGAGCTGTGCTGCTGCTTCGGGCAGTTGCCATGCACAACCACCCTGTGTTCCCTAGGTGTCATATCCACTTTCAGACATATGTGGTGCTAGAGCACTTGATTTCCATGGCAGCGGGAAATGGCTTGGGCGCTGAACTTGTGTTTGGCTGTGGAGTTTTGAGTGCCTCGAGTGAGGAGCTCCATGTTAGTTTAGTGTGGGTGCTCAACCTGCTTGATTTCATCCCACTGGGCTCAATGGGCATTGGACCGGAAGTGACCAAACAGGGTTTCGTAGATAGCTGCTAGCACAGCTGATGGTATGAGAAGTTCATGAGGCAGGTGGAGTTGTTTTGGCACTGGAAGAGCTGTGCTGCTGCTTCGGGCAGTTGCCATTCACCACCGCCTTGAGTTCCCTGGGTGTCATAGCCACTTTCAGACATATGTGGTGCCAGAGCACTTGGTTTCCATGGCAGCGGGAAATGGCTTGGGATCTGAACTTGTGTTTGGCTGTGGAGTTTTGAACGCCTTGAGTGAGGAGCTCCATGTTAGTTTAGTGTGGGTGCTCAACCTGCTTGATTCCATCCCACTGGGCTCAATGGGCATTGGACCGGAAGTGACCAAACAGGGTTTCCTAGAACGCTGCTAGCACAGCTGATGGTATGTGAAGTTCCTGACTGAGGTGGAGTTGTTTTGGCACTGGAAGAGCTGTGCTGCTGCTTCGGGCAGTTGCCATTCACCACCGCCCTGAGTTCCCTAGGTGTCATAGCCACTTTCAGACATATGTGGTGCTACAGCACTTGATTTCCATGGCAGCGGGAAATGGCTTGGGATCTGAACTTGTGTTTGGCTGTGGAGTTTTGAGTGCCTTGAGTGAGGAGCTCCATGTTAGTTTAGTGTGGGTGCTCAACCTGCTTGATTCCATCCCACTGGGCTCAATGGGCATTGGACCGGAAGTGACCAAACAGGGTTTCCTAGATAGCTGCTAGCACAGCTGATGGTATGTGAAGTGAATGAGGCAGGTGGAGTTGTTTTGGCACTGGAAGAGCTGTGCTGCTGCTTCGGGCAGTTGCCATTCACAACCGCCCTGAGTTCCCTAGGTGTCATATCCACTTTCAGACATATGTGGTGCCAGAGCACTTGGTTTCCATGGCAGCGGGAAATGGCTTGGGCGCTGAACTTGTGTTTGGCTGTGGAGTTTTGAGCGCCTTGAGTGAGGAACTCCATGTTAGTTTAGTGTGGGTGCTCAACCTGCTTGATTCCATCCCACTGGGCTCAATGGGCATTGGACCGGAAGTGACCAAGCAGGGTTTCCTAGATAGCTGCTAGCCCAGCTGATGGTATGTGAAGTGAATGAGGCAGGTAGAGTAGTTTTGGCACTGCAAGAGCTGTGTGCTTCAGCTTTGGGCAGTTGCCATTCACCACCGCCCTGAGTTCCCTGGGTGTCATATCCACTTGCAGACATATGTGGTGCCAGAGCACTTGGTTTCCATGGCAGCGGGAAATGGCTTGGGCGTTGAACTTGTGTTTGGCTGTGGAGTTTTGACCGCCTTGAATGAGGAGCTCCATGTGAGTTTAGTGTGGGTGCTCAACCTGCTTGATTCCATCCCACTGGGCTCAATGGGCATTGGACCGGAAGTGACCAAACAGGGTTTCCTAGATAGCTGCTAGCACAGCTGATGGTATGTGAAGTTCATGAGGCAGATGGAGTTGTTTTGGCACTGGAAGAGCTGTGCTGCTGCTTCGGGCAGTTGCCATTCACCACCTCACTGAGTTCCCTAGGTGTCATAGCCACTTTCAGACATATGTGGTGCTAGAGCACTTGATTTCCATGGCAGCGGGAAATGGCTTGGGCGCTGAACTTGTGTTTGGCTGTGGAGTTTTGAGCGCCTTGAGTGAGGAGCTCCAGGTGAGTTTAGTGTGGGTGCTCAACCTGCTTGATTCCATCCCACTGGGCCCAATGGGCATTGGACCGGAAGTGACCAAACAGGGTTTCCTAGATAGCTGCTAGCACAGCTGATGGTATGTGAAGTTCATGAGGCAGGTGGAGTTGTTTTGGCACTGGAAGAGCTGTGCTGCTGCTTCGGGCAGTTGCCATTCAATACCTCACTAAGTTCCGTAGGTGTCATAGCCACTTTCAGACATATGTGGTGCCAGAGCACTTCGTTTCCATGGCAGCGGGAAATGGCTTGGGCGCAGAACTTGTGTTTGGCTGTGGAGTTTTGAGCGCCTTGAGTGAGGAGCTCCATGTGAGTTTAGTGTGGTTGCTCAACCTGCTTGATTCCATCCCACTGGGCTCAATGGGCATTGGACCGGAAGTGACCAAACAGGGTTTCCTAGATCGCTGCTAGCACAGCTGATGGTATGTGAAGTGAATGAGGCAGGTGGAGTTGTTTTGGCACTGGAAGAGCTGTGCTGCTGCTTCGGGCAGTTGCCATTCACCATTGCCTTGAGTTCCCTAGGTGTCATATCCACTTTCAGACATATGTGGTGCCAGAGCACTTGGTTTCCATGGCAGCGGGAAATGGCTTGGGCGCTGAACTTGTGTTTGGCTGTGGAGTTTTGAGCGACTTGAATGAGGAGCTCCATGTGAGTTTAGTGTGGGTGCTCAACCTGCTTGATTCCATCCCACTGGGCTCAATGGGCATTGGACCGGAAGTGACCAAACAGGGTTTCCTAGATAGCTGCTAGCACAGCTGATGGTATGTGAAGTTCATGACTGAGGTGGAGTTGTTTTGGCACTGGAAGAGCTGTGCTGCTGCTTCGGGCAGTTGCCATTCACCACCGCCCTGAGTTCGCTAGGTGTCATAGCCACTTTCAGACATATGTGGTGCCAGAGCATTTGGTTTCCATGGCAGCGGGAAATGGCTTTGCGCTGAACTTGTGTTTGGCTGTGGAGTTTTGAGCACCCTGAGTGAGGAGCTCCACGTGAGGTTAGTGTGGGTGCTCAACCTGCTTGATTCCATCCCAATGGGCTCAATGGGCATTGGACCGGAAGTGACCAAACAGGTTTTCCTAGATAGCTGCTAGCACAGCTGATGGTATGTGAAGTGAATGAGGCAGGTGGAGTTGTTTTGGCACTGGAAGAGCTGTGCTGCTGCTTCGGGCAGTTGCCATTCACAACCGCCCTGAGTTCCCTAGGTGTCATATCCACTTTCAGACATATGTGGTGCCAGAGCACTTGGTTTCCATGGCAGCGGGAAATGGCTTGGGCGCTGAACTTGTGTTTGGCTGTGGAGTTTTGAGCGCCTTGAGTGAGGAACTCCATGTTAGTTTAGTGTGGGTGCTCAACCTGCTTGATTCCATCCCACTGGGCTCAATGGGCATTGGACTGGAAGTGACCAAACAGGGTTTCCTAGATAGCTGCTAGCACAGCTGATGGTATGTGAAGTTCATGAGGCAGGTAGAGTAGTTTTGGCACTGCAAGAGCTGTTCTGCTTCAGCTTTGGCCAGTTGCCATTCACCACCGCCCTGAGTTCCCTAGGTGTCATAGCCACTTTCAGACATATGTGGTGCCAGAGCACTTGGTTTCCATGGCAGCGGGAAATGGCTTGGGCGCTGAACTTGTGTTTGGCTGTGCAGGCTTTGAGCGCCTTGAGTGAGGAGCTCCATGTTAGTTTAGTGTGGGTGCTCAACCTGCTTGATTCCATCCCACTGGGCTCAATGGGCATTGGACCGGAAGTGACCAAACAGGGTTTCCTAGATAGCTGCTAGCAGAGCTGATGGTATGTGAAGTTCATGAGGCAGGTGGAGTTGTTTTGGCACTGGAAGAGCTGTGCTGCTGCTTCGGGCAGTTGCCATTCACAACCGCCCTGAGTTCCCTGGGTGTCATAGCCACTTTCAGACATATGTGGTGCCAGAGCACTTGGTTTCCATGGCAGCGGGAAATGGCTTGGGCGCTGAACTTGTGTTTGGCTGTGGAGTTTTGAGCGCCTTGAGTGAGGAGCTCCAGGTGAGTTTAGTGTGGGTGCTCAACCTGCTTGATTCCATCCCACTGTGCCCAATGGGCATTGGACCGGAAGTGACCAAACAGGGTTTCCTAGATAGCTGCTAGCACAGCTGATGGTATGTGAAGTGAATGAGGCAGGTGGAGTTGTTTTGGCACTGGAAGAGCTGTGCTGCTGCTTCGGGCAGTTGCCATTCACCACCGTCCTGAGTTTCCTAGGTGTCATAGCCACTTGCAGACATATGTGGTGCCAGAGCACTTGGTTTCCATGGCAGCGGGAAATGGCTTGGGCGCTGAACTTGTGTTTGGCTGTGTAGTTTTGAGCGCCTTGAGTGAGGAGCTCCATGTGAGTTTAGTGTGGGTGCTCAACCTGCTTGATTCCATCCCACTGGGCTCAATGGGCATTGGACCGGAAGTGACCAAACAGGGTTTCCTAGATCGCTGCTAGCACAGCTGATGGTATGTGAAGTGAATGAGGCAGGTGGAGTTGTTTTGGCACTGGAAGAGCTGTGCTGCTGCTTCGGGCAGTTGCCATTCACCACCGCCCTGAGTTCCCTAGGTGTCATAGCCACTTTCAGACATATGTGGTGCCAGAGCACTTGGTTTCCATGGCAGCGGGAAATGGCTTGGGCGCTGAACTTGTGTTTGGCTGTGCAGGCTTTGAGCGCCTTGAGTGAGGAGCTCCATGTTAGTTTAGTGTGGGTGCTCAACCTGCTTGATTCCATCCCACTGGGCTCAATGGGCATTGGACCGGAAGTGACCAAACAGGGTTTCCTAGATAGCTGCTAGCACAGCTGATGGTATGTGAAGTTCATGAGGCAGGTGGAGTTGTTTTGGCACTGGAAGAGCTGTGCTGCTGCTTCGGGCAGTTGCCATTCACAACCGCCCTGAGTTCCCTGGGTGTCATAGCCACTTTCAGACATATGTGGTGCCAGAGCACTTGGTTTCCATGGCAGCGGGAAATGGCTTGGGCGCTGAACTTGTGTTTGGCTGTGGAGTTTTGAGCGACTCGAGTGAGGAGCTCCATGTTAGTTTAGTGTGGGTGCTCAACCTGCTTGATTTCATCCCACTGGGCTCAATGGGCTTTGGACCGGAAGTGACCAAACAGGGTTTCCTAGATCACTGCTAGCACAGCTGATGGTATGTGAAGTGAATGTGGCAGGTGGAGTTGTTTTGGCACTGGAAGAGCTGTGCTGCTGCTTCCGGCAGTTGCCATTCACCACAGCCCTGAGTTCCCTGGGTGTCATAGCCACTTTCACACATATGTGGTGCCAGAGCACTTGGTTTCCATGGCAGCGGGAAATGGCTTGGGATCTGAACTTGTGTTTGGCTGTGGAGTTTTGAGTGCCTTGAGTGAGGAGCTCCATGTGAGTTTAGTGTGGGTGCTCAACCTGCTTGATTCCATCCCACTGGGCTCAATGGGCATTGGACCGGAAGTGACCAAACAGGGTTTCCTAGATAGCTGCTAGCACAGCTGATGGTATGTGAAGTTCATGAGGCAGATGGAGTTGTTTTGGCACTGGAAGAGCTGTGCTGCTGCTTCGGGCAGTTGCCATTCACCACCTCACTGAGTTCCCTAGGTGTCATAGCCACTTTCAGACATATGTGGTGCCTGAGCACTTGGTTTCCATGGCAGCGGGAAATGGCTTGGGCGCTGAACTTGTGTTTGGCTGTGGAGTTTTGAGCGCCTTGAGTGAGGAACTCCATGTTAGTTTAGTGTGGGTGCTCAACCTGCTTGATTCCATCCCACTGGGCTCAATGGGCATTGGACCGGAAGTGACCAAACAGGGTTTCCTAGATAGCTGCTAGCCCAGCTGATGGTATGTGAAGTGAATGAGGCAGGTAGAGTAGTTTTGGCACTGCAAGAGCTGTGTGCTTCAGCTTTGGGCAGTTGCCATTCACCACCGCCCTGAGTTCCCTAGGTTTCATATCCACTTTCAGACATATGTGCTGCTAGAGCACTTGGTTTCCATGGCAGCGGGAAATGGCTTGGGCGCTGAACTTGTGTTTGGCTGTGGAGTTTTGACCGCCTCGAATGAGGAGCTCCATGTGAGTTTAGTGTGGGTGCTCAACCTGCTTGATTCCATCCCACTGGGCTCAATGGGCATTGGACCGGAAGTGACCAAACAGGGTTTCCTAGATAGCTGCTAGCACAGCTGATGGTATGTGAAGTTCATGAGGCAGATGGAGTTGTTTTGGCACTGGAAGAGCTGTGCTGCTGCTTCGGGCAGTTGCCATTCACCACCTCACTGAGTTCCCTAGGTGTCATAGCCACTTTCAGACATATGTGGTGCTAGAGCACTTGATTTCCATGGCAGCGGGAAATGGCTTGGGCGCTGAACTTGTGTTTGGCTGTGGAGTTTTGAGCGCCTTGAGTGAGGAGCTCCAGGTGAGTTTAGTGTGGGTGCTCAACCTGCTTGATTCCATCCCACTGGGCCCAATGGGCATTGGACCGGAAGTGACCAAACAGGGTTTCCTAGATAGCTGCTAGCACAGCTGATGGTATGTGAAGTGAATGAGGCAGGTGGAGTTGTTTTGGCACTGGAAGAGCTGTGCTGCTGCTTCGGGCAGTTGCCATTCACCACCGTCCTGAGTTTCCTAGCTGTCATAGCCACTTGCAGACATATGTGGTGCCAGAGCACTTGGTTTCCATGGCAGCGGGAAATGGCTTGGGCGCTGAACTTGTGTTTGGCTGTGGAGTTTTGAGCGCCTTGAGTGAGGAGCTCCATGTGAGTTTAGTGTGGGTGCTCAACCTGCTTGATTCCATCCCACTGGGCTCAATGGGCATTGGACCGGAAGTGACCAAACAGGGTTTCCTAGATCGCTGCTAGCACAGCTGATGGTATGTGAAGTGAATGAGGCAGGTGGAGTTGTTTTGGCACTGGAAGAGCTGTGCTGCTGCTTCGGGCAGTTGCCATTCACCACCGCCCTGAGTTCCCTAGGTGTCATAGCCACTTTCAGACATATGTGGTGCCAGAGCACTTGGTTTCCATGGCAGCGGGAAATGGCTTGGGGGCTGAACTTGTGTTTGGCTGTGCAGGCTTTGAGCGCCTTGAGTGAGGAGCTCCATGTTAGTTTATTGTGGGTGCTCAACCTGCTTGATTCCATCCCACTGGGCTCAATGGGCATTGGACCGGAAGTGACCAAACAGGGTTTCCTAGATAGCTGCTAGCACAGCTGATGGTATGTGAAGTTCATGAGGCAGATGGAGTTGTTTTGGCACTGGAAGAGCTGTGCTGCTGCTTCGGGCAGTTGCCATTCACCACCTCACTGAGTTCCCTAGGTGTCATAGCCACTTTCAGACATATGTGGTGCCTGAGCACTTGGTTTCCATGGCAGCGGGAAATGCCTGGGCGCTGAACTTGTGTTTGGCTGTGGAGTTTTGAGCGCCTTGAGTGAGGAGCTCCATGTTAGTTTAGTGTGGGTGCTCAACCTGCTTGATTCCATCCCACTGGGCTCAATGGGCATTGGACCGGAAGTGACCAAACAGGGTTTCCTAGATAGCTGCTAGCACAGCTGATGGTATGTGAAG
Source organism: Ochotona princeps (assembly GCF_030435755.1). NCBI lineage: Eukaryota > Metazoa > Chordata > Mammalia > Lagomorpha > Ochotonidae > Ochotona > Ochotona princeps. The sequence continues at coordinate 100,289,069 of NC_080835.1, read as the reverse complement.
TGAATGAGGCAGGTAGAGTAGTTTTGGCACTGCAAGAGCTGTGCTGCTTCAGCTTTGGGCAGTTGCCATTCACCACCGCCCTGAGTTCCCTAGGTTTCATATCCACTTGCAGACATATGTGGTGCCAGAGCACTTGGTTTCCATGGCAGCGGGAAATGGCTTGGGCGCTGAACTTGTGTTTGGCTGTGGAGTTTTGACCGCCTTGAATGAGGAGCTCCATGTGAGTTTAGTGTGGGTGCTCAACCTGCTTGATTCCATCCCACTGGGCTCCATGTTCCTTGGACCGGAAGTGACCAAACAGGGTTTCCTAGATAGCTGCTAGCACAGCTGATGGTATGTGAAGTTCATGAGGCAGATGGAGTTGTTTTGGCACTGGAAGAGCTGTGCTGCTGCTTCGGGCAGTTGCCATTCACCACCGTCCTGAGTTTCCTAGGTGTCATAGCCACTTGCAGACATATGTGGTGCCAGAGCACTTGGTTTCCACGGCAGCGGGAAATGGCTTGGGCGCTGAACTTGTGTTTGGCTGTGGAGTTTTGAGCGCCTTGAGTGAGGAGCTCCATGTGAGTTTAGTGTGGGTGCTCAACCTGCTTGATTCCATCCCACTGGGCTCAATGGGCATTGGACCGGAAGTGACCAAACAGGGTTTCCTAGATCGCTGCTAGCACAGCTGATGGTATGTGAAGTGAATGAGGCAGGTGGAGTTGTTCTGGCACTGGAAGAGCTGTGCTGCTGCTTCGGGCAGTTGCCATTCACCACCGCCCTGAGTTCCCTAGGTGTCATATCCACTTTCAGACATATGTGGTGCCAGAGCACTTGGTTTCGACGGCAGCGGGAAATGGCTTGGGCGCTGAACTTGTGTTTGGCTGTGGAGTTTTGAGCGCCTTGAGTGAGGAGCTCCAGGTGAGTTTAGTGTGGGTGCTCAACCTGCTTGATTCCATCCCACTGGGCTCAATGGGCATTGGACAGGAAGTGACCAAACAGGGTTTCCTAGATAGCTGCTAGCACAGCTGATGGTATGTGAAGTTCACGAGGCAGGTGGAGTTGTTTTGGCACTGGAAGAGCTGTGCTGCTGCTTCGGGCAGTTGCCACTCAACACCGCCCTGAGATCCCTAGGTGTCATATCCACTTTCAGACATATGTGCTTCCTGAGCACTTGGTTTCCATGGCAGCGGGAAATGGCTTGGGAGCTGAACTTGTGTTTGGCTGTGGAGTTTTGAGCGCCTTGAGTGAGGAGCTCCATGTGAGTTTAGTGTGGGTGCTCAACCTGCTTAATTCCATCCCACTGGGCTCAATAGGCATTGGACAGGAAGTGACCAAACAGGGTTTCCTAGATAGCTGCTAGCACAGCTGATGGTATGTGAAGTTCATGACTGAGGTGGAGTTGTTTTGGCACTGGAAGAGCTGTGCTGCTGCTTCGGGCAGTTGCAATTCACCACCGCCCTGAGTTCCCTAGGTGTCATAGCCACTTTGAGACATATGTGGTGCCAGAGCACTTGGTTTCCATGGCAGCGGGAAATGGCTTGGGCGCTGAACTTGTGTTTGGCTGTGGAGTTTTGAGCGCCTTGAGTGAGGAGCTCCATGTTAGCTTAGTTTGGGTGCTCAACCTGCTTGATTCCATCCCACTGGGCTCAATGGGCATTGGACCGGAAGTGACCAAACAGGGTTTCCTAGATAGCTGCTAGCACAGCTGATGGTATGTGAAGTTCATGAGGCAGGTGGAGTTGTTTTGGCACTGGAAGAGCTGTGCTGCTGCTTCGGGCAGTTGCCATTCACCACCGCCCTGAGTTCCCTAGGTGTCATATCCACTTTCAGACATATGTGCTGCTAGAACACTTGGTTTCCACGGCACCAGGAAATGGCTTGGGCGCTGAACTTGTGTTTGGCTGTGGAGTTTTGAGCGCCTTGAGTGAGGAGCTCCATGTTAGTTTAGTGTGTGTGCTCAACCTGCTTGATTCTTTCCGACTGGGCTTAATGGGTATTGGACAGGAAGTGACCAAACAGGGTTTCCTAGATAGCTGCTAGCACAGCTGATGGTATGTGAAGTGAATGAGGCAGGTGGAGTTGTTTTGGCACTGGAAGAGCTGTGCTGCTGCTTCGGGCAGTTGCCACTCAACACCGCCCTGAATTCCCTAGGTGTCATAGCCACTTGCAGACATATGTGGTGCCAGAGCACTTGGTTTCCACGGCAGCAGGTAATGGCTTGGGCGCTGAACTTGTGTTTGGCTGTGGAGTTTTGAGCGCCTTGAGTGAGGAGCTCCATGTGAGTTTAGTGTGGGTGCTCAACCTGCTTGATTCCATCCCACTGGGCTCAATGGGCATTGGACCGGAAGTGACCAAACAGGGTTTCCTAGATAGCTGCTAGCACAGCTGATGGTATGTGAAGTGAATGAGGCAGGTGGAGTTGTTTTGACACTGGAAGAGCTGTGCTGCTGCTTCGGGAAGTTGCAATTCACCACCGCCCTGAGTTCCCTAGGTGTCATAGCCACTTTCAGACATATGTGGTGCCAGAGCCCTTTTTTTCCATGGCAGCGGGAAATGGCTTGGGCGCTGAACTTGTGTTTGGCTGTGGAGTTTTGAGCGCCTTGAGTGAGGAGCCACATGTTAGTTTTTTGTGGGTGCTCAACCTGCTTGATTCCATCCCACTGGGCTCAATGGGCATTGGACCGGAAGTGACCAAACAGGGTTTCCTAGATAGCTGCTAGCACAGCTGATGGTATGTGAAGTTCATGACTGAGGTGGAGTTGTTTTGGCACTGGAAGAGCTGTGCTGCTGCTTCGGGCAGTTGCAATTCACCACCGCCCTGAGTTCCCTAGGTGTCATAGCCACTTTCAGACATATGTGGTGCCAGAGCACTTGGTTTCCATGGCAGCGGGAAATGGCTTGGGCGCTGAACTTGTGTTTGGCTGTGGAGTTTTGAGCGCCTTGAGTGAGGAGCTCCATGTTAGCTTAGTGTGGGTGCTCAAATTGTTTGATTCCATCCCCCTGGGCTCAATGGGCATTGGACCGGAAGTGACCAAACAGGGTTTCCTAGATAGCTGCTAGCACAGCTGATGGTATGTGAAGTTCATGAGGCAGGTGGAGTTGTTTTGGCACTGGAAGAGCTGTGCTGCTGCTTCGGGCAGTTGCCATTCACCACCGCCCTGAGTTCCCTAGGTGTCATATCCACTTTCAGACATATGTGGTGCTAGAACACTTGGTTTCCACGGCACCAGGAAATGGCTTGGGCGCTGAACTTGTGTTTGGCTGTGGAGTTTTGAGCGCCTTGAGTGAGGAGCTCCATGTTAGTTTAGTGTGTGTGCTCAACCTGCTTGATTCTTTCCGACTGGGCTTAATGGGTATTGGACAGGAAGTGACCAAACAGGGTTTCCTAGATAGCTGCTAGCACAGCTGATGGTATGTGAAGTGAATGAGGCAGGTGGAGTTGTTTTGGCACTGGAAGAGCTGTGCTGCTGCTTCGGGCAGTTGCCACTCAACACCGCCCTGAATTCCCTAGGTGTCATAGCCACTTGCAGACATATGTGGTGCCAGAGCACTTGGTTTCCACGGCAGCAGGTAATGGCTTGGGCGCTGAACTTGTGTTTGGCTGTGGAGTTTTGAGCGCCTTGAGTGAGGAGCTCCATGTGAGTTTAGTGTGGGTGCTCAACCTGCTTGATTCCATCCCACTGGGCTCAATGGGCATTGGACAGGAAGTGACCAAACAGGGTTTCCTAGATAGCTGCTAGCACAGCTGATGGTATGTGAAGTTCACGAGGCAGGTGGAGTTGTTTTGGCACTGGAAGAGCTGTGCTGCTGCTTCGGGCAGTTGCCACTCAACACCGCCCTGAGTTCCCTAGGTGTCATATCCACTTTCAGACATATGTGGTGCCAGAGCACTTGGTTTCCATGGCAGCGGGAAATGGCTTGGGAGCTGAACTTGTGTTTGGCTGTGGAGTTTTGAGCGCCTTGAGTGAGGAGCTCCATGTGAGTTTAGTGTGGGTGCTCAACCTGCTTAATTCCATCCCACTGGGCTCAATAGGCATTGGACAGGAAGTGACCAAACAGGGTTTCCTAGATAGCTGCTAGCACAGCTGATGGTATGTGAAGTTCATGACTGAGGTGGAGTTGTTTTGGCACTGGAAGAGCTGTGCTGCTGCTTCGGGCAGTTGCAATTCACCACCGCCCTGAGTTCCCTAGGTGTCATAGCCACTTTGAGACATATGTGGTGCCAGAGCACTTGGTTTCCATGGCAGCGGGAAATGGCTTGGGCGCTGAACTTGTGTTTGGCTGTGGAGTTTTGAGCGCCTTGAGTGAGGAGCTCCATGTTAGCTTAGTTTGGGTGCTCAACCTGCTTGATTCCATCCCACTGGGCTCAATGGGCATTGGACCGGAAGTGACCAAACAGGGTTTCCTACATAGCTGCTAGCACAGCTGATGGTATGTGAAGTTCATGAGGCAGGTGGAGTTGTTTTGGCACTGGAAGAGCTGTGCTGCTGCTTCGGGCAGTTGCCATTCACCACCGCCCTGAGTTCCCTAGGTGTCATATCCACTTTCAGACATATGTGCTGCTAGAACACTTGGTTTCCACGGCACCAGGAAATGGCTTGGGCGCTGAACTTGTGTTTGGCTGTGCAGGTTTTGAGCGCCTTGAGTGAGGAGCTCCATGTTAGTTTAGTGTGTGTGCTCAACCTGCTTGATTCTTTCCGACTGGGCTTAATGGGTATTGGACAGGAAGTGACCAAACAGGGTTTCCTAGATAGCTGCTAGCACAGCTGATGGTATGTGAAGTGAATGAGGCAGGTGGAGTTGTTTTGGCACTGGAAGAGCTGTGCTGCTGCTTCGGGCAGTTGCCACTCAACACCGCCCTGAATTCCCTAGGTGTCATAGCCACTTGCAGACATATGTGGTGCCAGAGCACTTGGTTTCCACGGCAGCAGGTAATGGCTTGGGCGCTGAACTTGTGTTTGGCTGTGGAGTTTTGAGCGCCTTGAGTGAGGAGCTCCATGTGAGTTTAGTGTGGGTGCTCAACCTGCTTGATTCCATCCCACTGGGCTCAATGGGCATTGGACAGGAAGTGACCAAACAGGGTTTCCTAGATAGCTGCTAGCACAGCTGATGGTATGTGAAGTGAATGAGGCAGGTGGAGTTGTTTTGACACTGGAAGAGCTGTGCTGCTGCTTCGGGAAGTTGCAATTCACCACCGCCCTGAGTTCCCTAGGTGTCATAGCCACTTTCAGACATATGTGGTGCCAGAGCCCTTTTTTTCCATGGCAGCGGGAAATGGCTTGGGCGCTGAACTTGTGTTTGGCTGTGGATTTTTGAGCGCCTTGAGTGAGGAGCCTCATGTTAGTTTATTGTGGGTGCTCAACCTGCTTGATTCCATCCCACTGGGCTCAATGGGCATTGGACCGGAAGTGACCAAACAGGGTTTCCTAGATAGCTGCTAGCACAGCTGATGGTATGTGAAGTTCATGAGGCAGGTGGAGTTGTTTTGGCACTGGAAGAGCTGTGCTGCTGCTTCGGGCATTTGCCATTCACCACCGCCCTGAGTTCCCTAGGTGTCATATCCACTTTAAGACATATGTGGTGCCAGAGCACTTGGTTTCCACGGCAGCAGGAAATGGCTTGGGGGCTGAACTTGTGTTTGGCTGTGCAGGTTTTGAGCGCCTTGAGTGAGGAGCTCCAGGTGAGTTTAGTGTGGGTGCTCAACCTGCTTGATTCCATCAAACTGGGCTCAATGGGCATTGGACCGGAAGTGACCAAACAGGGTTTCCCAGATAGCTGCTAGCACAGCTGATGGTATGTGAAGTTCATGAGGCAGGTGGAGTTGTTTTGGCACTGGAAGAGCTGTGCTGCTGCTTCGGGCAGTTGCCATTCACCACCGCCCTGAGTTCCCTAGGTGTCATAGCCACTTTCAGACCTATGTGGTGCCAGAGCACTTGGTTTCCATGGCAGCGGGAAATGGCTTGGTCGCTGAACTTGTGTTTGGCTGTGCAGGTTTTGAGCGCCTTGAGTGAGGAGCTCCATGTGAGTTTAGTGTGGGTGCTCAACCTGCTTGTTTCATCGCACTGGGCTCAATGGGCATTGGACCGGAAGTGACCAAACAGGGTTTCCTAGATAGCTGCTAGCACAGCTGATGGTATGTGAAGTTCATGAGGCAGGTGGAGTTGTTTTGGTACTGGAAGAGCTGTGCTGCTGCTTCGAAGTGTTGCCATTCACCACCGCCCTGAGTTCCCTAGGTGTCATATCCTCTTTCAGACATATGTGGTGCCAGAGCACTTGGTTTCCACGGCAATGAGAAATGGCTTGGGCGCTGAACTTGTGTTTGGCTGTGCAGGTTTTGAGCGCCTTGAGTGAGGAGCTCCATTTGAGTTTAGTGTGGGTGCTCAACCTGCTTGATTCCATCCCACTGGGCTCAATGGGCATTGGACAGGAAGTGACCAAACAGGGTTTCCTAGATAGCTGCTAGCACAGCTGATGGTATGTGAAGTTCATGACTGAGGTGGGGTTGTTTTGGCACTGGAAGAGCTGTGCTGCTACTTCGAGCAGTTGCCATTCACCACCGCCCTGAGTTCCCTAGGTGTCATATCCACTTTCAGACATATGTGGTGCCAGAGCCCTTTTTTTCCATGGCAGCGGGAAATGGCTTGGGTGCTGAACTTGTGTTTGGCTGTGCAGGTTTTGAGCGCCTTGAGTGAGGAGCTCCAGGTGAGTTTAGTGTGGGTGCTCAACCTGCTTGATTCCATCCCACTGGGCTCAATGGGCATTGGACCGGAAGTGACCAAACAGGGTTTCCTAGATAGCTGCTAGCACAGCTGATGGTAGGTGAAGTTCATGAGGCAGGTGGAGTTGTTTTGGCACTGGAAGAGCTGTGCTGCTGCTTCGGGCAGTTGCCATTCACCACCGCACTGAGTTCCCTAGGTGTCATAGCCACTTTCACACATATGTGGTGCCAGAGCACTTTGTTTCCATGGCAGCGGGAAATGGCTTGGGCGCTGAACTTGTGTTTGGCTGTGCAGGCTTTGAGCGCCTTGAGTGAGGAGCTCCATGTGAGTTTAGTGTGGGTACTCAACCTGCTTGTTTCATCCCACTGGGCTCAGTGGGCATTGGACAGGAAGTGACCAAACAGGGTTTCCTAGATAGCTGCTAGCACAGCTGATGGTATGTGAAGTTCATGACTGAGGTGGAGTTGTTTTGGCACTGGAAGAGCTGTGCTACTGCTTCGGGCAGTTGCCATTCACCACCGCCCTGAGTTCCCTAGGTGTCATATCCACTTTCAGACATATGTGGTGCCAGAGCACTTGGATTCCACGGCACCAGGAAATGGCTTGGGTGCTGAACTTGTGTTTGGCTGTGGAGTTTTGAGCACCTTGAGTGAGGAGCTCCATGTGAGTTTAGTGTGGGTGCTCAACCTGCTTGATTCCATCCCACTGGGCTCAATGGGCATTGGACAGGAAGTGACCAAACAGGGTTTCCTAGATCGCTGCTAGCACAGCTGATGGTATGTGAAGTGAATGAGGCAGGTGGAGTTGTTTTGGCACTGGAAGAGCTGTGCTTCTGCTGCGGGCAGTTGCCATTCACCACCGCCCTGAGTTCCCTAGGTGTCATATCCACATTCAGACATATGTGGTGCCAGAGCACTTGGTTTCCATGGCAGCGGGAAATGGCTTGGGCGCTGAACTTGTGTTTGGCTGTGCAGGTTTTGAGCGCCTTGAGTGAGGAGCTCCAGGTGAGTTTAGTGTGGGTGCTCAACCTGCTTGATTCCATCCCACTGGGCTCAATGGGCATTGGACCGGAAGTGACCAAACAGGGTTTCCTAGATAGCTGCTAGCACAGCTGATGGTATGCGAAGTTCATGAGGCAGGTGGAGTTGTTTTGGCACTGGAAGAGCTGTGCTGCTGCTTCGGGCAGTTGCCATTCACCACCGCCCTGAGTTCCCTAGGTGTCATAGCCACTTTCAGCCATGTGTGGTGCCAGAGCACTTGGTTTCCATGGCAGCGGGAAATGGCTTTTGCGCTGAACTTGTGTTTGGCTGTGCAGGTTTTGAGCGCCTTGAGTGAGGAGCTCCAGGTGAGTTTAGTGTGGGTGCTCAACCTGCTTGATTCCATCCCACTGGGCTCAATGGGCATTGGACCGGAAGTGACCAAACAGGGTTTCCTAGATAGCTGCTAGCAGAGCTGATGGTATGTGAAGTGAATGAGGCAGGTGGAGTTGTTTTGGCACTGGAAGAGCTGTGCTGCTGCTTCGGGCAGTTGCCATTCACCACCGCCCTGAGTTCCCTAGGTGTCATAGCCACTTTCAGCCATGTGTGGTGCCAGAGCACTTGGTTTCCACGGCACCAGGAAATGGCTTGGGCGCAGAACTTGTGTTTGGCTGTGGAGTTTTGAGCGCCTTGAGTGAGGAGCTCCATGTGAGTTTAGTGTGGGTGCTCAACCTGCTTGATTCCATCCCACTGGGCTCAATGGGCATTGGACCGGAAGTGACCAAACAGGGTTTCCTAGAACGCTGCTAGCACAGCTGATGGTATGTGAAGTGAATGAGGCAGGTGGAGTTGTTTTGGCACTGGAAGAGCTGTGCTGCTGCTTTGAGCAGTTGCCATTCACCACTGCCCTGAGTTCCCTTGGTTTCATAGCCACTTTCAGACATATGTGCTTCCAGAGCACTTGGTTTCCATGGCAGCGGGAAATGGCTTGGGCGCTGAACTTGTGTTTGGCTGTGGATTTTTGAGCACCTTGAGTGAGGATCTCCATGTTAGTTTAGTGTGGGTGCTCAACCTCCTTGATTCCATCCCCCTGGGCTCAATGGGCATTGGACCGGAAGTGACCAAACAGGGTTTCCTAGATAGCTGCTAGCACAGCTGATGGTATGTGAAGTTCATGAGGCAGGTGGAGTTTTTTTGGCACTGGAAGAGCTGTGCTGCTGCTTCGAGCAGTTGCCATTCACCACCGCCCTGAGTTCCATAGGTGTCATATCCACTTTCAGACATATGTCGTGCCAGAGCACTTGGTTTCCATGGCAGCGGGAAATGGCTTGGGAGTTGAACTTGTGTTTGGCTGTGCAGGTTTTGAGCGCCTTGAGTGGGGAGCTCCATGTTAGTTTAGTGTCGGTGCTCAACCTGCTTGATTCCATCCCACTGGGCTCAATAGGCATTGGACAGGAAGTGACCAAACAGGGTTTCCTAGATAGCTGCTAGCACAGCTGATGGTATGTGAAGTGAATGAGGCAGGTGGAGTTGTTTTGGCACTGGAAGAGCTGTGCTGCTTCTGCTTCGAGCAGTTGCCATTCAACACCGCCCTGAGTTCCCTAGGTGTCATATCCACTTTCAGACATATGTGATGCCAGAGCACTTGGTTTCCATGGCAGCGGGAAATGGCCTTGGTGCTGAACTTGTGTTTGGCTGTGCAGGTTTTGAGCGCCTTGAGTGAGGATCTCCATGTGAGTTTAGTGTGGGTGCTCAACCTGCTTGATTCCATCCCACTGGGCTCAATGGGCATTGGACCGGAAGTGACCAAACAGGGTTTCCTAGATAGCTGCTAGCACAGCTGATGGTATGTGAAGTGACTGAGGCAGGTGGAGTTGTTTTGGCACTGGAAGAGCTGTGCTGCTGCTTCGGGCAGTTGCCATTCACCACCGTCCTGAGTTTCCTAGTTGTCATATCCACTTTCAGACATATGTGGTGCCAGAGCACTTGGTTTCCATGGCAGCGGGAAATGGCTTGGGCGCTGAACTTGTGTTTGGCTGTCGAGTTTTGAGCGCCTTGAGTGAGGAGCTCCATTTGAGTTTAGTGTGGGTGCTCAACCTGCTTGATTCCATCCCACTGGGCTCAATAGGCTTTGGACCGGAAGTGACCAAACAGGGTTTCCTAGATAGCTGCTAGCACAGCTGATGTTATGTGAAGTTCATGACTGAGGTGGAGTTGTTTTGGCACTGGAAGAGCTGTGCTGCTACTTCGAGCAGTTGCCATTCACCACCGCCCTGAGTTCCCTTGGTGTCATATCCACTTTCAGACATATGTGGTGCCAGAGCACTTCGTTTCCATGGCAGCGGGAAATGGCTTGGGAGCTGAACTTGTGTTTGGCTGTGGAGTTTTGAGCTCCTTGAGTGAGGAGCTCCAGGTGAGTTTAGTGTGGGTGCTCAACCTGCTTGATTCCATCCCACTGGGCTCAATGGGCATTGGACCGGAAGTGACCAAACAGGGTTTCCTAGATAGCTGCTAGCACAGCTGATGGTATGTGAAGTGAATGAGGCAGGTGGAGTTGTTTTGGCACTGGAAGAGCTGTGCTGCTGCTTCGGGCAGTTGCCATTCACCACCGCCCTGAGTTCCCTAGGTGTCATATCCACTTTCAGACATATGTGGTGCCAGAGCACTTGGTTTCCACGGCACCAGGAAATGGCTTGGGTGCTGAACTTGTGTTTGGCTGTGCAGGTTTTGAGCGCCTTGAGTGAGGAGCTCCAGGTGAGTTTACTGTGGGTGCTCCACCTGCTTGATTCCATCCCACTGGGCTCAATGGGCATTGGACAGGAAGTGACCAAACAGGGTTTCCTAGATAGCTGCTAGCACAGCTGATGGTGGGTGAAGTTCATGAGGCAGGTGGAGTTGTTTTGGCACTGGAAGAGCTGTGCTGCTGCTTCGGGCAGTTGCCATTCACCACCGCCCTGAGTTCCCTAGGTGTCATATCGACTTTCACACATATGTGGTGCCAGAGCACTTTGTTTCCATGGCAGCGGGAAATGGCTTGGGCGCTGAACTTGTGTTTGGCTGTGCAGGTTTTGAGCGCCTTGAGTGAGGAGCTCCAGGTGAGTTTAGTGTGGGTGCTCAACCTGCTTGTTTCATCCCACTGGGCTCAGTGGGCATTGGACAGGAAGTGACCAAACAGGGTTTCCTAGATAGCTGCTAGCACAGCTGATGGTATGTGAAGTTCATGAGGCAGGTGGAGTTGTTTTGGCACTGGAAGAGCTGTGCTACTGCTTCGGGCAGTTGCCATTCACCACCGCCCTGAGTTTCCTATGTGTCATATCCACTTTCAGACATATGTGGTGCCAGAGCACTTGGATGCCACGGCACCAGGAAATGGCTTGGGCGCTGAACTTGTGTTTGGCTGTGGAGTTTTGAGCACCTTGAGTGAGGAGCTCCATGTGAGTTTAGTGTGGGTGCTCAACCTGCTTGATTCCATCCCACTGGGCTCAATGGGCATTGGACCGGAAGTGACCAAACAGGGTTTCCTAGATCGCTGCTAGCACAGCTGATGGTATGTGAAGTTCATGAGGCAGGTGGAGTTGTTTTGGCACTGGAAGAGCTGTGCTGCTGCTTCCAGCAGTTGCCATTCAGCACCGCCCTGAGTTCCCTAGGTGTCATATCCACTTTCAGACATATGTGATGCCATAGCACATGGTTCCATGGCAGCGGGAAATGGCTTGGGCGCTGAACTTGTGTTTGGCTGTGGATTTTTGAGCTCCTTGAGTGAGGAGCTCCAGGTGAGTTTAGTGTGGGTGCTCAACCTGCTTGATTCCATCCCACTGGGCTCAATGGGCATTGGACCGGAAGTGACCAAACAGGGTTTCCTAGATAGCTGCTAGCACAGCTGATGGTATGTGAAGTTCATGAGGCAGGTGGAGTTGTTTTGGCACTGGAAGAGCTGTGCTGCTTCTGCTTCGAGCAGTTGCCATTCAACACCGCCCTGAGTTCCCTAGGTGTCATATCCACTTTCAGACATATGTGATGCCAGAGCACTTGGTTTCCATGGCAGCGGGAAATGGCCTGGGTGCTGAACTTGTGTTTGGCTGTGGAGTTTTGAGCTCCTTGAGTGAGGAGCTCCAGGTGAGTTTAGTGTGGGTGCTCAACCTGCTTGATTCCATCCCACTGGGCTCAATGGGCATTGGACCGGAAGTGACCAAACAGGGTTTCCTAGATAGCTGCTAGCACAGCAAATGGTATGTGAAGTTCATGAGGCAGGTGGAGTTGTTTTGGCACTGGAAGAGCTGTGCTGCTGCTTCGGGCAGTTGCCATTCACCACCGCCCTGAGTTCCCTAGGTATCTTAGCCACTTTCAGACATATGTGCTGCCAGAGCACTTGGTTTCCACGGCACCAGGGAATTGCCTGGACGCAGAACTTGTGTTTGGCTGTGGAGTTTTGAGCACCTTGAGTGAGGAGCTCCATGTTAGTTTAGTGTGGGTGCTCAACCTGCTTGATTCCATCCCACTGGGCTCAATGGGCATTGGACCGGAAGTGACCAAACAGGGTTTCCTAGATAGCTGCTAGCACAGCTGATGGTATGTGAAGTGACTGAGGCAGGTGGAGTTGTTTTGGCACTGGAAGAGCTGTGCTGCTGCTTCGGGCAGTTGCCATTCACCACCTCACTGAGTTCCCTAGGTGTCATAGCCACTTTCAGACATATGTGGTGCCAGAGCACTTGGTTTCCATGGCAGCGGGAAATGGCTTGGGCGCTGAACTTGTGTTTGGCTGTGGAGTTTTGAGCGCCTTGAGTGAGGAGCTCCATTTGAGTTTAGTGTGGGTGCTCAACCTGCTTGATTCCATCCCACTGGGCTCAATGGGCATTGGACCGGAAGTGACCAAACAGGGTTTCCTAGATAGCTGCTAGCACAGCTGATGGTATGTGAAGTTCATGAGGCAGGTGGAGTTGTTTTGGCACTGGAAGAGCTGTGCTGCTGCTTCCAGCAGTTGCCATTCACCACCTCCCTGAGTTCCCTAGGTGTCATATCCACTTTCAGACATATGTGATGCCATAGCACATCTTTCCATGGCAGCGGGAAATGGCTTGGGCGCTGAACTTGTGTTTGACTGTGGAGTTTTGAGCGCCTTGAGTGAGGAGCTCCATGTGAGTTTAGTGTGGGTGCTCAACCTGCTTGATTCCATCCCACTGGGCTCAATGGGCATTGGACCGGAAGTGACCAAACAGGGTTTCCTAGAATGCTGTTAGCACAGCTGATGATATGTGAAGTGAATGAGGCAGGTGGAGTTGTTTTGGCACTGGAAGAGCTGTGCTGCTGCTTTGGGCAGTTGCCATTCACCACCGCCCTGAGTTCCCTAGGTATCATATCCACTTTCAGCCAGGTGTGGTGCCAGAGCACTTGGTTTCCATGGCAGCGGGAAATGGCTTGGGCGCTGAACTTGTGTTTGGCTGTGGAGATTTGAGCGCCTTGAGTGAGGAGCTCCATGTGAGTTTAGTGTGGGTGCTCAACCTGCTTGATTCCATCCCACTGGGCTCAATGGGCATTGGACCGGAAGTGACCAAACAGGGTTTCCTAGATAGCTACTTGCACAGCTGATGGTATCTGAAGTTCATGAGGCAGGTGGAGTTGTTTTGGCACTGGAAGAGCTGTGCTGCTGCTTCGGGCAGTTGCCATTCACCACCACCTTGAGTTTCCTAGTTGTCATAGCCACTTTCAGACATATGTGGTGCCAGAGCACTTGGTTTCCATGGCAGCGGGAAATGGCTTGGGCGCTGAACTTGTGTTTGGCTGTGGAGTTTTGAGCGCCTTGAGTGAGGAGCTCCGTGTTAGTTTAGTGTGGGTGCTCAACCTGCTTGATTCCATCCCACTGGGCTCAATGGGCATTGGACCGGAAGTGACCAAACAGGGTTTCCTAGATAGCTGCTAGCACAGCTGATGGTATGTGAAGTTCATGAGGCAGGTGGAGTTGTTCTGGCACTGGAAGAGCTGTGCTGCTGCTTCGGGCAGTTGCCATTCACCACCGCCCTGAGTTCCCTAGGTGTCATATCCACTTTCAGACATATGTGATGCCAGAGCACTTGGTTTCCACGGCACCAGGAAATGGTTTGATGGCTGAACTTGTGTTTGGCTGTGGAGTTTTGAGCACCTTGAGTGAGGAGCTCCATGTTAGTTTAGTGTGGGTGCTCAACCTGCTTGATTCCATCCCACTGGGCTCAATGGGCATTGGACCGGAAGTGACCAAACAGGGTTTCCTAGATAGCTGCTAGCACAGCTGATGGTATGTGAAGTTCATGAGGCAGGTAGAGTTGTTTTGGCACTGGAAGAGCTGTGCTGCTGCTTCGGGCAGTTGCCATTCACCACCGCCATGAGTTCCCTAGGTGTCATATCCACTTTCAGACATATGTGGTGCCAGAGCACTTGGTTTCCATGGCAGCGGGAAATGGCTTGGGCGCTGAACTTGTGTTTGGCTGTGGAGTTTTGAGCGCCTTGAGTGAGGAGCTCCGTGTTAGTTTAGTGTGGGTGCTCAACCTGCTTGATTCCATCCCACTGGGCTCAATGGGAATTGGAGAGGAAGTGACCAAACAGGGTTTCCTAGATAGCTGCTAGCACAGCTGATGGTATGTGAAGTTCATGAGGCAGGCGGCATTGTTTTGGCACTGGAAGAGCTGTGCTGCTGCTTCGGGCAGTTGCCATTCACCACCGTCCTGAGTTCCCTAGGTGTCATATCCACTTTCAGACATATGTGATGCCAGAGCACTTGGTTTCCACGGCACCGGGAAATGGTTTGGGGGCTGAACTTGTGTTTGGCTGTGGAGTTTTGAGCGCCTTTAGTGAGGAGCTCCATGTGAGTTTAGTGTGGGTGCTCAACCTGCTTGATTCCATCCCACTGGGCTCAATGGGCATTGGACCGGAAGTGACCAAACAGGGTTTCCTAGATACCTGCTAGCACAGCTGATGGTATGTGAAGTGAATGAGGCAGGTGGAGTTGTTTTGGCACTGGAAGAGCTGGTCTGCTGCTTCGGGCAGTTGCCATTCACCACTGTCCTGAGTTCCCTAGGTGTCATATCCACTTTCAGACATATGTGGTGCCAGAGCACTTGGTTTCCACGGCACCAGGAAATGGCCTGGGGGCTGAACTTGTGTTTGGCTGTGGAGTTTTGAACGCCTTGAGTGAGGAGCTCCGTGTTAGTTTAGAGTGGGTGCTCAACCTGCTCGATTCCATCCCACTGGGCTCAATGGGCATTGGACCGGAAGTGACCAAACAGGGTTTCCTAGATAGCTGCTAGCACAGCTGATGGTATGTGAAGTGAATGAGGCAGGTGGAGTTGTTTTGGCACTGGAAGAGCTGTGCTGCTGCTTCGGGCAGTTGCCATTCACCACCGTCCTGAGTTTCCTAGTTGTCATAGCCACTTTCAGACATATGTGGTGCCTGAGCACTTGGTTTCCATGGCAGCGGGAAATGCCTTATGCGCTGAACTTGTGTTTGGCTGTGGAATTTTGAGCGCCTTGAGTGAGGAGCTCCGTGTTAGTTTAGTGTGGGTGCTCAACCTGCTTGATTCCATCCCACTGGGCTCAATGGGCATTGGACCGGAAGTGACCAAACTGGGTTTCCTAGATAGCTGCTAGCACAGCTGATGGTATGTGAAGTGAATGAGGCAGGTGCAGTTGTTTTGGCACTGGAAGAGCTGTGCTGCTGCTTCAGGCAGTTGCCATTCACCACCGCCCTGAGTTCTCTAGGTGTCATATCCACTTTCAGACATATGTGGTGCCAGAGCACTTGGTTTCCATGGCAGCGGGAAATGGCTTGGGCGCTGAACTTGTGTTTGGCTGTGGAATTTTGAGCGCCTTGAGTGAGGAGCTCCATGTGAGTTTAGTGTGGGTGCTCAACCTGCTTGATTCCATCCCACTGGGCTCAATGGGCATTGGACCGGAAGTGACCAAACAGGGTTTCCTAGAACGCTGCTAGCACAGCTGATGGTATGTGACGTGAATGAGACAGGTGGAGTTGTTTTGGCACTGGAAGAGCTGTGCTGCTGCTTCGGGCAGTTGCCATTCACCACCGCCCTGAGTTTCCTAGTTGTCATAGCCACTTTCAAACATATGTGGTGCCAGAGCACTTGGTTTCCATGGCGGCGGGAAATGGCTTGGGCGCTGAACTTGTGTTTGGCTGTGGAGTTTTGAGCGCCTTGAGTGAGGAGCTCCGTGTCAGTTTAGTGTGGGTGCTCAACCTGCTTGATTCCATCCCACTGGGCTCAATGGGCATTGGACCGGAAGTGACCAAACAGGGTTTCCTAGATAGCTTCTAGCACAGCTGATGGTATGTGAAGTGAATGAGGCAGGCGGCATTGTTTTGGCACTGGAAGAGCTGTGCTGGTGCTTCGGGCAGTTGCCATTCACCACCGCCCTGAGTTCCCTAGGTGTCATATCCACTTTCAGACATATGTGGTGCCAGAGCACTTGGTTTCCATGGCAGTGGGAAATGGCTTGGGCGCTGAACTTGTGTTTGGCTGTGGAGTTTTGAGCGCCTTGAGTGAGGAGCTCCGTGTCAGTTTAGTGTGGGTACTCAACCTGCTTGATTCCATCCCACTGGGCTCAATGGGCATTGGACCGGAAGTGACCAAACAGGGTTTCCTAGAACGCTGCTAGCACAGCTGATGGTATGTGAAGTGAATGAGGCAGGTGGATTTGTTTTGGCACTGGAAGAGCTGTGCTGCTGCTTCGGGCAGTTGCCATTCACCACCGAACTGAGTTCCCTAGTTGTCATAGCCACTTTCAGACATATGTGCTTCCAGAGCACTTGGTTTCCATGGCAGCGGGAAATGACTTGGGCGCTGAACTTGTGTTTGGCTGTGGAGTTTTGAGCGCCTTGAGTGAGGAGCTCCATGTGAGTTTAGTGTGGGTGCTCAACCTGCTTGATTCCATCCCACTGGGCTCAATGGGCATTGGACCGGAAGTGACCAAACAGGGTTTCCTAGAACGCTGCTAGCACAGCTGATGGTATGTGAAGTTCATGAGGCAGATGGAGTTGTTTTGGCACTGGAAGAGCTGTGCTGCTGCTTCGGGCAGTTGCCATTCACCACCGCCCTGAGTTTCCTAGTTGTCATAGCCACTTTCAGACATATGTGGTGCCAGAGCACTTGGTTTCCATGGCACCGGGAAATGGCTTGGGAGCTGAACTTGTGTTTGGCTGTGGAGTTTTGAGTGCCTTGAGTGAGGAGCTCCATGTGAGTTTAGTGTGGGTGCTCAACCTGCTTGATTCCATCCGACTGGGCTCAATGGGCATTGGACCGGAAGTGACCAAACAGGGTTTCCTAGATAGCTGCTAGCACAGCTGATGGTATGTGAAGTGAATGAGGCAGGTGGAGTTGTTTTGGCACTGGAAGAGCTGTGCTTCTGCTTCGGGCAGTTGCCATGCAGCAATGTCCTGAGTTTCCTAGTTGTCATAGCCACTTTCAGACATATGTAGTGCCAGAGCACTTGGTTTCCATGGCAGCGGGAAATGGCTTGGGCGCTGAACTTGTGTTTGGCTGTGGAGTTTTGAGCGCCTTGAGTGAGGAGCTCCGTGTTAGTTTAGTGTGGGTGCTCAACCTGCTTGATTCCATCCCACTGGGCTCAATGGGCATTGGACTGGAAGTGACCAAACAGGGTTTCCTAGATAGCTGCTAGCACAGCTGATGGTATGTGAAGTGAATGAGGCAGGTGGAGTTGTTTTGGCACTGGAAGAGCTGTGCTGCTGCTTCGGGAAGTTGCCATTCACCACCGCCCTGAGTTCCCTAGGGGTCATAGCCACTTTCAGACATATGTGCTTCCAGAGCACTTGGTTTCCATGGAAGCGGGAAATGGCTTGGGTGCTGAACTTGTGTTTGGCTGTGGAGTTTTGAGCGCCTTGAGTGAGGAGCTCCGTGTTAGTTTAGTGTGGGTGCTCAACCTGCTTGATTCCATCCCACTGGGCTCAATGGGCATTGGACCGGAAGTGACCAAACAGGGTTTCCTATATAGCTGCTAGCACAGCTGATGGTATGTGACGTGAATGAGGCAGGTGGCATTGTATTGGCACTGGAAGAGCTGTGCTGCTGCTTCGGGAATTTGCCATTCACCACCGCCCTGAGTTCCCTAGGGGTCATAGCCACTTTCAGACATATGTGCTGCCAGAGCACTTGGTTTCCATGGCAGCGGGAAATGGCTTGGGCGCTGAACTTGTGTTTGGCAGTGGAGTTTTGAGCGCCTTGAGTGAGGAGCTCCATGTTAGTTTAGTGTGGGTGCTCAACCTGCTTGATTCCATCCCACTGGGCTCAATGGGCATTGGACCGGAAGTGACCAAACAGGGTTTCCTAGATAGCTGCTAGCACAGCTGATGGTATGTGACGTGAATGAGGCAGGCGGCATTGTATTGGCACTGGAAGAGCTGTGCTGCTGCTTCGGGCAGTTGCCATTCACCACCGTCCTGAGTTCCCTAGGTTTCAAAGCCACTTTCAGACATATGTGCTTCCAGAGCACTTGGTTTCCATGGCAGCGGGAAATGGCTTGGGCGTTGAACTTGTGTTTGGCTGTGGAGATTTGAGCACCTTGTTTGAGAAGCTCCATGTGAGTTTAGTGTGGGTGCTCAACCTGCTTGATTCCATAACACTGGGCTCAATGGGCATTGGACCGGAAGTGACCAAACAGGGTTTCCTAGATAGCTGCTAGCACAGCTGATGGTATGTGAAGTGAATGAGGCAGGTGGAGTTGTTTTGGCACTGGAAGAGCTGTGCTGCTGCTTCGGGCAGTTGCCATTCACCACCGTCCTGAGTTTCCTAGTTGTCATATCCACTTTCAGACATATGTGGTGCCAGAGCACTTGGTTTCCACGGCACCAGGAAATGGCCTGGGGGCTGAACTTGTGTTTGGCTGTGGAATTTTGAGCGCCTTGATTGAGGAGCTCCATGTGAGTTTAGTGTGGGTGCTCAACCTGCTTGATTCCATCACACTGGGCTCAATGGGCATTGGACCGGAAGTGACCAAACAGGGTTTCCTAGATAGCTGCTAGCACAGCTGATGGTATGTGAAGTGAATGAGGCAGGCGGCATTGTTTTGGCACAGGAAGAGCTGTGCTGCTGCTTCGGGCAGTTGCCATTCACCACTGTCCTGAGTTTCCTAGGTGTCATATCCACTTTCAGACATATGTGGTGCCAGAGCACTTGGTTTCCACGGCACCAGGAAATGGCTTGGGAGCTGAACTTGTGTTTGGCTGTGGAGTTTTGAGCGCCTTGAGTGAGGAGCTCCATGTGAGTTTAGTGTGGGTGCTCAACCTGCTTGATTCCATCCCACTGGGCTCAATGGGCATTGGACCGGAAGTGACCAAATAGGGTTTCCTAGAACGCTGCTAGCACAGCTGATGGTATGTGAAGTTCATGAGGCAGGTGAAGTTGTTTTGGCACTGGAAGAGCTGTGCTGCTGCTTCGGGAAGTTGCCATTCACCACCGCCCTGAGTTTCCTAGTTGTCATATCCACTTTCAGACATATGTGGTGCCAGAGCACTTGGTTTCCATGGCAGCGGGAAATGGCTTGGGAGCTGAACTTGTGTTTGGCTGTGGAGTTTTGAGTGCCTTGAGTGAGGAGCTCCATGTGAGTTTAGTGTGGGTGCTCCACCTGCTTGATTCCATCCCACTGGGCTCAATGGGCATTGGACCGGAAGTGACCAAACAGGGTTTCCTAGATAGCTGCTAACACAGCTGATGGTATGTGAAGTGAATGAGGCAGGTGGAGTTGTTTTGGCACTGGAAGAGCTGTGCTGCTGCTTCGGGCAGTTGCCATGCAGCACCGCCCTGAGTTCCCTAGTTGTCATAGCCACTTTCAGACATATGTAGTGCCAGAGCACTTGGTTTCCATGGCAGCGGGAAATGGCTTGGGAGCTGAACTTGTGTTTGGCTGTGGTGTTTTGAGCGCCTTGAGTGAGTAGCTCCGTGTTAGTTTAGTGTGGGTGCTCAACCTGCTTGATTCCATAACACTGGGCTCAATGGGCATTGGACCGGAAGTGACCCAACAGGGTTTCCTAGATAGCTGCTTGCACAGCTGATGGTATGTGAAGTTCATGAGGCAGGTGGAGTTGTTTTGGCACTGGAAGAGCTGTGCTGCTGCTTCGGGCAGTTGCCATTCACCACCGCCCTGAGTTCCCTAGGTGTCATATCCACTTTCAGACATATGTGGTGCCTGAGCACTTGGTTTCCATGGCAGCGGGAAATGGCTTGGGCGCTGAACTTGTGTTTGGCTGTGGAGTTTTGAGCGCCTTGAGTGAGGAGCTCCATGTGAGTTTAGTGTGGGTGCTCAACCTGCTTGATTCCATCCCACTGGGCTCAATGGGCATTGGACCGGAAGTGACCAAACAGGGTTTCCTAGAACGCTGCTAGCACAGCTGATGGTATGTGAAGTTCATGAGGCAGGTGGAGTTGTTTTGGCACTGGAAGAGCTGTGCTGCTGCTTCGGGAAGTTGCCATTCACCACCGCCCTGAGTTCCCTAGGTGTCATATCCACTTTCAGACATATGTGCTTCCAGAGCACTTGGTTTCCATGGAAGCGGGAAATGGCTTGGGGGCTGAACTTGTGTTTGGCTGTGGAGTTTTGAGCGCCTTGTTTGAGGAGCTCCGTGTTAGTTTAGTGTGGGTGCTCAACCTGCTTGATTCCATCCCACTGGGCTCAATGGGCATTGGACCGGAAGTGACCAAACAGGGTTTCCTAGATAGCTGCTAGCACAGCTGATGGTATGTGACGTGAATGAGGCAGGTGGCATTGTATTGGCACTGGAAGAGCTGTGCTGCTGCTTCCGGCAGTTGCCATTCACCACCGCCCTGAGTTCCCTAGGTGTCATATCCACTTTCAGACATATGTGGTGGCAGAGCACTTGGTTTCCATGGCACCAGGAAATGACTTTTGCGCTGAACTTGTGTTTGGCCATGGAGTTTTGAGTGCCTTGAGTGAGGAGCTCCATGTGAGTTTAGTGTGGGTGCTCAACCTGCTTGATTCCATCCCACTGGGCTCAATAGGCATTGGACCGGAAGTGACCAAACAGGGTTTCCTAGATAGCTGCTAGCACAGCTGATGGTATGTGAAGTGAATGAGGCAGGTGGAGTTGTTTTGGCACTGGAAGAGCTGTGCTGCTGCTTCGGGCAGTTGCCATTCACCACCGCCCTGAGTTCCCTAGGTTTCATAGCCACTTTCATACATATGTGGTGCCAGAGCACTTGGTTTCCATGGCAGCGGGAAATGGCTTGGGCGCTGAACTTGTGTTTGGCTGTGGAGTTTTGAGCGCCTTGAGTGAGGAGCTCCATGTTAGTTTAGTGTGGTTGCTCAACTGGCTTGATTCCATCCCACTGGGCTCAATGGGCATTGGGCAGGAAGTGACCAAACAGGGTTTCCTAGATAGCTGCTAGCACAGCTGATGGTATGTGAAGTTCATGAGGCAGGCGGCATTGTTTTGGCACTGGAAGAGCTGCGCTGCTGCTTCCAGCAGTTGCCATTCACCACCGCCCTGAGTTCCCTAGTTGTCATAGCCACTTTTAGACATATGTGCTTCCAGAGCACTTGGTTTCCATGGCAGCGGGAAATGGCTTGGGCACTGAACTTGTGTTTGGCTGTGTAGTTTTGAGCGCCTTGAGTGAGGAGCTCCGTGTTATTTTATTGTGGGTGCTAAACCTGCTTGATTCCATCCCACTGGGCTCAATGGGCATTGGACCGGAAGTGACCAAACAGGGTTTCCTAGATCGCTGCTAGCACAGCTGATGGTCCGTGAAGTTCATGAGGCAGGTGGAGTTGTTTTGGCACTGGAAGAGCTGTGCTGCTGCTTCGGACAGTTGCCATTCACCACCGCCCTGAGTTCCCTAGGTTTCATAGCCACTTTCATATATATGTGGTGCCAGAGCACTTGGTTTCCATGGCAGCGGGAAATGGCTTGGGCGCTGAACTTGTGTTTGGCTGTGGAGTTTTGAGCGCCTTGAGTGAGGAGCTCCATGTGAGTTTAGTGTGGGTGCTCAAGCTGCTTGATTCCATCCCACTGGGCTCAATGGGCATTGGACCAGAAGTGACCAAACAGGGTTTCCTAGATGGCTGCTAGCCCAGCTGATGGTATGTGAAGTGAATGAGGCAGGTGGAGTTGTTTTGGCACTGGAAGAGCTGTGCTGCTGCTTCGGGCAGTTGCCATTCACCACCGTCCTGAGTTTCCTAGTTGTCATAGCCACTTTCAGACATATGTGCTGCCAGAGCACTTGGTTTCCATGGCACCGGGAAAAGGTTTAGGCGCTGAACTTGTGTTTGGCTGTGGAGTTTGAGTGCCTTGAGTGAGGAGCTCCATGTTATTTTAGTGTGGGTGCTCAACCTGCTTGATTCCATCCCACTGGGCTCAATGGGCATTGGACCAGAAGTGACCAAACAGGGTTTCCTAGATAGCTGCTAACACAGCTGATGGTATGTGAAGTTCATGAGGCAGGTGGAGTTGTTTTGGCACTGGAAGAGCTGGTCTGCTGCTTCGGGCAGTTGCCATTCACCACCGCCCTGAGTTCCCTAGGTGTCATAGCCACTTTCAGACATATGTGGTGCCAGAGCACTTGGTTTCCATGGCAGCGGGAAATGGCTTGGGCGCTGAACTTGTGTTTGGCTGTGGAGATTTCAGCGCCTTGAGTGAGGAGCTCCATGTGAGTTTAGTGTGGGTGCTCAACCTGCTTGATTCCATAACACTGGGCTCAATGGGCATTGGACCGGAAGTGACCAAACAGGGTTTCCTAGAACGCTGCTAGCACAGCTGATGGTATGTGAAGTGAATGAGGCAGGTGGAGTTGTTTTGGCACTGGAAGAGCTGTGCTGCTGCTTCGGGCAGTTGCCATTCACCACCGCCCTGAGTTCCCTAGGTGTCATATCCACTTTCAGACATATGTGCTGCCAGAGCACTTGGTTTCCATGGCACCGGGAAAAGGCTTAGGCGCTGAACTTGTGTTTGGCTGTGGAGTTTTGAGCGCCTTGAGTGAGGAGCTCCATGTTATTTTAGTGTGGGTGCTCAACCTGCTTGATTCCATCCCACTGGGCTCAATGGGCATTGGACCAGAAGTGACCAAACAGGGTTTCCTAGATAGCTGCTAGCACAGCTGATGGTATGTGAAGTTCATGAGGCAGGTGGAGTTGTTTTGGCACTGGAAGAGCTGTGCTGCTGCTTCGGGCAGTTGCCATTCACCACCGCCCTGAGTTCCCTAGGTTTCATAGCCACTTTTAGACATATGTGCTTCCAGAGCACTTGGTTTCCATGGCAGCGGGAAATGGCTTGGGCGCTGAACTTGTGTTTGGCTGTGGAGATTTCAGCGCCTTGAGTGAGGAGCTCCATGTTATTTTAGTGTGGGTGCTCAACCTGCTTGATTCCATCCCACTGGGCTCAATGGGCATTGGACCGGAAGTGACCAAACAGGGTTTCCTAGATAGCTGCTAGCACAGCTGATGGTATGTGAAGTTCATGACTGAGGTGGAGTTTTTTTGGCACTGGAAGAGCTGTGCTGCTGCTTCGGGCAGTTGCCATTCACCACCGCCCTGAGTTCCCTAGGTGTCATATCCACTTTCAGACATATGTGGTGCCTGAGCACTTGGTTTCCATGGCAGCGGGAAATGGCTTGGGCGCTGAACTTGTGTTTGGCTGTGGAATTTTGAGCGCCTTGAGTGAGGAGCTCCACGTGAGTTTAGTGTGGGTGCTCAAACTGCTTGATTCCATCCCACTGGGCTCAATGGGCATTGGACCGGAAGTGACCAAACAGGGTTTCCTAGATGGCTGCTAGCACAGCTGATGGTATGTGAAGTGAATGAGGCAGGTGGAGTTGTTTTGGCACTGGAAGAGCTGTGCTGCTGCTTCGGGCAGTTGCCATTCACCACCGCCCTGAGTTTCCTAGGTGTCATATCCACTTTCAGACATATGTGCTGCCAGAGCACTGGGTTTCCATGGCAGCGGGAAAAGGCTTGGGCGCTGAACTTGTGTTTGGCTGTGGAGTTTTGAGTGCCTTGAGTGAGGAGCTCCATGTTATTTTAGTGTGGGTGCTCAACCTGCTTGATTCCATCCCACTGGGCTCAATGGGCATTGGACCGGAAGTGACCAAACAGGGTTTCCTAGATAGCTGCTAACACAGCTGATGGTATGTGAAGTTCATCAGGCAGGTGGAGTTTTTTTGGCACTGGAAGAGCTGTGCTGCTGCTTCGGGCAGTTGCCATTCACCACCGCCATGAGTTCCCTAGGTTTCATAGCCACTTTTAGACATATGTGCTTCCAGAGCACTTGGTTTCCATGGCAGCGGGAAATGGCTTGGGCGCTGAACTTGTGTTTGGCTGTGGAGATTTGAGCGCCATGAGTGAGGAGCTCCATGTTATTTTAGTGTGGGTGCTCAACCTGCTTGATTCCATCCCACTGGGCTCAATGGGCATTGGAGAGGAAGTGACCAAACAGGGTTTCCTAGATAGCTGCTAGCACAGCTGATGGTATGTGAAGTTCATGAGGCAGGTGGAGTTGTTTTGGCACTGGAAGAGCTGTGCTGCTGCTTCGGGAAGTTGCCATTCACCACCGCCCTGAGTTCCCTAGGTGTCATATCCACTTTCAGACATATGTGCTTCCAGAGCACTTGGTTTCCACGGCACCAGGAAATGGCCTGGGGGCTGAACTTGTGTTTGGCTGTGGAATTTTGAGCGCCTTGATTGAGGAGCTCCATGTGAGTTTAGTGTGGGTGCTCAACCTGCTTGATTCCATCCCACTGGGCTCAATGGGCATTGGACCGGAAGTGACCAAACAGGGTTTCCTAGAACGCTGCTAGCACAGCTGATGGTATGTGAAGTGAATGAGGCAGGTGGAGTTGTTTTGGAACTGGAAGAGCTGTGCTGCTGCTTCGGGCAGTTGCCATTCACCACCGTCCTGAGTTTCCTAGTTGTCATATCCACTTTCAGACATATGTGCTGCCAGAGCACTTGGTTTCCATGGCAGCGAGAAAATGTCTTGGGGATTGAACTTGTGTTTGGCTGTGGAGTTTTGAGCGCCTTGAGTGAGGAGCTCCATGTTATTTTAGTGTGGGTGCTCAACCTGCTTGATTCCATCCCACTGGGCTCAATGGGCATTGGACCAGAAGTGACCAAACAGGGTTTCCTAGATAGCTGCTAACACAGCTGATGGTATGTGAAGTTCATGAGGCAGGTAGAGTTGTTTTGGCATTGGAAGAGCTGTGCTGCTGCTTCGGGCAGTTGCCATTCACCACCGTCCTGAGTTCCCTAGGTGTCATAGCCACTTTTAGACATATGTGCTTCCAGAGCACTTGGTTTCCATGGCAGCGGGAAATGGCTTGGGCGCTGAACTTGTGTTTGGCTGTGGAGATTTCAGCGCCTTGAGTGAGGAGCTCCATGTTATTTTAGTGTGGGTGCTCAACCTGCTTGATTCCATCCCACTGGGCTCAATGGGCATTGGACCGGAAGTGACCAAACAGGGTTTCCTAGATAGCTGCTAGCACAGCTGATGGTATGTGAAGTTCATGAGGCAGGTGGAGTTGTTTTGGCACTGGAAGAGCTGTGCTGCTGCTTCGGGCAGTTGCCATTCACCACCGCCCTGAGATCCCTAGGTGTCATATCCACTTTCAGACATATGTGGTGCCTGAGCACTTGGTTTCCATGGCAGCGGGAAATGGCTTGGGCGCTGAACTTGTGTTTGGCTGTGGAATGTTGAGCGCCTTGAGTGAGGAGCTCCACGTGAGTTTAGTGTGGGTGCTCAAACTGCTTGATTCCATCCCACTGGGCTCAATGGGCATTGGACCGGAAGTGACCAAACAGGGTTTCCGAGATGGCTGCTAGCACAGCTGATGGTATGTGAAGTTCATGACTGAGGTGGAGTTGTTTTGGCACTGGAAGAGCTGTGCTGCTGCTTCGGGCAGTTGCCATTCACCACCGCCCTGAGTTCCCTAGGTGTCATATCCACTTTCAGACATATGTGGTGCCTGAGCACTTGGTTTCCATGGCAGCGGGAAATGGCTTGGGCGCTGAACTTGTGTTTGGCTGTGGAGTTTTGAGCGCCTTGAGTGAGGATCTCCATGTGAGTTTAGTGTGGGTGTTCAACCTGCTTGATTCCATCATACTGGGCTCAATGTTCCTTGGACCGGAAGTGACCAAACAGGGTTTCCTAGATAGCTGCTAGCACAGCTGATGGTATGTGAAGTGAATGAGGCAGGTGGAGTTGTTTTGGCACTGGAAGAGCTGTGCTGCTGCTTCGGGCAGTTGCCATTCACCACCGTCCTGAGTTCCCTAGGTGTCATATCCACTTTCAGACATATGTGGTGCCAGAGCACTTGGTTTCCATGGCAGCGAGAAATGGCTTGGGCGCTGAACTTGTGTTTGGCTGTGGAGTTTTGAGCGCCTTGGGTGAGGAGCTCCATGTTAGTTTAGTGTGGTTGCTCAACTGGATTGATTCCATCCCACTGGGCTCAATGGGCATTGGACAGGAAGTGACCAAACAGGGTTTCCTAGATAGCTGCTAGCACAGCTGATGGTATGTGAAGTTCATGAGGCAGGCGGCATTGTTTTGGCACTGGAAGAGCTGTGCTGCTGATTCGGGCAGTTGCCATTCACCACCGCCCTGAGTTCCCTAGTTGTCATAGCCACTTTCATACATATGTGGTGCCAGAGCACTTGGTTTCCATGGCAGCGGGAAATGGCTTGGGCACTGAACTTGTTTTTGGCTGTTGAGTTTTGAGTGCCTTGAGTGAGGAGCTCCGCGTTATTTTATTGTGGGTGCTAAACCTGCTTGATTCCATCCCACTGGGCTCAATGGGCATTGGAGAGGAAGTGACCAAACAGGGTTTCCTAGATAGCTGCTAGCACAGCTGATGGTACGTGAAGTTCATGAGGCAGGTGGAGTTGTTTTGGCACTGGAAGAGCTGTGCTGCTGCTTCGGGCAGTTGCCATTCACCACCGCCCTGAGTTCCCTAGGTTTCATAGCCACTTTCATACATTTGTGGTGCCAGAGCACTTGGTTTCCATGGCAGCGGGAAATGGCTTGGGCGCTGAACTTGTGTTTGGCTGTGGAGTTTTGAGCGCCTTGAGTGAGGAGCTCCATGTTATTTTAGTGTGGGTGCTCAACCTGCTTGATTCCATCCCACTGGGCTCAATGGGCATTGGACCGGAAGTGACCAAACAGGGTTTCCTAGATAGCTGCTAGCACAGCTGATGGTATGTGAAGTTCATGAGGCAGGTGGAGTTGTTTTGGCACTGGAAGAGCTGTGCTGCTGCTTCGGGCAGTTGCCATTCACCACCGCCCTGAGTTCCCTAGGTGTCATATCCACTTTCAGACATATGTGGTGCCTGAGCACTTGGTTTCCATGGCAGCGGGAAATGGCTTGGGCGCTGAACTTGTGTTTGGCTGTGGAATTTTCAGCACCTTGAGTGAGGAGCTCCATGTTAGTTTATTGTGGGTGCTCAACCTGCTTGATTCCATCATACTGGGCTCAATGGGCATTGGACCGGAAGTGACCAAACAGGGTTTCCTAGATAGCTGCTAGCACAGCTGATGGTATGTGAAGTGAATGAGGCAGGTGGAGTTGTTTTGGCACAGGAAGAGCTGTGCTGCTGCTTCTGGCAGTTGCCATTCACCACCGTCCTGAGTTTCCTAGGTGTCATATCCACTTTCAGACATATGTGCTGCCAGAGCACTTGGTTTCCATGGCAGCGAGAAATGGCTTGGGCGCTGAACTTGTGTTTGGCTGTGGAGTTTTGAGCGCCTTGGGTGAGGAGCTCCATGTTAGTTTAGTGTGGTTGCTCAACTGGCTTGATTCCATCCCACTGGGCTCAATGGGCATTGGACCGGAAGTGACCAAACAGGGTTTCCTAGATAGCTGCTAGCACAGCTGATGGTATGTGAAGTTCATGAGGCAGGCGGCATTGTTTTGGCACTGGAAGAGCTGTGCTGCTGATTCGGGCAGTTGCCATTCACCACCGCCCTGAGTTCCCTAGTTGTCATAGCCACTTTCATACATATGTGGTGCCAGAGCACTTGGTTTCCATGGCAGCGGGAAATGGCTTGGGCACTGAACTTGTTTTTGGCTGTTGAGTTTTGAGTGCCTTGAGTGAGGAGCTCCGCGTTATTTTATTGTGGGTGCTAAACCTGCTTGATTCCATTACACTGGGCTCAATGGGCATTGGAGAGGAAGTGACCAAACAGGGTTTCCTAGATAGCTGCTAGCACAGCTGATGGTACGTGAAGTTCATGAGGCAGGTGGAGTTGTTTTGGCACTGGAAGAGCTGTGCTGCTGCTTCGGGCAGTTGCCATTCACCACCGCCCTGAGTTCCCTATTTGTCATAGCCACTTTCATACATTTGTGGTGCCAGAGCACTTGGTTTCCATGGCAGCGGGAAATGGCTTGGGCGCTGAACTTGTGTTTGGCTGTGGAGATTTCAGCGCCTTGAGTGAGGAGCTCCATGTTATTTTAGTGTGGGTGCTCAACCTGCTTGATTCCATCCCACTGGGCTCAATGGGCATTGGACCGGAAGTGACCAAACAGGGTTTCCTAGATAGCTGCTAGCACAGCTGATGGTATGTGAAGTTCATGAGGCAGGTGGAGTTGTTTTGGCACTGGAAGAGCTGTGCTGCTGCTTCGGGCAGTTGCCATTCACCACCGCCCTGAGTTCCCTAGGTGTCATATCCACTTTCAGACATATGTGGTGCCTGAGCACTTGGTTTCCATGGCAGCGGGAAATGGCTTGGGAGCTGAACTTGTGTTTGGCTGTGGAATTTTCAGCACCTTGAGTGAGGAGCTCCATGTTAGTTTAGTGTGGGTGCTCAACCTGCTTGATTCCATCATACTGGGCTCAATGGGCATTGGACCGGAAGTGACCAAACAGGGTTTCCTAGAACGCTGCTAGCACAGCTGATGGTATGTGAAGTGAATGAGGCAGGTGGAGTTGTTTTGGCACAGGAAGAGCTGTGCTGCTGCTTCTGGCAGTTGCCATTCACCACCGTCCTGAGTTTCCTAGGTGTCATATCCACTTTCAGACATATGTGCTGCCAGAGCACTTGGTTTCCATGGCACCGGGAAAAGGCTTAGGCGCTGAACTTGTGTTTGGCTGTGGAGTTTTGAGCGCCTTGAGTGAGGAGCTCCATGTTATTTTAGTGTGGGTGCTCAACCTGCTTGATTCCATCCCACTGGGCTCAATGGGCATTGGAGAGGAAGTGACCAAACAGGGTTTCCTAGATAGCTGCTAACACAGCTGATGGTATGTGAAGTTCATGAGGCAGGTGGAGTTGTTTTGGCACTGGAAGAGCTGTGCTGCTGCTTCGGGCAGTTGCCATTCACCACCGCCCTGAGTTCCCTAGGTGTCATAGCCACTTTCAGACATATGTGGTGCCAGAGCACTTGGTTTCCATGGCAGCGGGAAATGGCTTGGGCGCTGAACTTGTGTTTGGCTGTGGAGTTTTGAGCGCCTTGAGTGAGGAGCTCCATGTGAGTTTAGTGTGGGTGTTCAACCTGCTTGATTCCATCATACTGGGCTCAATGTTCCTTGGACCGGAAGTGACCAAACAGGGTTTCCTAGATAGCTGCTAGCACAGCTGATGGTATGTGAAGTGAATGAGGCAGGTGGAGTTGTTTTGGCACTGGAAGAGCTGTGCTGCTGCTTCGGGCAGTTGCCATTCACCACCGTCCTGAGTTCCCTAGGTGTCATATCCACTTTCAGACATATGTGCTGCCAGAGCACTTGGTTTCCATGGCAGCGAGAAATGGCTTGGGCGCTGAACTTGTGTTTGGCTGTGGAGTTTTGAGCGCCTTGGGTGAGGAGCTCCATGTTAGTTTAGTGTGGTTGCTCAACTGGCTTGATTCCATCCCACTGGGCTCAATGGGCATTGGACAGG
The DNA here is from genome assembly GCF_030435755.1 of Ochotona princeps. Lineage (NCBI taxonomy): Eukaryota > Metazoa > Chordata > Mammalia > Lagomorpha > Ochotonidae > Ochotona > Ochotona princeps. Next base: position 100,259,529 of record NC_080835.1, on the reverse strand, counting down.
AAGTGACCAAACAGGGTTTCCTAGAACGCTGCTAGCACAGCTGATGGTACGTGAAGTTCATGAGGCAGGCGGCATTGTTTTGGCACTGGAAGAGCTGTGCTGCTGATTCGGGCAGTTGCCATTCACCACCGCCCTGAGTTCCCTAGTTGTCATAGCCACTTTCATACATATGTGGTGCCAGAGCACTTGGTTTCCATGGCAGCGGGAAATGGCTTGGGCACTGAACTTGTTTTTGGCTGTTGAGTTTTGAGTGCCTTGAGTGAGGAGCTCCGCGTTATTTTATTGTGGGTGCTAAACCTGCTTGATTCCATCCCACTGGGCTCAATGGGCATTGGAGAGGAAGTGACCAAACAGGGTTTCCTAGATAGCTGCTAGCACAGCTGATGGTACGTGAAGTTCATGAAGCAGGTGGAGTTGTTTTGGCACTGGAAGAGCTGTGCTGCTGCTTCGGGCAGTTGCCATTCACCACCGCCCTGAGTTCCCTAGGTTTCATAGCCACTTTCAGACATATGTGGTGCCAGAGCACTTGGTTTCCATGGCAGCGGGAAATGGCTTGGGCGCTGAACTTGTGTTTGGCTGTGGAGATTTCAGCGCCTTGAGTGAGGAGCTCCATGTTATTTTAGTGTGGGTGCTCAACCTGCTTGATTCCATCCCACTGGGCTCAATGGGCATTGGACCCGAAGTGACCAAACAGGGTTTCCTAGATAGCTGCTAGCACAGCTGATGGTATGTGAAGTTCATGAGGCAGGTGGAGTTGTTTTGGCACTGGAAGAGCTGTGCTGCTGCTTCGGGCAGTTGCCATTCACCACCGCCCTGAGTTCCCTAGGTGTCATATCCACTTTCAGACATATGTGGTGCCTGAGCACTTGGTTTCCATGGCAGCGGGAAATGGCTTGGGCGCTGAACTTGTGTTTGGCTGTGGAATTTTCAGCACCTTGAGTGAGGAGCTCCATGTTAGTTTATTGTGGGTGCTCAACCTGCTTGATTCCATCATACTGGGCTCAATGGGCATTGGACCGGAAGTGACCAAACAGGGTTTCCTAGAACGCTGCTAGCACAGCTGATGGTATGTGAAGTTCATGAGGCAGGTGGAGTTGTTTTGGCACAGGAAGAGCTGTGCTGCTGCTTCTGGCAGTTGCCATTCACCACCGTCCTGAGTTTACTAGATGTCATATCCACTTTCAGACATATGTGCTGCCAGAGCACTTGGTTTCCATGGCACCGGGAAAAGGCTTAGGCGCTGAACTTGTGTTTGGCTGTGGAGTTTTGAGCGCCTTGAGTGAGGAGCTCCATGTTATTTTAGTGTGGGTGCTCAACCTGCTTGATTCCATCCCACTGGGCTCAATGGGCATTGGAGAGGAAGTGACGAAACAGGGTTTCCTAGATAGCTGCTAGCACAGCTGATGGTATGTGAAGTTCATGAGGCAGGTGGAGTTGTTTTGGCACTGGAAGAGCTGTGCTGCTGCTTCGGGCAGTTGCCATTCACCACCGCCCTGAGTTCCCTATTTGTCATAGCCACTTTCAGACATATGTGGTGCCTGAGCACTTGGTTTCCATGGCAGCGGGAAATGGCGTGGGCGCTGAACTTGTGTTTGGCTGTGGAAATTTGAGCGCCTTGAGTGAGGAGCTCCACGTGAGTTTAGTGTGGGTGCTCAAACTGCTTGATTCCATCCCACTGGGCTCAATGGGCATTGGACCGGAAGTGACCAAACAGGGCTTCCTAGATGGCTGCTAGCACAGCTGATGGTATGTGAAGTGAATGAGGCAGGTGGAGTTGTTTTGGCACTGGAAGAGCTGTGCTGCTGCTTCGGGCAGTTGCCATTCACCACCGTCCTGAGTTTCCTAGGTGTCATATCCACTTTCAGACATATGTGGTGCCTGAGCACTTGGTTTCCACTGCACCAGAAAATGTCTTAGGGATTGAACTTGTGTTTGGCTGTGGAGTTTTGAGCGCCTTGAGTGAGGAGTTCCATATGAGTTTAGTGTGGGTGCTCAACCAGCTTGATTCCATCCCACTGGGCTCAATGGGCATTGGACCGGAAGTGACCAAACAGGGTTTCCGAGATAGCTGCTAGCACAGCTGATGGTATGTGAAGTTCATGACTGAGGTGGAGTTGTTTTGGCACTGGAAGAGCTGTGCTGCTGCTTCGGGCAGTTGCCATTCACCACCGCCCTGAGTTCCCTAGGTGTCATAGCCACTTTCAGACATATGTGGTGCCAGAGTACTTGGTTCCCATGGCAGCGGGAAATGGCTTGGGCACAGAACTTGTGTTTGGCTGTGGAGTTTTGAGCGCCTTGAGTGAGGAGCTCCATGTGAGTTTAGTGTGGGTGCTCAACCTGCTTGATTCCATCCCACTGGGCTCAATGGGCATTGGACCGGAAGTGACCAAACAGGGTTTCCTAGATAGCTGCTAGCACAGCTGATGGTATGTGAAGTTCATGACTGAGGTGGAGTTGTTTTGGCACTGGAAGAGCTGTGCTGCTGCTTCTCGCATTTGCCATTCACCACCGCCCTGAGTTCCCTAGGTGTCATATCCACTTTCAGACATATGTGGTGCCAGAGCACTTGGTTTCCATGGCAGCGGGAAAAGGCTTGGGCGCAGAACTTGTGTTTGGCTGTGGAGTTTTGAGCGCCTTGAGTGAGGAGCTCCATATGAGTTTAGTGTGGGTGCTCAACCTGCTTGATTCCATCCCACTGGGCTCAATGGGCATTGGACCGGAAGTGACCAAACAGGGCTTCCTAGATGGCTGCTAGCACAGCTGATGGTATGTGAAGTGAATGAGGCAGGTGGAGTTGTTTTGGCACTGGAAGAGCTGTGCTGCTGCTTTGGGCAGTTGCCATTCACCACCGCCCTGAGTTCCCTAGGTGTCATAGCCACTTTCAGACATATGTGGTGCCAGAGCACTTGGTTTCCATGGCAGCGGGAAATGGCTTGGGCGCTGAACTTGTGTTTGGCTGTGGAGTTTTGAGCGCCTTGAGTGAGGATCTCCATGTGAGTTTAGTGTGGGTGTTCAACCTGCTTGATTCCATCATACTGGGCTCAATGTTCCTTGGACCGGAAGTGACCCAACAGGGTTTCCTAGAACGCTGCTAGCACAGCTGATGGTATGTGAAGTGAATGAGGCAGGTGGAGTTGTTTTGGCACAGGAAGAGCTGTGCTGCTGCTTCTGGCAGTTGCCATTCACCACCGTCCTGAGTTTCCTAGGTGTCATATCCACTTTCAGACATATGTGCTGCCAGAGCACTTGGTTTCCATGGCACCGGGAAAAGGCTTAGGCGCTGAACTTGTGTTTGGCTGTGGAGTTTTGAGCGCCTTGAGTGAGGAGCTCCATGTGAGTTTAGTGTGGGTGCTCAACCTGCTTGATTCCATCCCGCTGGGCTCAATGGGCATTGGAGAGGAAGTGACCAAACAGGGTTTCCTAGATAGCTGCTAGCACAGCTGATGGTATGTGAAGTTCATGAGGCAGGTGGAGTTGTTTTGGCACTGGCAGAGCTGTGCTGCTGCTTCGGGCAGTTGCCATTCACCACCGCCCTGAGTTCCCTAGGTGTCATAGCCACTTTCAGACATATGTGGTGCCTGAGCACTTGGTTTCCATGGCAGCGGGAAATGGCGTGGGCGCTGAACTTGTGTTTGGCTGTGGAAATTTGAGCGCCTTGAGTGAGGAGCTCCATGTGAGTTTAGTGTGGGTGCTCAAACTGCTTGATTCCATCCCACTGGGCTCAATGGGCATTGGACCGGAAGTGACCAAACAGGGCTTCCTAGATGGCTGCTAGCACAGCTGATGGTATGTGAAGTGAATGAGGCAGGTGGAGTTGTTTTGGCACTGGAAGAGCTGTGCTGCTGCTTCGGGCAGTTGCCATTCACCACCGTCCTGAGTTTCCTAGGTGTCATATCCACTTTCAGACATATGTGGTGCCAGAGCACTTGGTTTCCACGGCACCAGAAAATGTCTTGGGGATTGAACTTGTGTTTGGCTGTGGAGTTTTGAGCGCCTTGAGGGAGGAGTTCCATATGAGTTTAGTGTGGGTGCTCAACCAGCTTGATTCCATCCCCCTGGGCTCAATGGGCATTGGACCGGAAGTGACCAAACAGAGTTTCCGAGATAGCTGCTAGCACAGCTGATGGTATGTGAAGTTCATGACTGAGGTGGAGTTGTTTTGGCACTGGAAGAGCTGTGCTGCTGCTTCGGGCAGTTGCCATTCACCACCGCCCTGAGTTCCCTAGGTGTCATAGCCACTTTCAGACATATGTGGTGCCAGAGCACTTGGTTCCCATGGCAGCGGGAAATGGCTTGGGCACAGAACTTGTGTTTGGCTGTGGAGTTTTGAGCGCCTTGAGTGAGGAGCTCCATGTGAGTTTAGTGTGGGTGCTCAACCTGCTTGATTCCATCCCACTGGGCTCAATGGGCATTGGACCGGAAGTGACCAAACAGGGTTTCCTAGATAGCTGCTAGCACAGCTGATGGTATGTGAAGTTCATGAGGCAGGTGGAGTTGTTTTGGCACTGGAAGAGCTGTGCTGCTGCTTCTCGCATTTGCCATTCACCACCGCCCTGAGTTCCCTAGGTGTCATATCCACTTTCAGACATATGTGGTGCCAGAGCACTTGGTTTCCATGGCAGCGGGAAATGGCTTGGGCGCAGAACTTGTGTTTGGCTGTGGAGTTTTGAGCGCCTTGAGTGAGGAGCTCCATATGAGTTTAGTGTGGGTGCTCAACCTGCTTGATTCCATCCCACTGGGCTCAATGGGCATTGGACCGGAAGTGACCAAACAGGGTTTCCTAGAACGCTGCTAGCACAGCTAATGGTATGTGAAGTTCATGAGGCAGGTGGAGTTGTTTTGGCACTGGAAGAGCTGTGCTGCTGCTTCGGGCAGTTGCCATTCACCACCGCCCTGAGTTCCCTAGGTGTCATAGCCACTTTCAGACATATGTGGTGCCAGAGCACTTGGTTTCCATGGCAGCGGGAAATGGCTTGGGCGCTGAACTTGTGTTTGGCTGTGGAGTTTTGAGCGCCTTGAGTGAGGATCTCCATGTGAGTTTAGTGTGGGTGTTCAACCTGCTTGATTCCATCATACTGGGCTCAATGTTCATTGGACCGGAAGTGACCAAACAGGGTTTCCTAGATAGCTGCTAGCACAGCTGATGGTATGTGAAGTTTCTGACTGAGGTGGAGTTGTTTTGGCACTGGAAGAGCTGTGCTGCTGCTTCGGGCAGTTGCCATTCACCACCTCCCTGAGTTCCCTTGGTGTCATATCCACTTTCAGACATATGTGGTGCCAGAGCACTTGGTTTCCATGGCAGCGGGAAATGGCTTGGGCGCTGAACTTGTGTTTGGCTGTGGAGTTTTGAGCGCCTTGAGTGAGGAGCTCCATGTGAGTTTAGTGTGGGTGCTCAACCTGCTAGATTCCATCCCACTGGGCTCAATGTTCATTGGACCGGAAGTGACCAAACAGGGTTTCCTAGATAGCTGCTAGCACAGCTGATGGTATGTGATGTTCACGAGGCAGGTGGAGTTGTTTTGGCACTGGAAGAGCTGTGCTGCTGCTTCGGGCAGTTGCCATTCACCACCGCCCTGAGTTTCCTAGGTGTCATATCCACTTTCAGACATATGTGGTGCCTGAGCACTTGGTTTCCATGGCAGCGGGAAATGGCTTGGGCGCTGAACTTGAGTTTGGCTGTGGAGTTTTGAGCGCCTTGAGTGAGGATCTCCATGTGAGTTTAGTGTGGGTGCTCAACCTGCTTGATTCCATCCCACTGGGCTCAATGGGCATTGGACCGGAAGTGACCAAACAGGGTTTCCTAGAACGCTGCTAGCACAGCTGATGGTATGTGAAGTTCATGAGGCAGGTGGAGTTGTTTTGGCACTGGAAGAGCTGTGCTGCTGCTTCGGGCAGTTGCCATTCACCACCGCCCTGAGTTCCCTAGGTGTCATATCCACTTTCAGACATATGTGGTGCCTGAGCACTTGGTTTCCATGGCAGCGGGAAATGGCTTGGGCGCTGAACTTGTGTTTGGCTGTGGAATTTTCAGCACCTTGAGTGAGGAGCTCCATGTTAGTTTATTGTGGGTGCTCAACCTGCTTGATTCCATCATACTGGGCTCAATGGGCATTGGACCGGAAGTGACCAAACAGGGTTTCCTAGAACGCTGCTAGCACAGCTGATGGTATGTGAAGTGAATGAGGCAGGTGGAGTTGTTTTGGCACAGGAAGAGCTGTGCTGCTGCTTCTGGCAGTTGCCATTCACCACCGCCCTGAGTTCCCTAGGTGTCATATCCACTTTCAGACATATGTGCTGCCAGAGCACTTGGTTTCCATGGCACCGGGAAAAGGCTTAGGCGCTGAACTTGTGTTTGGCTGTGGAGTTTTGAGCGCCTTGAGTGAGGAGCTCCATGTTAGTTTAGTGTGGGTGCTCAACCTGCTTGATTCCATCCCACTGGGCTCAATGGGCATTGGAGAGGAAGTGACCAAACAGGGTTTCCTAGATAGCTGCTAACACAGCTGATGGTATGTGAAGTTCATGAGGCAGGTGGAGTTGTTTTGGCACTGGAAGAGCTGTGCTGCTGCTTCTCGCAGTTGCCATTCACCACCGCCCTGAGTTCCCTAGGTTTCATAGCCACTTTTAGACATATGTGCTTCCAGAGCACTTGGTTTCCATGGCAGCGGGAAATGGCTTGGGCGCTGAACTTGTGTTTGGCTGTGGAGATTTGAGCGCCTTGAGTGAGGAGCTCCATGTTATTTTAGTGTTGGTGCTCAACCTGCTTGATTCCATCCCACTGGGCTCAATGTTCTTTGGACCGGAAGTGACCAAACAGGGTTTCCTAGATAGCTGCTAGCACAGCTGATGGTATGTGAAGTTCATGAGGCAGGTGGAGTTGTTTTGGCACTGGAAGAGCTGTGCTGCTGCTTCGGGCAGTTGCCATTCACCACCGCCCTGAGATCCCTATTTGTCATAGCCACTTTCAGACATATGTGGTGCCTGAGCACTTGGTTTCCATGGCAGCGGCAAATGGCTTGGGCGCTGAACTTGTGTTTGGCTGTGGAAATTTGAGCGCCTTGAGTGAGGAGCTCCATGTTAGTTTAGTGTGGGTGCTCAAACTACTTGATTCCATCCCACTGGGCTCAATGGGCATTGGACCGGAAGTGACCAAACAGGGCTTCCTAGATGGCTGCTAGCACAGCTGATGGTATGTGAAGTGAATGAGGCAGGTGGAGTTGTTTTGGCACTGGAAGAGCTGTGCTGCTGCTTCGGGCAGTTGCCATTCACCACCTCCCTGAGTTCCCTAGGTGTCATATCCACTTTCAGACATATGTGGTGCCAGAGCACTTGGTTTCCACGGCACCAGAAAATGTCTTGGGGATTGAACTTGTGTTTGGCTGTGGAGTTTTGAGCGCCTTGAGTGAGGAGTTCCATATGAGTTTAGTGTGGGTGCTCAACCAGCTTGATTCCATCCCACTGGGCTCAATGGGCATTGGACCGGAAGTGACCAAACAGGGTTTCCGAGATAGCTGCTAGCACAGCTGATGGTATGTGAAGTTCATGACTGAGGTGGAGTTGTTTTGGCACTGGAAGAGCTGTGCTGCTGCTTCGGGCAGTTGCCATTCACCACCGCCCTGAGTTCCCTAGGTGTCATAGCCACTTTCAGACATATGTGGTGCCAGAGCACTTGGTTCCCACGGCAGCGGGAAATGGCTTGGGCGCAGAACTTGTGTTTGGCTGTGGAGTTTTGAGCGCCTTGAGTGAGGATCTCCATGTGAGTTTAGTGTGGGTGCTCAACCTGCTTGATTCCATCCCACTGGGCTCAATGGGCATTGGACCGGAAGTGACCAAACAGGGTTTCCTAGATAGCTGCTAGCACAGCTGATGGTATGTGAAGTGAATGAGGCAGGTGGAGTTGTTTTGGCACTGGAAGAGCTGTGCTGCTGCTTCTCGCAGTTGCCATTCACCACCGCCCTGAGTTCCCTAGGTGTCATATCCACTTTCAGACATATGTGGTGCCAGAGCACTTGGTTTCCATGGCAGCGGGAAAAGGCTTGGGCGCAGAACTTGTGTTTGGCTGTGGAGTTTTGAGCGCCTTGAGTGAGGAGCTCCATATGAGTTTAGTGTGGGTGCTCAACCTGCTTGATTCCATCCCACTGGGCTCAATGGGCATTGGACCGGAAGTGACCAAACAGGGTTTCCTAGAACGCTGCTAGCACAGCTGATGGTATGTGAAGTTCACGAGGCAGGTGGAGTTGTTTTGGCACTGGAAGAGCTGTGCTGCTGCTTTGGGCAGTTGCCATTCACCACCGCCCTGAGTTCCCTAGGTGTCATAGCCACTTTCAGACATATGTCGTGCCAGAGCACTTGGTTTCCATGGCAGCGGGAAATGGCTTGGGCGCTGAACTTGTGTTTGGCTGTGGAGTTTTGAGCGCCTTGAGTGAGGATCTCCATGTGAGTTTAGTGTGGGTGTTCAACCTGCTTGATTCCATCATACTGGGCTCAATGTTCCTTGGACCGGAAGTGACCAAACAGGGTTTCCTAGATAGCTGCTAGCACAGCTGATGGTATGTGAAGTGAATGAGGCAGGTGGAGTTGTTTTGGCACTGGAAGAGCTGTGCTGCTGCTTCGGGCAGTTGCCATTCACCACCGTCCTGAGTTCCCTAGGTGTCATATCCACTTTCAGACATATGTGGTGCCAGAGCACTTGGTTTCCATGGCAGCGAGAAATGGCTTGGGCGCTGAACTTGTGTTTGGCTGTGGAGTTTTGAGCGCCTTGGGTGAGGAGCTCCATGTTAGTTTAGTGTGGGTGCTAAACCTGCTTGATTCCATCCCACTGGGCTCAATGGGCATTGGACCGGAAGTGACCAAACAGGGTTTCCTAGATAGCTGCTAGCACAGCTGATGGTATGTGAAGTTCATGACTGAGGTGGAGTTGTTTTGGCACTGGAAGAGCTGTGCTGCTGCTTTGGGCAGTTGCCATTCACCACTGCCCTGAGTTCCCTAGGTGTCATAGCCACTTTCAGACATATGTGGTGCCAGAGCACTTGGTTTCCATGGCAGCGGGAAATGGCTTGGGCGCTGAACTTGTGTTTGGCTGTGGAGTTTTGAGCGCCTTGAGTGAGGATCTCCATGTGAGTTTAGTGTGGGTGTTCAACCTGCTTGATTCCATCATACTGGGCTCAATGTTCTGGACCGGAAGCGACCAAACAGGGTTTCCTAGATAGCTGCTAGCACAGCTGATGGTATGTGAAGTTCCTGACTGAGGTGGAGTTGTTTTGGCACTGGAAGAGCTGTGCTGCTGCTTCGGGCAGTTGCCATTCACCACCGCTGTGAGTTCCCTTGGTGTCATATCCACTTTCAGACATATGTGGTGCCAGAGCACTTGGTTTCCATGGCAGCGGGAAATGGCTTGGGCGCTGAACTTGTGTTTGGCTGTGGAGTTTTGAGCGCCTTGAGTGAGAAGCTCCATGTGAGTTTAGTGTGGTTGCTCAACCTGCTTGATTCCATCCCACTGGGCTCAATGGGCATTGGACAGGAAGTGACCAAACAGGGTTTCCTAGATAGCTGCTAGCACAGCTGATGGTATGTGAAGTTCATGAGGCAGGCGGCATTGTTTTGGCACTGGAAGAGCTGTGCTGCTGCTTCGGGCAGTTGCCATTCACCACCGCCCTGAGTTCCCTAGGTGTCATATCCACTTTCAGACATATGTGGTGCCAGAGCACTTGGTTTCCATGGCAGCGGGAAATGGCTTGGGCGCTGAACTTGTGTTTGGCTGTGGAATTTTCAGCACCTTGAGTGAGGAGCTCCATGTTAGTTTATTGTGGGTGCTCAACCTGCTTGATTCCATCATACTGGGCTCAATGGGCATTGGACCGGAAGTGACCAAACAGGGTTTCCTAGAACGCTGCTAGCACAGCTGATGGTATGTGAAGTGAATGAGGCAGGTGGAGTTGTTTTGGCACAGGAAGAGCTGTGCTGCTGCTTCTGGCAGTTGCCATTCACCACCGTCCTGAGTTTCCTAGGTGTCATATCCACTTTCAGACATATGTGCTGCCAGAGCACATGGTTTCCATGGCACCGGGAAAAGGCTTAGGCGCTGAACTTGTGTTTGGCTGTGGAGTTTTGAGCGCCTTGAGTGAGGAGCTCCATGTTATTTTAGTGTGGGTGCTCAACCTGCTTGATTCCATCCCACTGGGCTCAATGGGCATTGGAGAGGAAGTGACCAAACAGGGTTTCCTAGATAGCTGCTAACACAGCTGATGGTATGTGAAGTTCATGAGGCAGATGGAGTTGTTTTGGCACTGGAAGAGCTGTGCTGCTGCTTCGGGCAGTTGCCATTCACCACCGCCCTGAGTTCCCTAGGTGTCATAGCCACTTTCAGACATATGTGGTGCCAGAGCACTTGGTTTCCATGGCAGCGGGAAATGGCTTGGGCGCTGAACTTGTGTTTGGCTGTGGAGTTTTGAGCGCCTTGAGTGAGGAGCTCCATGTGAGTTTAGTGTGGGTGTTCAACCTGCTTGATTCCATCATACTGGGCTCAATGTTCCTTGGACCGGTAGTGACCAAACAGGGTTTCCTAGAACGCTGCTAGCACAGCTGATGGTATGTGAAGTGAATGAGGCAGGTGGAGTTGTTTTGGCACTGGAAGAGCTGTGCTGCTGCTTCGGGCAGTTGCCATTCACCACCGTCCTGAGTTCCCTAGGTGTCATATCCACTTTCAGACATATGTGGTGCCAGAGCACTTGGTTTCCATGGCAGCGAGAAATGGCTTGGGCGCTGAACTTGTGTTTGGCTGTGGAGTTTTGAGCGCCTTGGGTGAGGAGCTCCATGTTAGTTTAGTGTGGTTGCTCAACTGGCTTGATTCCATCCCACTGGGCTCAATGGGCATTGGACAGGAAGTGACCAAACAGGGTTTCCTAGATAGCTGCTAGCACAGCTGATGGTATGTGAAGTTCATGAGGCAGGCGGCATTGTTTTGGCACTGGAAGAGCTGTGCTGCTGCTTCGGGCAGTTGCCATTCACCACCGCCCTGAGTTCCCTAGTTGTCATAGCCACTTTCATACATATGTGGTGCCAGAGCACTTGGTTTCCATGGCAGCGGGAAATGGCTTGGGCACTGAACTTGTTTTTGGCTGTTGAGTTTTGAGTGCCTTGAGTGAGGAGCTCCATGTGAGTTTAGTGTGGGTGCTCAACCTGCTTGATTCCATCCCACTGGGCTCAATGGGCATTGGACCGGAAGTGACCAAACAGGGTTTCCTAGATAGCTGCTAGCACAGCTGATGGTACGTGAAGTTCATGAGGCAGGTGGAGTTGTTTTGGCACTGGAAGAGCTGTGCTGCTGCTTCGGGCAGTTGCCATTCACCACCGCCCTGAGTTCCCTAGGTTTCATAGCCACTTTCATACATATGTGGTGCCAGAGCACTTGGTTTCCATGGCAGCGGGAAATGGCTTGGGCGCTGAACTTGTGTTTGGCTGTGGAGATTTCAGCGCCTTGAGTGAGGAGCTCCATGTTATTTTAGTGTGGGTGCTCAACCTGCTTGATTCCATCCCACTGGGCTCAATGGGCATTGGACCGGAAGTGACCAAACAGGGTTTCCTAGATAGCTGCTAGCACAGCTGATGGTATGTGAAGTGAATGAGGCAGGTGGAGTTGTTTTGGCACTGGAAGAGCTGTGCTGCTGCTTCGGGCAGTTGCCATTCACCACCGCCCTGAGTTCCCTAGGTGTCATATCCACTTTCAGACATATGTGGTGCCTGAGCACTTGGTTTCCATGGCAGCGGGAAATGTCTTGGGGATTGAACTTGTGTTTGGCTGTGGAATTTTCAGCACCTTGAGTGAGGAGCTCCATGTTAGTTTATTGTGGGTGCTCAACCTGCTTGATTCCATCATACTGGGCTCAATGGGCATTGGACCGGAAGTGACCAAACAGGGTTTCCTAGAACGCTGCTAGCACAGCTGATGGTATGTGAAGTGAATGAGGCAGGTGGAGTTGTTTTGGCACAGGAAGAGCTGTGCTGCTGCTTCTGGCAGTTGCCATTCACCACCGTCCTGAGTTTCCTAGGTGTCATATCCACTTTCAGACATATGTGCTTCCAGAGCACTTGGTTTCCATGGCACCGGGAAAAGGCTTAGGCGCTGAACTTGTGTTTGGCTGTGGAGTTTTGAGCGCCTTGAGTGAGGATCTCCATGTGAGTTTAGTGTGGGTGCTCAACCTGCTTGATTCCATCCCACTGGGCTCAATGGGCATTGGAGAGGAAGTGACCAAACAGGGTTTCCTAGATAGCTGCTAACACAGCTGATGGTATGTGAAGTTCATGAGGCAGGTGGAGTTGTTTTGGCACTGGAAGAGCTGTGCTGCTGCTTCGGGCAGTTGCCATTCACCACCGCCCTGAGTTCCCTAGGTTTCATAGCCACTTTTAGACATATGTGCTTCCAGAGCACTTGGTTTCCATGGCAGCGGGAAATGGCTTGGGCGCTGAACTTGTGTTTGGCTGTGGAGATTTCAGCGCCTTGAGTGAGGAGCTCCATGTGAGTTTAGTGTGGGTGCTCAACCTGCTTGATTCCATCCCACTGGGCTCAATGTTCTTTGGACCGGAAGTGACCAAACAGGGTTTCCTAGATAGCTGCTAGCACAGCTGATGGTATGTGAAGTTCATGAGGCAGGTGGAGTTGTTTTGGCACTGGAAGAGCTGTGCTGCTGCTTCGGGCAGTTGCCATTCACCACCGTCCTGAGTTTCCTAGGTGTCATATCCACTTTCAGACATATGTGGTGCCAGAGCACTTGGTTTCCACGGCACCAGAAAATGTCTTGGGGATTGAACTTGTGTTTGGCTGTGGAGTTTTGAGCGCCTTGAGTGAGGAGTTCCATATGAGTTTAGTGTGGGTGCTCAACCAGCTTGATTCCATCCCACTGGGCTCAATGTTCATTGGACCGGAAGTGACCAAACAGGGTTTCCGAGATAGCTGCTAGCACAGCTGATGGTATGTGAAGTTCATGACTGAGGTGGAGTTGTTTTGGCACTGGAAGAGCTGTGCTGCTGCTTCGGGCAGTTGCCATTCACCACCGCCCTGAGTTCCCTAGGTGTCATAGCCACTTTCAGACATATGTGGCGCCAGAGCACTTGGTTCCCATGGCAGCGGGAAATGGCTTGGGCGCTGAACTTGAGTTTGGCTGTGGAGTTTTGAGCGCCTTGAGTGAGGAGCTCCATGTGAGTTTAGTGTGGGTTTTCAACCTGCTTGATTCCATCCCACTGGGCTCAATGGGCATTGGACCGGAAGTGACCAAACAGGGTTTCCTAGATAGCTGCTAGCACAGCTGATGGTATGTGAAGTGAATGAGGCAGGTGGAGTTGTTTTGGCACTGGAAGAGCTGTGCTGCTGCTTCTCGCAGTTGCCATTCACCACCGCCCTGAGTTCCCTAGGTGTCATATCCACTTTCAGACATATGTGGTGCCAGAGCACTTGGTTTCCATGGCAGCGGGAAAAGGCTTGGGCGCAGAACTTGTGTTTGGCTGTGGAGTTTTGAGCGCCTTGAGTGAGGAGCTCCATATGAGTTTAGTGTGGGTGCTCAACCTGCTTGATTCCATCCCACTGGGCTCAATGGGCATTGGACCGGAAGTGACCAAACAGGGTTTCCTAGATAGCTGCTAGCACAGCTGATGGTATGTGAAGTTCATGAGGCAGGTGGAGTTGTTTTGGCACTGGAAGAGCTGTGCTGCTGCTTTGGGCAGTTGCCATTCACCACCGCCCTGAGTTCCCTAGGTGTCATAGCCACTTTCAGACATATGTGGTGCCAGAGCACTTGGTTTCCATGGCAGCGGGAAATGGCTTGGGCGCTGAACTTGTGTTTGGCTGTGGAGTTTTGAGCCCCTTGAGTGAGGATCTCCATGTGAGTTTAGTGTGGGTGTTCAACCTGCTTGATTCCATCATACTGGGCTCAATGTTCCTTGGACCGGAAGTGACTAAACAGGGTTTCCTAGATAGCTGCTAGCACAGCTGATGGTATGTGAAGTGAATGAGGCAGGTGGAGTTGTTTTGGCACTGGAAGAGCTGTGCTGCTGCTTCGGGCAGTTGCCATTCACCACCGCCCTGAGTTCCCTAGGTGTCATATCCACTTTCAGACATATGTGGTGCCAGAGCACTTGGTTTCCATGGCAGCGGGAAATGGCTTGGGCGCTGAACTTGTGTTTGGCTGTGGAGTTTTGAGCGCCTTGGGTGAGGAGCTCCATGTTAGTTTAGTGTGGGTGCTCAACCTGCTTGATTCCATCCCACTGGGCTCAATGGGCATTGGACCGGAAGTGACCAAACAGGGTTTCCTAGATAGCTGCTAGCACAGCTGATGGTATGTGAAGTTCATGACTGAGGTGGAGTTGTTTTGGCACTGGAAGAGCTGTGCTGCTGCTTTGGGCAGTTGCCATTCACCACCGTCCTGAGTTCCCTAGGTGTCAAAGCCACTTTCAGACATATGTGGTGCCAGAGCACTTGGTTTCCATGGCAGCGGGAAATGGCTTGGGCGCTGAACTTGTGTTTGGCTGTGGAGTTTTGAGCGCCTTGAGTGAGGAGCTCCATGTGAGTTTAGTGTGGGTGTTCAACCTGCTTGATTCCATCATACTGGGCTCAATGTTCTGGACCGGAAGTGACCCAACAGGGTTTCCTAGATAGCTGCTAGCACAGCTGATGATATGTGAAGTTCCTGACTGAGGTGGAGTTGTTTTGGCACTGGAAGAGCTGTGCTGCTGCTTCGGGCAGTTGCCATTCACCACCGCTGTGAGTTCCCTTGGTGTCATATCCACTTTCATACATATGTGGTGCCAGAGCACTTGGTTTCCATGGCAGCGGGAAATGGCTTGGGCGCTGAACTTGTGTTTGGCTGTGGAGTTTTGAGCGCCTTGAGTGAGGAGCTCCATGTGAGTTTAGTGTGGGTGCTCAACCTGCTTGATTCCATCCCACTGGGCTCAATGTTCATTGGACCGGAAGTGACCAAACAGGGTTTCCTAGATAGCTGCTAGCACAGCTGATGGTATGTGATGTTCACGAGGCAGGTGGAGTTGTTTTGGCACTGGAAGAGCTGTGCTGCTGCTTCGGGCAGTTGCCATTCACCACCGCCCTGAGTTTCCTAGGTGTCATATCCACTTTCAGACATATGTGGTGCCAGAGCACTTGGTTTCCATGGCAGCGGGAAATGGCTTGGGGATTGAACTTGTGTTTGGCTGTGGAGTTTTGAGCGCCTTGAGTGAGGATCTCCATGTGAGTTTAGTGTGGGTGCTCAACCTGCTTGATTCCATCCCACTGGGCTCAATGGGCATTGGACCGGAAGTGACCAAACAGGGTTTCCTAGAACGCTGCTAGCACAGCTGATGGTATGTGAAGTTCATGAGGCAGGTGGAGTTGTTTTGGCACTGGAAGAGCTGTGCTGCTGCTTCGGGCAGTTGCCATTCACCACCGCCCTGAGTTCCCTAGGTGTCATATCCACTTTCAGACATATGTGGTGCCTGAGCACTTGGTTTCCATGGCAGCGGGAAATGGCTTGGGCGCTGAACTTGTGTTTGGCTGTGGAATTTTCAGCACCTTGAGTGAGGAGCTCCATGTTAGTTTATTGTGGGTGCTCAACCTGCTTGATTCCATCATACTGGGCTCAATGGGCATTGGACCGGAAGTGACCAAACAGGGTTTCCTAGAACGCTGCTAGCACAGCTGATGGTATGTGAAGTGAATGAGGCAGGTGGAGTTGTTTTGGCACTGGAAGAGCTGTGCTGCTGCTTTGGGCAGTTGCCATTCACCACCGCCCTGAGTTCCCTAGGTGTCATAGCCACTTTCAGACATATGTGGTGCCAGAGCACTTGGTTTCCATGGCAGCGGGAAATGGCTTGGGCGCTGAACTTGTGTTTGGCTGTGGAGTTTTGAGCGCCTTGAGTGAGGATCTCCATGTGAGTTTAGTGTGGGTGTTCAACCAGCTTGATTCCATCATACTGGGCTCAATGTTCTGGACCGGAAGCGACCAAACAGGGTTTCCTAGATAGCTGCTAGCACAGCTGATGGTATGTGAAGTTCATGAGGCAGGTGGAGTTGTTTTGGCACTGGAAGAGCTGTGCTGCTGCTTCGGGCAGTTGCCATTCACCACCGCTGTGAGTTCCCTTGGTGTCATAGCCACTTTCAGACATATGTGGTGCCAGAGCACTTGGTTTCCATGGCAGCGGGAAATGGCTTGGGCGCTGAACTTGTGTTTGGCTGTGGAGTTTTGAGCGCCTTGAGTGAGGAGCTCCATGTGAGTTTAGTGTGGGTGCTCAACCTGCTTGATTCCATCCCACTGGGCTCAATGGGCATTGGAGAGGAAGTGACCAAACAGGGTTTCCTAGATAGCTGCTAGCACAGCTGATGGTATGTGAAGTTCAAGAGGCAGGTGGAGTTGTTTTGACACTGGAAGAGCTGTGCTGCTGCTTCGGGCAGTTGCCATTCACCACCGCCCTGAGTTCCCTAGGTGTCATAGCC
Organism: Ochotona princeps; assembly: GCF_030435755.1. Lineage (NCBI taxonomy): Eukaryota > Metazoa > Chordata > Mammalia > Lagomorpha > Ochotonidae > Ochotona > Ochotona princeps. The sequence goes on along the minus strand of NC_080835.1, from coordinate 100,243,058 downwards.
ACATTCAGACATATGTGGTGCCAGAGCACTTGGTTTCCATGGCAGCGGGAAATGGCTTGGGCGCTGAACTTGTGTTTGGCTGTGGAGTTTTGAGCGCCTTGAGTGAGGAGCTCCATGTGAGTTTAGTGTGGGTGCTCAACCTGCTTGATTTCATCCCCCTGGGCTCAATGGGCATTGGACCGGAAGTGACCCAACAGGGTTTCCTAGAACGCTGCTAGCACAGCTGATGGTATGTGAAGTTCATGACTGAGGTGGAGTTGTTTTGGCACTGGAAGAGCTGTGCTGCTGCTTCGGGCAGTTGCCATTCACCACCGCCCTGAGTTCCCTAGGTGTCATATCCACTTTCAGACATATGTGGTGCCAGAGCACTTGGTTTCCATGGCAGCGGGAAATGGCTTGGGCGCTGAACTTGTGTTTGGCTGTGGAGTTTTGAGCGCCTTGAGTGAGGAGCTCCATGTGAGTTTAGTGTGGGTGTTCAACCTGCTTGATTCCATCATACTGGGCTCAATGTTCATTGGACCGGAATTCACCAAACAGGGTTTCCTAGATAGCTGCTAGCACAGCTGATGGTATGTGAAGTGAATGAGGCAGGTGGAGTTGTTTTGGCACTGGAAGAGCTGTGCTGCTGCTTCGGGCAGTTGCCATTCACCACCGCCCTGAGTTCCCTAGGTGTCATATCCACTTTCAGACATATGTGGTGCCAGAGCACTTGGTTTCCATGGCAGCGGGAAATGGCTTGGGCGCTGAACTTGTGTTTGGCTGTGGAGTTTTGAGCGCCTTGAGTGAGGAGCTCCATGTGAGTTTAGTGTGGGTGTTCAACCTGCTTGATTCCATCATACTGGGCTCAATGTTCATTGGACCGGAATTCACCAAACAGGGTTTCCTAGATAGCTGCTAGCACAGCTGATGGTATGTGAAGTGAATGAGGCAGGTGGAGTTGTTTTGGCACTGGAAGAGCTGTGCTGCTGCTTCGGGCAGTTGCCATTCACCACCGCCCTGAGTTCCCTAGGTGTCATATCCACTTTCAGACATATGTGGTGCCAGAGCACTTGGTTTCCATGGCAGCGGGAAATGGCTTGGGCGCTGAACTTGTGTTTGGCTGTGGAGTTTTGAGCGCCTTGAGTGAGGAGCTCCATGTGAGTTTAGTGTGGGTGCTCAACCTGCTAGATTCCATCCCACTGGGCTCAATGTTCATTGGACCGGAAGTGACCAAACAGGGTTTCCTAGATAGCTGCTAGCACAGCTGATGGTATGTGATGTTCACGAGGCAGGTGGAGTTGTTTTGGCACTGGAAGAGCTGTGCTGCTGCTTCGGGCAGTTGCCATTCACCACCGCCCTGAGTTTCCTAGGTGTCATATCCACTTTCAGACATATGTGGTGCCAGAGCACTTGGTTTCCATGGCAGCGGGAAATGGCTTGGGCGCTGAACTTTTGTTTGACTTTGGAGTTTTGAGCGCCTTGAGTGAGGATCTCCATATTAGTTCAGTGTGGGTGCTCAACCTGCTTGATTCCATCCCACTGGGCTCAATGGGCATTGGACCGGAAGTGACCAAACAGGGTTTCCTAGATAGCTGCTAGCACAGCTGATGGTATGTGAAGTTCATGACTGAGGTGGAGTTGTTTCGGCACTGGAAGAGCTGTGCTGCTGCTTTGGGCAGTTGCCATTCACCACCGCCCTGAGTTCCCTAGGTGTCATATCCACTTTCAGACATATGTGGTGCCAGAGCACTTGGTTTCCATGGCAGCGGGAAATGGCTTGGGCGCTGAACTTGTGTTTGGCTGTGGAGTTTTGAGCGCCTTGAGTGAGGATCTCCATGTGAGTTTAGTGTGGGTGTTCAACCTGCTTGATTCCATCATACTGGGCTCAATGTTCTGGACCGGAAGTGACCAAACAGGGTTTCCTAGATAGCTGCTAGCACAGCTGATGGTATGTGAAGTTCCTGACTGAGGTGGAGTTGTTTTGGCACTGGAAGAGCTGTGCTGCTGCTTCGGGCAGTTGCCATTCACCACCGCTGTGAGTTCCCTTGGTGTCATAGCCACTTTCAGACATATGTGGTGCCAGAGCACTTGGTTTCCATGGCAGCGGGAAATGGCTTGGGCGCTGAACTTGTGTTTGGCTGTGGAGTTGTGAGCGCCTCGAGTGAGGAGCTCCATGTGAGTTTAGTGTGGGTGCTCAACCTGCTAGATTCCATCCCACTGGGCTCAATGTTCATTGGACCGGAAGTGACCAAACAGGGTTTCCTAGAACGCTGCTAGCACAGCTGATGGTATGTGATTTTCACGAGACAGGTGGAGTTGTTTTGGCACTGGAAGAGCTGTGCTGCTGCTTCGGGCAGTTGCCATTCACCACCGCCCTGAGTTTCCTAGGTGTCATATCCACTTTCAGACATATGTGGTGCCAGAGCACTTGGTTTCCATGGCAGCGGGAAATGGCTTGGGCGCTGAACTTGTGTTTGGCTGTGGAGTTTTGAGCGCCTTGAGTGAGGATCTCCATGTGAGTTTAGTGTGGGTGCTCAACCTGCTTGATTCCATCCCACTGGGCTCAATGGGCATTGGACCGGAAGTGACCAAACAGGGTTTCCTAGAACGCTGCTAGCACAGCTGATGGTATGTGAAGTTCATGAGGCAGGTGGAGTTGTTTTGGCACTGGAAGAGCTGTGCTGCTGCTTCGGGCAGTTGCCATTCACCACCGCCCTGAGTTCCCTAGGTGTCATATCCACTTTCAGACATATGTGGTGCCAGAGCACTTGGTTTCCATGGCAGCGGGAAATGGCTTGGGCGCTGAACTTGTGTTTGGCTGTGGAGTTTTGAGCGCCTTGAGTGAGGATCTCCATGTGAGTTTAGTGTGGGTGTTCAACCTGCTTGATTCCATCATACTGGGCTCAATGTTCATTGGACCGGAATTCACCAAACAGGGTTTCCTAGATAGCTGCTAGCACAGCTGATGGTATGTGAAGTGAATGAGGCAGGTGGAGTTGTTTTGGCACTGGAAGAGCTGTGCTGCTGCTTCGGGCAGTTGCCATTCACCACCGCCCTGAGTTCCCTAGGTGTCATATCCACTTTCAGACATATGTGGTGCCAGAGCACTTGGTTTCCATGGCAGCGGGAAATGGCTTGGGCGCTGAACTTGTGTTTGACTGTGGAGATGTGAGCGCCTTGAGTGAGGATCTCCATGTGAGTTTAGTGTGGGTGCTCAACCTGCTTGATTCCATCCCACTGGGCTCAATGGGCATTGGAGAGGAAGTGACCAAACAGGGTTTCCTAGATAGCTGCTAGCACAGCTGATGGTATGTGAAGTTCAAGAGGCAGGTGGAGTTGTTTTGACACTGGAAGAGCTGTGCTGCTGCTTCGGGCAGTTGCCATTCACCACCGCCCTGAGTTCCCTAGGTGTCATAGCCACATTCAGACATATGTGGTGCCAGAGCACTTGGTTTCCATGGCAGCGGGAAATGGCTTGGGCGCTGAACTTGTGTTTGGCTGTGGAGTTTTGAGCGCCTTGAGTGAGGATCTCCATGTGAGTTTAGTGTGGGTGCTCAACCTGCTTGATTCCATCCCACTGGGCTCAATGGGCATTGGACCGGAAGTGACCAAACAGGGTTTCCTAGAACGCTGCTAGCACAGCTGATGGTATGTGAAGTTCATGACTGAGGTGGAGTTGTTTTGGCACTGGAAGAGCTGTGCTGCTGCTTCGGGCAGTTGCCATTCACCACCGCCCTGAGTTCCCTAGGTGTCATATCCACTTTCAGACATATGTGGTGCCAGAGCACTTGGTTTCCATGGCACCAGGAAATGGCTTGGGCGCTGAACTTGTGTTTGGCTGTGCAGGTTTTGAGCGCCTTGAGTGAGGATCTCCATTTTAGTTTAGTGTGGGTGCTCAACCTGCTTGATTCCATCCCACTGGGCTCAATGGGCATTGGACCGGAAGTGACCAAACAGGGTTTCCTAGATAGCTGCTAGCACAGCTGATGGTATGTGAAGTTCCTGACTGAGGTGGAGTTGTTTTGGCACTGGAAGAGCTGTGCTGCTGCTTCGGGCAGTTGCCATTCACCACCGCTGTGAGTTCCCTTGGTGTCATATCCACTTTCAGACATATGTGGTGCCAGAGCACTTGGTTTCCATGGCAGCGGGAAATGGCTTGGGCGCTGAACTTGTGTTTGGCTGTGGAGTTTTGAGCGCCTTGAGTGAGGATCTCCATGTGAGTTTAGTGTGGGTGTTCAACCTGCTTGATTCAGTCATACTGGGCTCAATGTTCATTGGACCGGAATTCACCAAACAGGGTTTCCTAGATAGCTGCTAGCACAGCTGATGGTATGTGAAGTGAATGAGGAAGGTGGAGTTGTTTTGGCACTGGAAGAGCTGTGCTGCTGCTTCAGGCAGTTGCCATTCACCACCGCCCTGAGTTCCTTATGTGTCTTAGCCACTTTCAGACATATGTGGTGCCAGAGCACTTGGTTTCCATGGCAGCGGGAAATGGCTTGGGCGCTGAACTTGTGTTTGGCTGTGGAGTTTTGAGCGCCTTGAGTGAGGAGCTCCATGTGAGTTTAGTGTGGGTGCTCAACCTGCTTGATTCCATCCCACTGGGCTCAATGGGCATTGGAGAGGAAGTGACCAAACAGGGTTTCCTAGATAGCTGCTAGCACAGCTGATGGTATGTGAAGTGAATGAGGCAGGTGGAGTTGTTTTGGCACTGGAAGAGCTGTGCTGCTGCTTCGGGCAGTTGCCATTCACCACCACCCTGAGTTTCCTAGTTGTCATATCCACTTTCAGACATATGTGGTGCCAGAGCACTTGGTTTCCACGGCACCAGGAAAGGGCTTGGGCGCTGAACTTGTGTTTGGCTGTGCAGGTTTTGAGCGCCTTGAGTGAGGATCTCCATTTTAGTTTAGTGTGGGTGCTCAACCTGCTTGATTCCATCCCACTGGGCTCAATGGGCATTGGACCGGAAGTGACCAAACAGGGTTTCCTAGATAGCTGCTAGCACAGCTGATGGTATGTGAAGTTCACGAGGCAGGTGGAGTTGTTTTGGCACTGGAAGAGCTGTGCTGCTGCTTCGGGCAGTTGCCATTCACCACGGCTGTGAGTTCCCTTGGTGTCATAGCCACTTTCAGACATATGTGGTGCCAGAGCACTTGGTTTCCATGGCAGCGGGAAATGGCTTGGGCGCTGAACTTGTGTTTGGCTGTGGAGTTTTGAGCGCCTTGAGTGAGGAGCTCCATGTGAGTTTAGTGTGGGTGCTCAACCTGCTAGATTCCATCCCACTGGGCTCAATGTTCATTGGACCGGAAGTGACCAAACAGGGTTTCCTAGAACGCTGCTAGCACAGCTGATGGTATGTGAAGTGAATGAGGCAGGTGGAGTTGTTTTGGCACTGGAAGAGCTGTGCTGCTGCTTCGGGCAGTTGCCATTCACCACCGCCCTGAGTTTCCTAGGTGTCATATCCACTTTCAGACATATGTGGTGCCAGAGCACTTGGTTTCCATGGCAGCGGGAAATGGCTTGGGCGCTGAACTTGAGCTTGGCTGTGGAGTTTTGAGCGCCTTGAGTGAGGATCTCCATGTGAGTTTAGTGTGGGTGCTCAACCTGCTTGATTCCATCCCACTGGGCTCAATGGGCATTGGACCGGAAGTGACCAAACAGGGTTTCCTAGAACGCTGCTAGCACAGCTGATGGTATGTGAAGTTCATGAGGCAGGTGGAGTTGTTTTGGCACTGGAAGAGCTGTGCTGCTGCTTCGGGCAGTTGCCATTCACCACCGCCCTGAGTTCCCTAGGTGTCATAGCCACTTTCAGACATATGTGGTGCCAGAGCACTTGGTTTCCATGGCAGCGGGAAATGGCTTGGGCGCTGAACTTGTGTTTGGCTGTGGAGTTTTGAGCGCCTTGAGTGAGGATCTCCATGTGAGTTTAGTGTGGGTGTTCAACCTGCTTGATTCCATCATACTGGGCTCAATGTTCATTGGACCGGAAGTGACCCAACAGGGTTTCCTAGATAGCTGCTAGCACAGCTGATGGTATGTGAAGTTCACGAGGCAGGTGGAGTTGTTTTGGCACTGGAAGAGCTGTGCTGCTGCTTCGGGCAGTTGCCATTCACCACCGCCCTGAGTTCCCTAGGTGTCATAGCCACTTTCAGACATATGTGGTGCCAGAGCACTTGGTTTCCATGGCAGCGGGAAATGGCTTGGGCGCTGAACTTGTGTTTGGCTGTGGAGTTTTGAGCGCCTTGAGTGAGGAGCTCCATGTGAGTTTAGTGTGGGTGCTCAACCTGCTTGATTCCATCCCACTGGGCTCAATGGGCATTGGACCGGAAGTGACCAAACAGGGTTTCCTAGAACGCTGCTAGCACAGCTGATGGTATGTGAAGTTCATGAGGCAGGTGGAGTTGTTTTGGCACTGGAAGAGCTGTGCTGCTGCTTCGGGCAGTTGCCATTCACCACCGCCCTGAGTTCCCTAGGTGTCATATCCACTTTCAGACATATGTGGTGCCAGAGCACTTGGTTTCCATGGCAGCGGGAAATGGCTTGGGCGCTGAACTTGTGTTTGGCTGTGGAGTTTTGAGCGCCTTGAGTGAGGAGCTCCATGTGAGTTTAGTGTGGGTGTTCAACCTGCTTGATTCCATCATACTGGGCTCAATGTTCATTGGACCGGAAGTGACCAAACAGGGTTTCCTAGATAGCTGCTAGCACAGCTGATGGTATGTGAAGTGAATGAGGAAGGTGGAGTTGTTTTGGCACTGGAAGAGCTGTGCTGCTGCTTCAGGCAGTTGCCATTCACCACCGCCCTGAGTTCCCTAGTTGTCATATCCACTTTCAGACATATGTGGTGCCAGAGCACTTGGTTTCCACGGCACCAGGAAATGGCTTGTGCGCTGAACTTGAGTTTGGCTGTGGAGTTTTGAGCGCCTTGAGTGAGGATCTCCATGTTAGTTTAGTGTGGGTGTTCAACCTGCTTGATTCCATCCCACTGGGCTCAATGGGCATTGGACCGGAAGTGACCAAACAGGGTTTCCTAGAACGCTGCTAGCACAGCTGATGGTATGTGAAGTTCATGAGGCAGGTGGAGTTGTTTTGGCACTGGAAGAGCTGTGCTGCTGCTTCGGGCAGTTGCCATTCACCACCGCCCTGAGTTCCCTTGGTGTCATAGCCACTTTCAGACATATGTGGTGCCAGAGCACTTGGTTTCCATGGCAGCGGGAAATGGCTTGGGCGCTGAACTTGTGTTTGGCTGTGGAGATGTGAGCGCCTTGAGTGAGGATCTCCATGTGAGTTTAGTGTGGGTGCTCAACCTGCTTGATTCCATCCCACTGGGCTCAATGGTAATTGGACCGGAAGTGACCAAACAGGGTTTCCTAGATAGCTGCTAGCACAGCTGATGGTATGTGAAGTTCACGAGGCAGGTGGAGTTGTTTTGACACTGGAAGAGCTGTGCTGCTGCTTCGGGCAGTTGCCATTCACCACCGCCCTGAGTTCCCTAGGTGTCATAGCCACTTTCAGACATATGTGGTGCCAGAGCACTTGGTTTCCATGGCAGCGGGAAATGCCTTGGGCGCTGAACTTGTGTTTGGCTGTGGAGTTTTGAGCGCCTTGAGTGAGGAGCTCCATGTGAGTTTAGTGTGGGTGCTCAACCTGCTTGATTCCATCCCACTGGGCTCAATGGGCATTGGACCGGAAGTGACCAAACAGGGTTTCCTAGAACGCTGCTAGCACAGCTGATGGTATGTGAAGTTCATGACTGAGGTGGAGTTGTTTTGGCACTGGAAGAGCTGTGCTGCTGCTTCGGGCAGTTGCCATTCACCACCGCCCTGAGTTCCCTAGTTGTCATATCCACTTTCAGACATATGTGGTGCCAGAGCACTTGGTTTCCACAGCACCAGGAAATGGCTTGTGCGCTGAACTTGAGTTTGGCTGTGGAGTTTTGAGCGCCTTGAGTGAGGATCTCCATGTGAGTTTATTGTGGGTGCTCAACCTGCTTGATTCCATCCCACTGGGCTCAATGGGCATTGGAGAGGAAGTGACCAAACAGGGTTTCCTAGAACGCTGCTAGCACAGCTGATGGTATGTGAAGTTCATGAGGCAGGTGGAGTTGTTTTGGCACTGGAAGAGCTGTGCTGCTGCTTCGGGCAGTTGCCATTCACCACCGCCCTGAGTTCCCTTGGTGTCATAGCCACTTTCAGACATATGTGGTGCCAGAGCACTTGGTTTCCATGGCAGCGGGAAATGGCTTGGGCGCTGAACTTGTGTTTGGCTGTGGAGTTTTTAGCGCCTTGAGTGAGGAGCTCCATGTGAGTTTAGTGTGGGTGCTCAACCTGCTTGATTCCATCCCACTGGGCTCAATGGGCATTGGACCGGAAGTGACCAAACAGGGTTTCCTAGATAGCTGCTAGCACAGCTGATGGTATGTGAAGTGAATGAGGCAGGTGGAGTTGTTTTGGCACTGGAAGAGCTGTGCTGCTGCTTCGGGCAGTTGCCATTCACCACCGCCCTGAGTTCCCTAGTTGTCATATCCACTTTGAGACATATGTGGTGCCAGAGCACTTGGTTTCCATGGCAGCGGGAAATGGCTTGGGCGCTGAACTTGTGTTTGGCTGTGGAGTTTTGAGCGCCTTGAGTGAGGATCTCCATGTGAGTTTAGTGTGGGTGCTCAACCTGCTTGATTCCATCCCACTGGGCTCAATGGGCATTGGACCGGAAGTGACCAAACAGGGTTTCCTAGAACGCTGCTAGCACAGCTGATGGTATGTGAAGTTCACGAGGCAGGTGGAGTTGTTTTGGCACAGGAAGAGCTGTGCTGCTGCTTCGGGCAGTTGCCATTCACCACCGCCCTGAGTTCCCTAGGTGTCATATCCACTTTCAGACATATGTGGTGCCAGAGCACTTGGTTTCCACGGCAGCGGGAAATGGCTTGGGCGCTGAACTTGTGCTTGGCTGTGCAGGTTTTGAGAGCCTTGAGTGAGGAGCTCCATGTTAGTTTAGTGTGGGTGCTCAACCTGCTTGATTCCATCCCACTGGGCTCAATGGGCATTGGACCGGAAGTGACCAAACAGGGTTTCCTAGATAGCTGCTAGCACAGCTGATGGTATGTGAAGTTCATGAGGCAGGTGGAGTTGTTTTCGCACTGGAAGAGCTGTGCTGCTGCTTCGGGCAGTTGCCATTCACCACCGCCCTGAGTTCCCTTGGTGTCATATCCACTTTCAGACATATGTGGTGCCAGAGCACTTGGTTTCCATGGCAGCGGGAAATGGCTTGGGCGCTGAACTTGTGTTTGGCTGTGGAGTTTTGAGCGTCTTGAGTGAGGAGCTCCATGTGAGTTTATTGTGGGTGCTCAACCTGCTTGATTCCATCCCACTGGGCTCAATGGGCATTGGACCGGAAGTGACCAAACAGGGTTTCCTAGATAGCTGCTAGCACAGCTGATGGTATGTGAAGTTCATGAGGCAGGTGGAGTTGTTTTGGCACTGGAAGAGCTGTGCTGCTGCTTCTCGCAGTTGCCATTCACCACCGCCCTGAGTTCCCTAGGTGTCATATCCACTTTCAGACATATGTGGTGCCAGAGCACTTGGTTTCCATGGCAGCGGGAAATGGCTTGGGCGCTGAACTTGTGTTTGGCTGTGGAGTTTTGAGCGCCTTGAGTGAGGAGCTCCATGTGAGTTTAGTGTGGGTGCTCAACCTGCTTGATTCCATCCCACTGGGCTCAATGGGCATTGGACCGGAAGTGACCAAACAGGGTTTCCTAGAACGCTGCTAGCACAGCTGATGGTATGTGAAGTTCACGAGGCAGGTGGAGTTGTTTTGGCACTGGAAGAGCTGTGCTGCTGCTTCGGGCAGTTGCCATTCACCACCGCCCTGAGTTCCCTAGGTGTCATATCCACTTTCAGACATATGTGGTGCCAGAGCACTTGGTTTCCATGGCAGCGGGAAATGGCTTGTGCGCTGAACTTGAGTTTGGCTGTGGAGATTTGAGCGCCTTGAGTGAGGAGCTCCATGTGAGTTTAGTGTGGGTGCTCAACCTGCTTGATTCCATCCCACTGGGCTCAATGGGCATTGGACCGGAAGTGACCAAACAGGGTTTCCTAGAACGCTGCTAGCACAGCTGATGGTATGTGAAGTTCATGACTGAGGTGGAGTTGTTTTGGCACTGGAAGAGCTGTGCTGCTGCTTCGGGCGGTTGCCATTCACCACCGCCCTGAGTTCCCTAGGTGTCATAGCCACTTTCAGACATATGTGGTGCCAGAGCACTTGGCTTCCATGGCAGCGGGAAATGGCTTGGGCGCTGAACTTGTGTTTGGCTGTGGAGTTTTGAGCGCCTTGAGTGAGGAGCTCCATGTGAGTTTAGTGTGGGTGTTCAACCTGCTTGATTCCATCCCACTGGGCTCAATGTTCATTGGACCGGAAGTGACCAAACAGGGTTTCCTAGATAGCTGCTAGCACAGCTGATGGTATGTGAAGTGAATGAGGCAGGTGGAGTTGTTTTGGCACTGGAAGAGCTGTGCTGCTGCTTCGGGCAGTTGCCATTCACCACCGCCCTGAGTTCCCTAGGTGTCATATCCACTTTCAGACATATGTGGTGCCAGAGCACTTGGTTTCCATGACAGCGGGAAATGGCGTGGGCGCTGAACTTGTGTTTGGCTGTGGAGTTTTGAGCGCCTTGAGTGACGAGCTCCATGTGAGTTTAGTGTGGGTGCTCAACCTGCTTGTTTCCATCCCACTGGGCTCGATGGGCATTTGACTGGAAGTGACCAAACAGGGTTTCCTAGATAGCTGCTAGCACAGCTGATGGTATGTGAAGTTCATGAGGCAGGTGGAGTTGTTTTGGCACTGGAAGAGCTGTGCTGCTGCTTCGGGCAGTTGCCATTCACCACCGCCCTGAGTTCCCTAGGTGTCATATCCACTTTCAGACATATGTGGTGCCAGAGCACTTGGTTTCCACGGCACCAGGAAATGGCTTGTGCACTGAACTTGAGTTTGGCTGTGGAGTTTTGAGCGCCTTGAGTGAGGAGCTCCATGTGAGTTTAGTGTGGGTGCTCAACCTGCTTGATTCCATCCCACTGGGCTCAATGGGCATTGGACCCGAAGTGACCAAACAGGGTTTCCTAGAACGCTGCTAGCACAGCTGATGGTATGTGAAGTTCATGAGGCAGGTGGAGTTGTTTTGGCACTGGAAGAGCTGTGCTGCTGCTTCAGGCAGTTGCCATTCACCACCGCCCTGAGTTCCTTAGGTGTCATAGCCACTTTCAGACATATGTGGTGCCAGAGCACTTGGTTTCCATGGAAGCGGTAAATGGCTTGGGCGCTGAACTTGTGTTTGGCTGTGCAGGTTTTGAGCGCCTTGAGTGAGGATCTCCATTTTAGTTTAGTGTGGGTGCTCAACCTGCTTGATTCCATCCCACTGGGCTCAATGGGCATTGGACCGGAAGTGACCAAACAGGGTTTCCTAGAACGCTGCTAGCACAGCTGATGGTATGTGAAGTGAATGAGGCAGGTGGAGTTGTTTTGGCACTGGAAGAGCTGTGCTGCTGCTTCGGGCAGTTGCCATTCACCACCGTCCTGAGTTCCCTAGGTGTCATAGCCACTTTCAGACATATGTGGTGCCAGAGCACTTGGTTTCCATGGAACCGGAATAGGCTTGGGCGCTGAACTTGTGTTTGGCTGTGGAGTTTTGAGCGCCTTGAGTGAGGATCTCCATGTGAGTTTAGTGTGGGTGCTCAACCTGCTTGATTCCATCCCACTGGGCTCAATGGGCATTGGACCCGAAGTGACCAAACAGGGTTTCCTAGAACGCTGCTAGCACAGCTGATGGTATGTGAAGTTCATGAGGCAGGTGGAGTTGTTTTGGCACTGGAAGAGCTGTGCTGCTGCTTCGGGCAGTTGCCATTCACCACCGCCCTGAGTTCCTTAGGTGTCATATCCACTTTCAGACATACGTGGTGCCAGAGCACTTGGTTTCCATGGCAGAGGGAAATGGCTTTTGCGCTGAACTTGTGTTTGGCTGTGGAGGTTTTGAGCGCCTTGAGTGAGGATCTCCATGTGAGTTTAGTGTGGGTGCTCAACCTGCTTGATTCCATCCCACTGGGCTCAATGGGCATTGGACCGGAAGTGACCAAACAGGGTTTCCTAGATAGCTGCTAGCACAGCTGATGGTATGTGAAGTTCATGAGGCAGGTGGAGTTGTTTTGGCACTGGAAGAGCTGTGCTGCTGCTTCGGGCAGTTGCCATTCACCACCGCCCTGAGTTCCCTAGGTGTCATATCCACTTTCACACATATGTGGTGCCAGAGCACTTGGTTTCCATGGCAGCGGGTAATGGCTTAGGCGCTGAACTTGTGTTTGACTGTGGAGATGTGAGCGCCTTGAGTGAGGAGCTCCATGTGAGTTTAGTGTGGGTGCTCAACCTGCTTGATTCCATCCCACTGGGCTCAATGGGCATTGGACCGGAAGTGACCAAACAGGGTTTCCTACATAGCTGCTAGCACAGCTGATGGTATGTGAAGTAAATGAGGCAGGTGGAGTTGTTTTGGCACTGGAAGAGCTGTGCTGCTGCTTCGGGCAGTTGCCATTCACCACCGCCCTGAGTTCCCTAGGTGTCATATCCACTTTCAGACATATGTGGTGCCAGAGCACTTGGTTTCCATGGCAGCGGGAAATGGCTTGGGCGCTGAACTTGTGTTTGAATGTGGAGATGTGAGCGCCTTGAGTGAGGAGCTCCATGTTAGTTTAGTGTGGGTGCTCCACCTGCTTGATTCCATCCCACTGGGCTCAATGGGCATTGGAGAGGAAGTGACCAAACAGGGTTTCCTACATAGCTGCTAGCACAGCAAATGGCATGTGAAGTTCACGAGGCAGGTGGAGTTGTTTTGGCACTGGAAGAGCTGTGCTGCTGCTTTGGGCGGTTGCCATTCACCACCGCCCTGAGTTCCCTAGGTGTCATAGCCACTTTCAGACATATGTGGTGCCAGAGCACTTGGTTTCCATGGCAGCGGGTAATGGCTTGGGCGCTGAACTTGTGTTTGGCTGTGGAGTTTTGAGCGCCTTGAGTGTTGAGCTCCATGTGAGTTTAGTGTGGGTGTTCAACCTGCTTGATTCCATCCCACTGGGCTCAATGGGCATTGGACCGGAAGTGACCAAACAGGGTTTCCTAGATAGCTGCTAGCACAGCTGATGGTATGTGAAGTTCATGAGGCAGGTGGAGTTGTTTTGGCACTGGAAGAGCTGTGCTGCTGCTTCGGGCAGTTGCCATTCACCACCGCCCTGAGTTCCCAGGGTATCATAGCCATTTTCAGACATATGTGGTGCCAGAGCACTTGGTTTCCATGGCAGCGGGAAATGGCTTGGGCGCTGAACTTGTGTTTGGCTGTGGAGTTTTGAGCGCCTTGAGTGAGGAGCTCCATGTGAGTTTAGTGTGGGTGCTCAACCTGCTTGATTCCATCATACTGGGCTCAATGTTCATTAGACCGGAAGTGACCCAACAGGATTTCCTAGATAGCTGCTAGCACAGCTGATGGTATGTGAAGTTCATGAGGCAGGTGGAGTTGTTTTGGCACTGGAAGAGCTGTGCTGCTGCTTCGGGCAGTTGCCATTCACCACCGCCCTGAGTTCCTTAGGTGTCATATCCACTTTCAGACATACGTGGTGCCAGAGCACTTGGTTTCCATGGCAGAGGGAAATGGCTTTTGCGCTGAACTTGTGTTTGGCTGTGGAGGTTTTGAGCGCCTTGAGTGAGGATCTCCATGTGAGTTTAGTGTGGGTGCTCAACCTGCTTGATTCCATCCCACTGGGCTCAATGGGCATTGGACCGGAAGTGACCAAACAGGGTTTCCTAGATAGCTGCTAGCACAGCTGATGGTATGTGAAGTTCATGAGGCAGGTGGAGTTGTTTTGGCACTGGAAGAGCTGTGCTGCTGCTTCGGGCAGTTGCCATTCACCACCGCCCTGAGTTCCCTAGGTGTCATATCCACTTTCACACATATGTGGTGCCAGAGCACTTGGTTTCCATGGCAGCGGGTAATGGCTTAGGCGCTGAACTTGTGTTTGACTGTGGAGATGTGAGCGCCTTGAGTGAGGAGCTCCATGTGAGTTTAGTGTGGGTGCTCAACCTGCTTGATTCCATCCCACTGGGCTCAATGGGCATTGGACCGGAAGTGACCAAACAGGGTTTCCTACATAGCTGCTAGCACAGCTGATGGTATGTGAAGTAAATGAGGCAGGTGGAGTTGTTTTGGCACTGGAAGAGCTGTGCTGCTGCTTCGGGCAGTTGCCATTCACCACCGCCCTGAGTTCCCTAGGTGTCATATCCACTTTCAGACATATGTGGTGCCAGAGCACTTGGTTTCCATGGCAGCGGGAAATGGCTTGGGCGCTGAACTTGTGTTTGAATGTGGAGATGTGAGCGCCTTGAGTGAGGAGCTCCATGTTAGTTTAGTGTGGGTGCTCCACCTGCTTGATTCCATCCCACTGGGCTCAATGGGCATTGGAGAGGAAGTGACCAAACAGGGTTTCCTACATAGCTGCTAGCACAGCAAATGGCATGTGAAGTTCACGAGGCAGGTGGAGTTGTTTTGGCACTGGAAGAGCTGTGCTGCTGCTTTGGGCGGTTGCCATTCACCACCGCCCTGAGTTCCCTAGGTGTCATAGCCACTTTCAGACATATGTGGTGCCAGAGCACTTGGTTTCCATGGCAGCGGGTAATGGCTTGGGCGCTGAACTTGTGTTTGGCTGTGGAGTTTTGAGCGCCTTGAGTGTTGAGCTCCATGTGAGTTTAGTGTGGGTGTTCAACCTGCTTGATTCCATCCCACTGGGCTCAATGGGCATTGGACCGGAAGTGACCAAACAGGGTTTCCTAGATAGCTGCTAGCACAGCTGATGGTATGTGAAGTGAATGAGGCAGGTGGAGTTGTTTTGGCACTGGAAGAGCTGTGCTGCTGCTTCGGGCAGTTGCCATTCACCACCGCCCTGAGTTCCCAGGGTGTCATAGCCATTTTCAGACATATGTGGTGCCAGAGCACTTGGTTTCCATGGCAGCGGGAAATGGCTTGGGCGCTGAACTTGTGTTTGGCTGTGGAGTTTTGAGCGCCTTGAGTGAGGAGCTCCATGTGAGTTTAGTGTGGGTGCTCAACCTGCTTGATTCCATCATACTGGGCTCAATGTTCATTAGACCGGAAGTGACCCAACAGGGTTTCCTAGATAGCTGCTAGCACAGCTGATGGTATGTGAAGTTCATGAGGCAGGTGGAGTTGTTTTGGCACTGGAAGAGCTGTGATGCTGCTTCGGGCAGTTGCCATTCACCACCTCCCTGAATTCCCTAGGTGTCATAGCCACTTTCAGACATATGTGGTGCCAGAGCACTTGGTTTCCATGGCAGCGGGAAATGGCTTGGGCGCTGAACTTGTGTTTGGCTGTGGAGTTTTGAGCGCCTTGAGTGAGGAGCTCCATGTGAGTTTAGTGTGGGTGCTCAACCTGCTTGATTCCATCCCACTGGGCTCAATGGGCATTGGACCGGAAGTGACCAAACAGGGTTTCCTAGAACGCTGCTAGCACAGCTGATGGTATGTGAAGTTCATGAGGCAGGTGGAGTTGTTTTGGCACTGGAAGAGCTGTGCTGCTGCTTCGGGCAGTTGCCATTCACCACTGCCCTGAGTTCCCTAGGTGTCATATAAACTTTCACACATATGTGGTGCCAGAGCACTTGGTTTCCATGGCAGCGGGAAATGGCTTGGGCGCTGAACTTGTGTTTGGCTGTGGAGTTTTGAGCGGCTTGAGTGAGGAGCTCCATGTGAGTTTAGTGTGG
Source organism: Ochotona princeps (assembly GCF_030435755.1). Lineage (NCBI taxonomy): Eukaryota > Metazoa > Chordata > Mammalia > Lagomorpha > Ochotonidae > Ochotona > Ochotona princeps. Next base: position 100,227,284 of record NC_080835.1, on the reverse strand, counting down.
GTGTTCAACCTGCTTGATTCCATCATACTGGGCTCAATGTTCATTGGACCGGAAGTGACCAAACAGGGTTTCCTAGATAGCTGCTAGCACAGCTGATGGTATGTGAAGTGAATGAGGCAGGTGGAGTTGTTTTGGCACTGGAAGAGCTGTGCTGCTGCTTCGGGCAGTTGCCATTCACCACCGCCCTGAGTTCCCTAGGTGTCATATCCACTTTCAGACATATGTGGTGCCAGAGCACTTGGTTTCCACGGCACCAGGAAATGGCTTGTGCACTGAACTTGAGTTTGGCTGTGGAGTTTTGAGCGCCTTGAGTGAGGAGCTCCATGTGAGTTTAGTGTGGGTGCTCAACCTGCTTGATTCCATCCCACTGGGCTCAATGGGCATTGGACCCGAAGTGACCAAACAGGGTTTCCTAGAACGCTGCTAGCACAGCTGATGGTATGTGAAGTTCATGAGGCAGGTGGAGTTGTTTTGGCACTGGAAGAGCTGTGCTGCTGCTTCAGGCAGTTGCCATTCACCACCGCCCTGAGTTCCTTAGGTGTCATAGCCACTTTCAGACATATGTGGTGCCAGAGCACTTGGTTTCCATGGAAGCGGGAAATGGCTTGGGCGCTGAACTTGTGTTTGGCTGTGCAGGTTTTGAGCGCCTTGAGTGAGGATCTCCATTTTAGTTTAGTGTGGGTGCTCAACCTGCTTGATTCCATCCCACTGGGCTCAATGGGCATTGGACCGGAAGTGACCAAACAGGGTTTCCTAGAACGCTGCTAGCACAGCTGATGGTATGTGAAGTTCATGAGGCAGGTGGAGTTGTTTTGGCACTGGAAGAGCTGTGCTGCTGCTTCGGGCAGTTGCCATTCACCACCGTCCTGAGTTCCCTAGGTGTCATATCCACTTTCAGACATATGTGGTGCCAGAGCACTTGGTTTCCATGGAACCGGAATAGGCTTGGGCGCTGAACTTGTGTTTGGCTGTGGAGTTTTGAGCGCCTTGAGTGAGGATCTCCATGTGAGTTTAGTGTGGGTGCTCAACCTGCTTGATTCCATCCCACTGGGCTCAATGGGCATTGGACCCGAAGTGACCAAACAGGGTTTCCTAGAACGCTGCTAGCACAGCTGATGGTATGTGAAGTTCATGAGGCAGGTGGAGTTGTTTTGGCACTGGAAGAGCTGTGCTGCTGCTTCGGGCAGTTGCCATTCACCACCGCCCTGAGTTCCTTAGGTGTCATATCCACTTTCAGACATACGTGGTGCCAGAGCACTTGGTTTCCATGGCAGAGGGAAATGGCTTTTGCGCTGAACTTGTGTTTGGCTGTGGAGGTTTTGAGCGCCTTGAGTGAGGATCTCCATTTTAGTTTAGTGTGGGTGCTCAACCTGCTTGATTCCATCCCACTGGGCTCAATGGGCATTGGAGAGGAAGTGACCAAACAGGGTTTCCTAGATAGCTGCTAGCACAGCTGATGGTATGTGAAGTTCCTGACTGAGGTGGAGTTGTTTTGGCACTGGAAGAGCTGTGCTGCTGCTTCGGGCAGTTGCCATTCACCACCGCCCTGAGTTCCCTAGGTGTCATATCCACTTTCACACATATGTGGTGCCAGAGCACTTGGTTTCCATGGCAGCGGGTAATGGCTTAGGCGCTGAACTTGTGTTTGACTGTGGAGATGTGAGCGCCTTGAGTGAGGAGCTCCATGTGAGTTTAGTGTGGGTGCTCAACCTGCTTGATTCCATCCCACTGGGCTCAATGGGCATTGGACCGGAAGTGACCAAACAGGGTTTCCTACATAGCTGCTAGCACAGCTGATGGTATGTGAAGTAAATGAGGCAGGTGGAGTTGTTTTGGCACTGGAAGAGCTGTGCTGCTGCTTCGGGCAGTTGCCATTCACCACCGCCCTGAGTTCCCTAGGTGTCATATCCACTTTCAGACATATGTGGTGCCAGAGCACTTGGTTTCCATGGCAGCGGGAAATGGCTTGGGCGCTGAACTTGTGTTTGAATGTGGAGATGTGAGCGCCTTGAGTGAGGAGCTCCATGTTAGTTTAGTGTGGGTGCTCCACCTGCTTGATTCCATCCCACTGGGCTCAATGGGCATTGGAGAGGAAGTGACCAAACAGGGTTTCCTACATAGCTGCTAGCACAGCAAATGGCATGTGAAGTTCATGAGGCAGGTGGAGTTGTTTTGGCACTGGAAGAGCTGTGCTGCTGCTTTGGGCGGTTGCCATTCACCACCGCCCTGAGTTCCCTAGGTGTCATAGCCACTTTCAGACATATGTGGTGCCAGAGCACTTGGTTTCCATGGCAGCGGGTAATGGCTTGGGCGCTGAACTTGTGTTTGGCTGTGGAGTTTTGAGCGCCTTGAGTGACGAGCTCCATGTGAGTTTAGTGTGGGTGTTCAACCTGCTTGATTCCATCCCACTGGGCTCAATGGGCATTGGACCGGAAGTGACCAAACAGGGTTTCCTAGATAGCTGCTAGCACAGCTGATGGTATGTGAAGTGAATGAGGCAGGTGGAGTTGTTTTGGCACTGGAAGAGCTGTGCTGCTGCTTCGGGCAGTTGCCATTCAACCCTACGGTGAGTTCCCTAGGTGTCATATCCACTTTCAGACATATGTGCTGCCAGAGCACTTGGTTTCCATGGCAGCGGGAAATGGCTTGTGCACTGAACTTGTGTTTGGCTGTGGAGTTTTGAGCGCCTTGAGTGAGGATCTCCATGTTAGTTTAGTGTGGGTGCTCAACCTGCTTGATTCCATCCCACTGGGCTCAATGGGCATTGGACCGGAAGTGACCAAACAGGGTTTCCTAGATAGCTGCTAGCACAGCTGATGGTATGTGAAGTGAATGAGGCAGGTGGAGTTGTTTTGGCACTGGAAGAGCTGTGCTGCTGCTTCGGGCAGTTGCCATTCACCACCGCCCTGAGTTCCCTAGGTGTCATATCCACTTTCAGACATATGTGGTGCCAGAGCACTTGGTTTCCATGGCAGCGGGAAATGGCTTTTGCACTGAACTTGTGTTTGACTGTGGAGATGTGAGCGCCTTGAGTGAGGAGCTCCATGTTAGTTTAGTGTGGGTGCTCAACCTGCTTGATTCCATCCCACTGGGCTCAATGGGCATTGGACCGGAAGTGACCAAACAGGGTTTCCTAGATAGCTGCTAGCACAGCAAATGGCATGTGAAGTTCATGAGGCAGGTGGAGTTGTTTTGGCACTGGAAGAGCTGTGCAGCTGCTTCGGGCGGTTGCCATTCACCACCGCACTGAGTTCCCTAGGTGTCATAGCCACTTTCAGACATATGTGGTGCCAGAGCACTTGGTTTCCATGGCAGCGGGAAATGGCTTGGGCGCTGAACTTGTGTTTGGCTGTGGAGTTTTGAGCGCCTTGAGTGAGGAGCTCCATGTGAGTTTAGTGTGGGTGCTCAACCTGCTTGATTCCATCCCACTGGGCTCGATGGGCATTGGACTGGAAGTGACCAAACAGGGTTTCCTAGAACGCTGCTAGCACAGCTGATGGTATGTGAAGTTCATGAGGCAGGTGGAGTTGTTTTGGCACTGGAAGAGCTGTGCTGCTGCTTCGGGCAGTTGCCATTCACCACCGCCCTGAGTTCCCTAGGTGTCATATCCACTTTCAGACATATGTGGTGCCAGAGCACTTGGTTTCCATGGCAGCGGGAAATGGCTTGGGCGCTGAACTTGTGTTTGGCTGTGGAGTTTTGAGCGCCTTGAGTGACGAGCTCCATGTGAATTTAGTGTGGGTGCTCAACCTGCTTGATTCCATCCCACTGGGCTCAATGGGCATTGGACCGGAAGTGACCAAACTGGGTTTCCTATATAGCTGCTAGCACAGCTGATGGTATGTGAAGTGAATGAGGCAGGTGGAGTTGTTTTGGCACTGGAAGAGCTGTGCTGCTGCTTCGGGCAGTTGCCATTCAACCCTACGGTGAGTTCCCTAGGTGTCATATCCACTTTCAGACATATGTGCTGCCAGAGCACTTGGTTTCCATGGCAGCGGGAAATGGCTTGTGCACTGAACTTGTGTTTGACTGTGGAGATGTGAGCGCCTTGAGTGACGAGCTCCATGTGAGTTTAGTGTGGGTGCTCAACCTGCTTGATTCCATCATACTGGGCTCAATGTTCATTGGACCGGAAGTGACCAAACAGGGTTTCCTAGAACGCTGCTAGCACAGCTGATGGTATGTGAAGTGAATGAGGCAGGTGGAGTTGTTTTGGCACTGGAAGAGCTGTGCTGCTGCTTCGGGCAGTTGCCATTCACCACCGCCCTGAGTTCCCTAGGTGTCATAGCCACTTTCAGACATATGTGGTGCCAGAGCACTTGGTTTCCATGGCAGCGGGAAATGGCTTGGGCGCTGAGCTTGTGTTTGACTGTGGAGATGTGAGTGCCTTGAGTGAGGAGCTCCATGTTAGTTTAGTGTGGGTGCTCAACCTGCTTGATTCCATCATACTGGGCTCAATGTTCATTGGACCGGAAGTGACCAAACAGGGTTTCCTAGATAGCTGCTAGCACAGCTGATGGTATGTGAAGTTCACGAGGCAGGTGGAGTTGTTTTGGCACTGGAAGAGCTGTGCTGCTGCTTCGGGCAGTTGCCATTCACCACCGCCCTGAGTTCCCTAGGTGTCATATCCACTTTCAGACATATGTGGTGCCAGAGCACTTGGTTTCCATGGCAGCGGGAAATGGCTTGGGCGCTGAACTTGTGTTTGACTGTGGAGATGTGAGCGCCTTGAATGAGGAGCTCCATGTGAGTTTAGTGTGGGTGCTCAACCTGCTTGATTCCATCCCACTGGGCTCAATGGGCATTGGACCGGAAGTGACCAAACAGGGTTTCCTAGATAGCTGCTAGCACAGCAAATGGCATGTGAAGTTCACGAGGCAGGTGGAGTTGTTTTGGCACTGGAAGAGCTGTGCTGCTGCTTTGGGCGGTTGCCATTCACCACCTCCCTGAGTTCCCTAGGTGTCATAGCCACTTTCAGACATATGTGGTGCCAGAGCACTTGGTTTCCATGGCAGCGGGAAATGGCTTGGGCGCTGAACTTGAGTTTGGCTGTGCAGGTTTTGAGCGCCTTGGGTGAGGAGCTCCATGTGAGTTTAGTGTGGGTGCTCCACCTGCTTGATTCCATCCCACTGGGCTCAATGGGCATTGGACCGGAAGTGACCCAACAGTGTTTCCTAGATAGCTGCTAGCACAGCTGATGGTATGTGAAGTTCATGAGGCAGGTGGAGTTGTTTTGGCACTGGAAGAGCTGTCCTGCTGCTTCGGGCAGTTGCCATTCACCACCGCCGTGAGTTCCCTAGGTGTCATATCCACTTTCAGACATATGTGGTGCCAGAGCACTTGGTTTCCATGGCAGCGGGAAATGGCTTGGGCGCTGAACTTGTGTTTGGCTGTGGAGTTTTGAGCGCCTTGAGTGAGGAGCTCCATGTGAGTTTAGTGTGGGTGTTCAACCTGCTTGATTCCATCATACTGGGCTCAATGTTCATTGGACCGGAAGTGACCAAACAGGGTTTCCTAGATAGCTGCTAGCACAGCTGATGGTATGTGAAGTGAATGAGGCAGGTGGAGTTGTTTTGGCACTGGAAGAGCTGTGCTGCTGCTTCGGGCAGTTGCCATTCACCACCGCCCTGAGTTCCCTAGGTGTCATATCCACTTTCAGACATATGTGGTGCCAGAGCACTTGGTTTCCATGGCAGCGAGAAATGGCTTGGGCACTGAACTTGTGTTTGGCTGTGGAGTTTTGAGCGCCTTGGGTGAGGAGCTCCATGTTAGTTTAGTGTGGGTGCTCAACCTGCTTGATTCCATCCCACTGGGCTCGATGGGCATTGGACCGGAAGTGACCAAACAGGGTTTCCTAGATAGCTGCTAGCACAGCTGATGGTATGTGAAGTGAATGAGGCAGGTGGAGTTGTTTTGGCACTGGAAGAGCTGTGCTGCTGCTTCGGGCAGTTGCCATTGACCATCGCCCTGAGTTCCCTAGGTGTCATATCCACTTTCAGACATATGTGGTGCCAGAGCACTTGGTTTCCATGGCAGCGGGAAATGGCTTGGGCACTGAACTTGTGTTTGGCTGTGGAGTTTTGAGTGCCTTGAGTGAGGAACTCCATGTGAGTTTAGTGTGGGTGTTCAACCTGCTTGATTCCATCCCACTGGGCTCAATGGGCATTGGACCGGAAGTGACCAAACAGGGTTTCCTAGATAGCTGCTAGCACAGCTGATGGTATGTGAAGTTCATGACTGAGGTGGAGTTGTTTTGGCACTGGAAGAGCTGTGCTGCTGCTTCAGGCAGTTGCCATTCACCACCGCCCTGAGTTCCCTAGGTGTCATAGCCACTTTCAGACATATGTGGTGCCAGAGCACTTGGTTCCCATGGCAGCGGGAAATGGCTTGGGCGCTGAACTTGTGTTTGGCTGTGGAGTTTTGAGCGCCTTGAGTGAGGATCTCCATGTTAGTTTAGTGTGGGTGTTCAACCTGCTTGATTCCATCCCACTGGGCTCAATGGGCATTGGACCGGAAGTGACCAAACAGGGTTTCCTAGATAGCTGCTAGCACAGCTGATGGTATGTGAAGTTCATGAGGCAGGTGGAGTTGTTTTGGCACTGGAAGAGCTGTGCTGCTGCTTCGGGCAGTTGCCATTCAACCCTACGGTGATTTCCCTAGGTGTCATAGCCACTTTCAGACATATGTGGTGCCAGAGCACTTGGTTTCCATGGCAGCGGGAAATGGCTTGGGCGCTGAACTTGTGTTTGGCTGTGGAGTTTTGAGCGCCTTGAGTGAGGAGCTCCATGTGAGTTTAGTGTGGGTGCTCAACCTGCTTGATTCCATCCCACTGGGCTCAATGGGCATTGGACCGGAAGTGACCAAACAGGGTTTCCTAGATAGCTGCTAGCACAGCTGATGGTATGTGAAGTGAATGAGGCAGGTGGAGTTGTTTTGGCACTGGAAGAGCTGTGCTGCTGCTTCGGGCAGTTGCCATTCACCACCGCCCTGAGTTCCCAGGGTGTCATAGCCATTTTCAGACATATGTGGTGCCAGAGCACTTGGTTTCCATGGCAGCGGGAAATGGCTTGGGCGCTGAACTTGTGTTTGGCTGTGGAGTTTTGAGCGCCTTGAGTGAGGAGCTCCATGTGAGTTTAGTGTGGGTGCTCAACCTGCTTGATTCCATCATACTGGGCTCAATGTTCATTAGACCGGAAGTGACCCAACAGGGTTTCCTAGATAGCTGCTAGCACAGCTGATGGTATGTGAAGTGAATGAGGCAGGTGGAGTTGTTTTGGCACTGGAAGAGCTGTGCTGCTGCTTCGGGCAGTTGCCATTCACCACCGCCCTGAGTTCCCAGGGTGTCATAGCCATTTTCAGACATAAGTGCTGCCAGAGCACTTGGTTTCCATGGCAGCGGGAAATGGCTTAGGCGCTGAACTTGTGTTTGGCTGTGGAGTTTTGAGCGCCTTGAGTGAGGAGCTCCATATGAGTTTAGTGTGGGTGCTCAACCTGCTTGATTCCATCATAGTGGGCTCAATGTTCATTGGACCGGAAGTGACCAAACAGGGTTTCCTAGATAGCTGCTAGCACAGCTGATGGTATGTGAAGTTCATGAGGCAGGTGGAGTTGTTTTGGCACTGGAAGAGCTGTGCTGAGGCTTCGGGCAGTTGCCATTCACCACCGCCCTGAGTTCCCTAGTTGTCATATCCACTTTCAGACATATGTGGTGCCAGAGCACTTGGTTTCCATGGCAGCGGGAAATGGCTTGGGCACTGAACTTGTGTTTGACTGTGGAGATGTGAGTGCCTTGAGTGAGGATCTCCATGTTAGTTTAGTGTGGGTGTTCAACCTGCTTGATTCCATCCCACTGGGCTCAATGGGCATTGGACCGGAAGTGACCAAACAGGGTTTCCTAGATAGCTGCTAGCACAGCAAATGGCATGTGAAGTTCATGAGGCAGGTGGAGTTGTTTTGGCACTGGAAGAGCTGTGCAGCTGCTTTGGGCGGTTGCCATTCACCACCGCCCTGAGTTCCCTAGGTGTCGTAGCCACTTTCAGACATATGTGGTGCCAGAGCACTTGGTTTCCATGGCAGCGGGAAATGGCTTGGGCGCTGAACTTGTGTTTGGCTGTGGAGTTTTGAGCGCCTTGAGTGAGGATCTCCATGTGAGTTTAGTGTGGGTGCTCAACCTGCTTGATTCCATCCCACTGGGCTCAATGGGCATTGGACCGGAAGTGACCAAACAGGGTTTCCCAGATAGCTGCTAGCACAGCTGATGGTATGTGAAGTTCACGAGGCAGGTGGAGTTGTTTTGGCACTGGAAGAGCTGTGCTGCTGCTTCGGGCAGTTGCCATTCACCACCTCACTGAGTTCCCTAGGTGTCATATCCACTTTCAGACATATGTGGTGCCAGAGCACTTGGTTTCCATGGCAGCGGGAAATGGGTTTTCCGCTGAACTTGTGTTTGACTGTGGAGATGTGAGCGCCTTGAGTGAGGAGCTCCATGTTAGTTTAGTGTGGGTGCTCAACCTGCTTGATTCCATCCCCCTGGGCTCAATGGGCATTGGACCGGAAGTGACCAAACAGGGTTTCCTAGATAGCTGCTAGCACAGCTGATGGTATATGAAGTTCACGAGGCAGGTGGAGTTGTTTTGGCACTGGAAGAGCTGTGCTGCTGCTTCGGGCAGTTGCCATTCACCACCGCCCTGAGTTCCCTAGGTGTCATATCCACTTTCAGACATATGTGGTGCCAGAGCACTTGGTTTCCATGGCAGCGGGAAATGGCTTGGGCGCTGAACTTGTGTTTGACTGTGGAGATGTGAGCGCCTTGAGTGAGGATCTCCATGTTAGTTTAGTGTGGGTGCTCAACCTGCTTGATTCCATCCCACTGGGCTCAATGGGCATTGGACCGGAAGTGACCAAACAGGGTTTCCTAGATAGCTGCGAGTACAGCAAATGGCATGTGAAGTTCACGAGGCAGGTGGAGTTGTTTTGGCACTGGAAGAGCTGTGCTGCTGCTTTGGGCGGTTGCCATTCACCACCGCCCTGAGTTCCCTATGTGTCATAGCCACTTTCAGACATATGTGGTGCCAGAGCACTTGGTTTCCATGGCAGCGGGAAATGGCTTGGGCGCTGAACTTGTGTTTGGCTGTGGAGTTTTGAGCGCCTTGAGTGACGAGCTCCATGTGAGTTTAGTGTGGGTGTTCAACCTGCTTGATTCCATCCCACTGGGCTCAATTGGCATTGGACCGGAAGTGACCAAACAGGGTTTCCTAGATAGCTGCTAGCACAGCTGATGGTATGTGAAGTGAATGAGGCAGGTGGAGTTGTTTTGGCACTGGAAGAGCTGTGCTGCTGCTTCAGGCAGTTGCCATTCACCACCGCCCTGAGTTCCCTAGGTGTCATAGCCACTTTCAGACATATGTGGTGCCAGAGCACTTGGTTTCCATGGCAGTGGGAAATGGCTTGGGCGCTGAACTTGAGTTTGGCTGTGCAGGTTTTGAGCGCCTTGGGTAGGAGCTCCATGTGAGTTTAGTGTGGGTGCTCCACCTGCTTGATTCCATCCCACTGGGCTCAATGGGCATTGGACCGGAAGTGACCAAACAGGGTTTCCTAGATAGCTGCTAGCACAGCTGATGGTATGTGAAGTTCATGAGGCAGGTGGAGTTGTTTTGGCACTGGAAGAGCTGTGCTGCTGCTTCGGGCAGTTGCCATTCAACCCTACGGTGAGTTCCCTAGGTGTCATATCCACTTTCAGACATATGTGCTGCCAGAGCACTTGGTTTCCATGGCAGCGGGAAATGGCTTTTGCGCTGAACTTGTGTTTGGCTGTGGAGTTTTGAGCGCCTTGAGTGAGGAGCTCCATGTGAGTTTAGTGTGGGTGTTCAACCTGCTTGATTCCATCATACTGGGCTCAATGTTCATTGGACCGGAAGTGACCAAACAGGGTTTCCTAGATAGCTGCTAGCACAGCAAATGGCATGTGAAGTTCATGAGGCTGGTGGAGTTGTTTTGGCACTGGAAGAGCTGTGCTGCTGCTTTGGGCGGTTGCCATTCACCACCGCCCTGAGTTCCCTAGGTGTCATAGCCACTTTCAGACATATGTGGTGCCAGAGCACTTGGTTTCCATGGCAGCGGGAAATGGCTTGGGCGCTGAACTTGTGTTTGGCTGTGGAGTTTTGAGCGCCTTGAGTGACGAGCTCCATGTGAGTTTAGTGTGGGTGTTCAACCTGCTTGATTCCATCCCACTGGGCTCAATGGGCATTGGACCGGAAGTGACCAAACAGGGTTTCCTAGATAGCTGCTAGCACAGCTGATGGTATGTGAAGTTCATGAGGCAGGTGGAGTTGTTTTGGCACTGGAAGAGCTGTGCTGCTGCTTCGGGCAGTTGCCATTCACCACCGCCCTGAGTTCCCAGGGTGTCATAGCCATTTTCAGACATAAGTGCTGCCAGAGCACTTGGTTTCCATGGCAGCGGGAAATGGCTTGGGCGCTGAACTTGTGTTTGGCTGTGGAGTTTTGAGCGCCTTGAGTGAGGAGCTCCATGTGAGTTTAGTGTGGGTGCTCAACCTGCTTGATTCCATCATACTGGGCTCAATGTTCATTGGACCGGAAGTGACCAAACAGGGTTTCCTAGATAGCTGCTAGCACAGCTGATGGTATGTGAAGTGAATGAGGCAGGTGGAGTTGTTTTGGCACTGGAAGAGCTGTGCTGCTGCTTCGGGCAGTTGCCATTCACCACCGCCCTGAGTTCCCTAGGTGTCATATCCACTTTCAGACATATGTGGTGTCAGAGCACTTGGTTTCCATGGCAGCGGGAAATGGGTTGGGCGCTGAACTTGTGTTTGACTGTGGAGATGTGAGCGCCTTGAGTGAGGAGCTCCATGTTAGTTTAGTGTGGGTGCTCAACCTGCTTGATTCCATCCCACTGGGCTCAATGGGCATTGGACCGGAAGTGACCAAACAGGGTTTCCTAGATAGCTGCTAGCACAGCTGATGGTATGTGAAGTTCACGAGGCAGGTGGAGTTGTTTTGGCACTGGAAGAGCTGTGCTGCTGCTTCGGGCAGTTGCCATTCACCACCGCCCTGAGTTCCCTAGGTGTCATATCCACTTTCAGACATATGTGGTGCCAGAGCACTTGGTTTCCATGGCAGCGGGAAATGGCTTGGGCGCTGAACTTGTGTTTGGCTGTGGAGTTTTGAGCGCCTTGAGTGAGGAGCTCCATGTGAGTTTAGTGTGGGTGTTCAACCTGCTTGATTCCATCATACTGGGCTCAATGTTCATTGGACCGGAAGTGACCAAACAGGGTTTCCTAGATAGCTGCTAGCACAGCTGATGGTATGTGAAGTTCATGAGGCAGGTGGAGTTGTTTTGGCACTGGAAGAGCTGTGCTGCTGCTTTGGGCGGTTGCCATTCACCACCGCCCTGAGTTCCCAGGGTGTCATAGCCATTTTCAGACATAAGTGCTGCCAGAGCACTTGGTTTCCATGGCAGCGGGAAATGGCTTGGGCGCTGAACTTGTGTTTGGCTGTGGAGTTTTGAGCGCCTTGAGTGAGGAGCTCCATGTGAGTTTAGTGTGGGTGCTCAACCTGCTTGATTCCATCATACTGGGCTCAATGTTCATTGGACCGGAAGTGACCCAACAGGGTTTCCTAGATAGCTGCTAGCACAGCTGATGGTATGTGAAGTGAATGAGGCAGGTGGAGTTGTTTTGGCACTGGAAGAGCTGTGCTGCTGCTTCTGGCAGTTGCCATTCACCACCGCCCTGAGTTCCCTAGGTGTCATAGCCACTTTCAGACATATGTGGTGTCAGAGCACTTGGTTTCCATGGCAGCGGGAAATGGGTTGGGCGCTGAACTTGTGTTTGACTGTGGAGATGTGAGCGCCTTGAGTGAGGAGCTCCATGTTAGTTTAGTGTGGGTGCTCAACCTGCTTGATTCCATCCCACTGGGCTCAATGGGCATTGGGCCGGAAGTGACCAAACAGGGTTTCCTAGATAGCTGCTAGCACAGCTGATCGTATGTGAAGTTCATGAGGCAGGTGGAGTTGTTTTGGCACTGGAAGAGCTGTGCTGCTGCTTCGGGCAGTTGCCATTCACCACCGCCCTGAGTTCCCTAGGTGTCATATCCACTTTCAGACATATGTGGTGCCAGAGCACTTGGTTTCCATGGCAGCGGGAAATGGCTTGGGCGCTGAACTTGTGTTTGACTGTGGAGATGTGAGCGCCTTGAGTGAGGAGCTCCATGTGAGTTTAGTGTGGGTGCTCAACCTGCTTGATTCCATCCCACTGGGCTCAATGGGCATTGGACCGGAAGTGACCAAACAGGGTTTCCTAGATAGCTGCTAGCACAGCAAATGTCATGTGAAGTTCACGAGGCAGGTGGAGTTGTTTTGGCACTGGAAGAGCTGTGCTGCTGCTTTGGGCGGTTGCCATTCACCACCGCCCTGAGTTCCCTAGTTGTCATATCCACTTTCAGACATATGTGGTGCCAGAGCACTTGGTTTCCATGGCAGCGGGAAATGGCTTGGGCGCTGAACTTGTGTTTGGCTGTGGAGTTTTGAGCGCCTTGAGTGACGAGCTCCATGTGAGTTTAGTGTGGGTGTTCAACCTGCTTGATTCCATCCCACTGGGCTCAATGGGCATTGGACTGGAAGTGACCAAACAGGGTTTCCTAGATAGCTGCTAGCACAGCTGATGGTATGTGAAGTTCATCAGGCAGGTGGAGTTGTTTTGGCACTGGAAGAGCTGTGCTGCTGCTTCGGGCAGTTGCCATTCACCACCTCCCTGAGTTCCCTAGGTGTCATAGCCACTTTCAGACATATGTGGTGCCAGAGCACTTGGTTTCCATGGCAGCGGGAAATGGCTTGGGCGCTGAACTTGTGTTTGGCTGTGGAGTTTTGAGCGCCTTGAGTTAGGAGCTCCATGTGAGTTTAGTGTGGGTGCTCAACCTGCTTGATTCCATCCCACTGGGCTCAATGGGCATTGGACCGGAAGTGACCAAACAGGGTTTCCTAGATAGCTGCTAGCACAGCTGATGGTATGTGAAGTGAATGAGGCAGGTGGAGTTGTTTTGGCACTGGAAGAGCTGTGCTGCTGCTTCGGGCAGTTGCCATTCACCACCTCCCTGAGTTCCCTAGGTGTCATAGCCACTTTCAGACATATGTGGTGCCAGAGCACTTGGTTTCCATGGCAGCGGGAAATGGCTTGGGCGCTGAACTTGTGTTTGACTGTGGAGATGTGAGCGCCTTGAGTGAGGAGCTCCATGTGAGTTTAGTGTGGGTGCTCAACCTGCTTGATTCCATACCACTGGGCTCAATGGGCATTGGACCGGAAGTGACCAAACAGGGTTTCCTAGATAGCTGCTAGCACAGCTGATGGTATGTGAAGTGAATGAGGCAGGTGGAGTTGTTTTGGCACTGGAAGAGCTGTGCTGCTGCTTCGGGCAGTTGCCATTCACCACCGCCCTGAGTTCCCTAGGTGTCATAGCCACTTTCAGACATATGTGGTGCCAGAGCACTTGGTTTCCATGGCAGCGGGAAATGGCTTGGGCGCTGAACTTGTGTTTGACTGTGGAGATGTGAGCGCCTTGAGTGAGGAGCTCCATGTGAGTTTAGTGTGGGTGCTCAACCTGCTTGATTCCATCCCACTGGGCTCAATGGGCATTGGACCGGAAGTGACCAAACAGGGTTTCCTAGATAGCTGCTAGCACAGCAACTGGCATGTGAAGTTCACGAGGCAGGTGGAGTTGTTTTGGCACTGGAAGAGCTGTGCTGCTGCTTTGGGCGGTTGCCATTCACCACCGCCCTGAGTTCCCTAGGTGTCATATCGACTTTCACACATATGTGGTGCCAGAGCACTTTGTTTCCATGGCAGCGGGAAATGGCTTGGGCGCTGAACTTGTGTTTGGCTGTAGAGTTTTGAGCGCCTTGAGTGACGAGCTCCATGTGAGTTTAGTGTGGGTGCTCAACCTGCTTGATTCCATCCCACTGGGCTCAATTGGCATTGGACCGGAAGTGACCAAACAGGGTTTCCTAGATAGCTGCTAGCACAGCTGATGGTATGTGAAGTGAATGAGGCAGGTGGAGTTGTTTTGGCACTGGAAGAGCTGTGCTGCTGCTTCGGGCAGTTGCCATTCACCACCGCCCTGAGTTCCCTAGGTGTCATATCCACTTTCAGACATATGTGGTGCCAGAGCACTTGGTTTAAATGGCAGCGGGAAATTGCTTGGGCGCTGAACTTGAGTTTGGCTGTGCAGGTTTTGAGCGCCTTGGGTGAGGAGCTCCATGTGAGTTTAGTGTGAGTGCTCAACCTGCTTGATTCCATCCCACTGGGCTCAATGGGCATTGGACCGGAAGTGACCCAACAGGGTTTCCTAGATAGCTGCTAGCACAGCTGATGGTATGTGAAGTGAATGAGGCAGGTGGAGTTGTTTTGGCACTGGAAGAGCTGTGCTGCTGCTTCGGGCAGTTGCCATTCACCACCGCCCTGAGTTCCCTAGGTGTCATAGCCACTTTCAGACATATGTGGTGCCAGAGCACTTGGTTTCCATGGCAGCGGGAAATGGGTTTTCCGCTGAACTTGTGTTTGACTGTGGAGATGTGAGCGCCTTGAGTGAGGAGCTCCATGTTAGTTTAGTGTGGGTGCTCAACCTGCTTGATTCCATCCCACTGGGCTCAATGGGCATTGGACCGGAAGTGACCAAACAGGGTTTCCTAGATAGCTGCTAGCACAGCTGATGGTATATGAAGTTCACGAGGCAGGTGGAGTTGTTTTGGCACTGGAAGAGCTGTGCTGCTGCTTCGGGCAGTTGCCATTCACCACCGCCCTGAGTTCCCTAGGTGTCATATCCACTTTCAGACATATGTGGTGCCAGAGCACTTGGTTTCCATGGCAGCGGGAAATGGCTTGGGCGCTGAACTTGTGTTTGACTGTGGAGATGTGAGCGCCTTGAGTGAGGATCTCCATGTTAGTTTAGTGTGGGTGCTCAACCTGCTTGATTCCATCCCACTGGGCTCAATGGGCATTGGACCGGAAGTGACCAAACAGGGTTTCCTAGATAGCTGCGAGCACAGCAAATGGCATGTGAAGTTCACGAGGCAGGTGGAGTTGTTTTGGCACTGGAAGAGCTGTGCTGCTGCTTTGGGCGGTTGCCATTCACCACCGCCCTGAGTTCCCTATGTGTCATAGCCACTTTCAGACATATGTGGTGCCAGAGCACTTGGTTTCCATGGCAGCGGGAAATGGCTTGGGCGCTGAACTTGTGTTTGGCTGTGGAGTTTTGAGCGCCTTGACTGACGAGCTCCATGTGAGTTTAGTGTGGGTGTTCAACCTGCTTGATTCCATCCCACTGGGCTCAATTGGCATTGGACCGGAAGTGACCAAACAGGGTTTCCTAGATAGCTGCTAGCACAGCTGATGGTATGTGAGTGAATGAGGCAGGTGGAGTTGTTTTGGCACTGGAAGAGCTGTGCTGCTGCTTCAGGCAGTTGCCATTCACCACCGCCCTGAGTTCCCTAGGTGTCATATCCACTTTCAGACATATGTGGTGCCAGAGCACTTGGTTTCCATGGCAGTGGGAAATGGCTTGGGCGCTGAACTTGAGTTTGGCTGTGCAGGTTTTGAGCGCCTTGGGTAGGAGCTCCATGTGAGTTTAGTGTGGGTGCTCCACCTGCTTGATTCCATCCCACTGGGCTCAATGGGCATTGGACCGGAAGTGACCAAACAGGGTTTCCTAGATAGCTGCTAGCACAGCTGATGGTATGTGAAGTTCATGAGGCAAGTGGAGTTGTTTTGGCACTGGAAGAGCTGTGCTGCTGCTTCGGGCAGTTGCCATTCAACCCTACGGTGAGTTCCCTAGGTGTCATATCCACTTTCAGACATATGTGCTGCCAGAGCACTTGGTTTCCATGGCAGCGGGAAATGGCTTTTGCGCTGAACTTGTGTTTGGCTGTGGAGTTTTGAGCGCCTTGAGTGAGGAGCTCCATGTGAGTTTAGTGTGGGTGTTCAACCTGCTTGATTCCATCATACTGGGCTCAATGGGCATTGGACCGGAAGTGACCCAACAGGGTTTCCTAGATAGCTGCTAGCACAGCAAATGGCATGTGAAGTTCATGAGGCTGGTGGAGTTGTTTTGGCACTGGAAGAGCTGTGCTGCTGCTTTGGGCGGTTGCCATTCACCACCGCCCTGAGTTCCCTAGGTGTCATAGCCACTTTCAGACATATGTGGTGCCAGAGCACTTGGTTTCCATGGCAGCGGGAAATGGCTTGGGCGCTGAACTTGTGTTTGGCTGTGGAGTTTTGAGCGCCTTGAGTGACGAGCTCCATGTGAGTTTAGTGTGGGTGTTCAACCTGCTTGATTGCATCCCACTGGGCTCAATGGGCATTGGACCGGAAGTGACCAAACAGGGTTTCCTAGATAGCTGCTAGCACAGCTGATGGTATGTGAAGTTCATGAGGCAGGTGGAGTTGTTTTGGCACTGGAAGAGCTGTGCTGCTGCTTCGGGCAGTTGCCATTCACCACCGCCCTGAGTTCCCAGGGTGTCATAGCCATTTTCAGACATAAGTGCTGCCAGAGCACTTGGTTTCCATGGCAGCGGGAAATGGCTTGGGCGCTGAACTTGTGTTTGGCTGTGGAGTTTTGAGCGCCTTGAGTGAGGAGCTCCATGTGAGTTTAGTGTGGGTGCTCAACCTGCTTGATTCCATCATACTGGGCTCAATGTTCATTGGACCGGAAGTGACCCAACAGGGTTTCCTAGATAGCTGCTAGCACAGCTGATGGTATGTGAAGTTCATGAGGCAGGTGGAGTTGTTTTGGCACTGGAAGAGCTGTGCTGCTGCTTCGGGCAGTTGCCATTCACCACCGCCCTGAGTTCCCTAGGTGTCATATCCACTTTCAGACATATGTGGTGTCAGAGCACTTGGTTTCCATGGCAGCGGGAAATGGCTTGGGCGCTGAACTTGTGTTTGACTGTGGAGATGTGAGCGCCTTGAGTGAGGAGCTCCATGTTAGTTTAGTGTGGGTGCTCAACCTGCTTGATTCCATCCCACTGGGCTCAATGGGCATTGGACCGGAAGTGACCAAACAGGGTTTCCTAGATAGCTGCTAGCACAGCTGATGGTATGTGAAGTTCACGAGGCAGGTGGAGTTGTTTTGGCACTGGAAGAGCTGTGCTGCTGCTTCAGGCAGTTGCCATTCACCACCGCCCTGAGTTCCCTAGGTGTCATATCCACTTTCAGACATATGTGGTGCCAGAGCACTTGGTTTCCATGGCAGCGGGAAATGGCTTGGGCGCTGAACTTGTGTTTGGCTGTGGAGTTTTGAGCGCCTTGAGTGAGGAGCTCCATGTGAGTTTAGTGTGGGTGTTCAACCTGCTTGATTCCATCATACTGGGCTCAATGTTCATTGGACCGGAAGTGACCAAACAGGGTTTCCTAGATAGCTGCTAGCACAGCTGATGGTATGTGAAGTTCATGAGGCAGGTGGAGTTGTTTTGGCACTGGAAGAGCTGTGCTGTTGCTTC
The DNA here is from genome assembly GCF_030435755.1 of Ochotona princeps. NCBI lineage: Eukaryota > Metazoa > Chordata > Mammalia > Lagomorpha > Ochotonidae > Ochotona > Ochotona princeps. The sequence goes on along the minus strand of NC_080835.1, from coordinate 100,209,781 downwards.
GGGCAGTTGCCATTCACCACCGCCCTGAGTTCCCAGGGTGTCATAGCCATTTTCAGACATAACTGCTGCCAGAGCACTTGGTTTCCATGGCAGCGGGAAATGGGTTGGGCGCTGAACTTGTGTTTGACTGTGGAGATGTGAGCGCCTTGAGTGAGGAGCTCCATGTTAGTTTAGTGTGGGTGCTCAACCTGCTTGATTCCATCCCACTGGGCTCAATGGGCATTGGGCCGGAAGTGACCAAACAGGGTTTCCTAGATAGCTGCTAGCACAGCTGATCGTATGTGAAGTTCATGAGGCAGGTGGAGTTGTTTTGGCACTGGAAGAGCTGTGCTGCTGCTTCGGGCAGTTGCCATTCACCACCGCCCTGAGTTCCCTAGGTGTCATATCCACTTTCAGACATATGTGGTGCCAGAGCACTTGGTTTCCATGGCAGCGGGAAATGGCTTGGGCGCTGAACTTGTGTTTGACTGTGGAGATGTGAGCGCCTTGAGTGAGGAGCTCCATGTGAGTTTAGTGTGGGTGCTCAACCTGCTTGATTCCATCCCACTGGGCTCAATGGGCATTGGACCGGAAGTGACCAAACAGGGTTTCCTAGATAGCTGCTAGCACAGCAAATGTCATGTGAAGTTCACGAGGCAGGTGGAGTTGTTTTGGCACTGGAAGAGCTGTGCTGCTGCTTTGGGCGGTTGCCATTCACCACCGCCCTGAGTTCCCTAGTTGTCATATCCACTTTCAGACATATGTGGTGCCAGAGCACTTGGTTTCCATGGCAGCGGGAAATGGCTTGGGCGCTGAACTTGTGTTTGGCTGTGGAGTTTTCAGCGCCTTGAGTGACGAGCTCCATGTGAGTTTAGTGTGGGTGTTCAACCTGCTTGATTCCATCCCACTGGGCTCAATGGGCATTGGACTGGAAGTGACCAAACAGGGTTTCCTAGATAGCTGCTAGCACAGCTGATGGTATGTGAAGTTCATCAGGCAGGTGGAGTTGTTTTGGCACTGGAAGAGCTGTGCTGCTGCTTCGGGCAGTTGCCATTCACCACCTCCCTGAGTTCCCTAGGTGTCATAGCCACTTTCAGACATATGTGGTGCCAGAGCACTTGGTTTCCATGGCAGCGGGAAATGGCTTGGGCGCTGAACTTGTGTTTGGCTGTGGAGTTTTGAGCGCCTTGAGTTAGGAGCTCCATGTGAGTTTAGTGTCGGTGCTCAACCTGCTTGATTCCATCCCACTGGGCTCAATGGGCATTGGACCGGAAGTGACCAAACAGGGTTTCCTAGATAGCTGCTAGCACAGCTGATGGTATGTGAAGTGAATGAGGCAGGTGGAGTTGTTTTGGCACTGGAAGAGCTGTGCTGCTGCTTCGGGCAGTTGCCATTCACCACCGCCCTGAGTTCCCTAGGTGTCATAGCCACTTTCAGACATATGTGGTGCCAGAGCACTTGGTTTAAATGGCAGCGGGAAATTGCTTGGGTGCTGAACTTGAGTTTGGCTGTGCAGGTTTTGAGCGCCTTGGGTGAGGAGCTCCATGTGAGTTTAGTGTGAGTGCTCAACCTGCTTGATTCCATCCCACTGGGCTCAATGGGCATTGGACCGGAAGTGACCCAACAGGGTTTCCTAGATAGCTGCTAGCACAGCTGATGGTATGTGAAGTTCATGAGGCAGGTGGAGTTGTTTTGACACTGGAAGAGCTGTGCTGCTGCTTCAGGCAGTTGCCATTCACCACCGCCCTGAGTTCCCTAGGTGTCATATCCACTTTCAGACATATGTGGTGCCAGAGCACTTGGTTTCCATGGCAGCGGGAAATGGCTTGGGCGTTGAACTTGTGTTTGACTGTAGAGTTTTGAGCGCCTTGAGTGAGGAGCTCCATGTGAGTTTACTGTGGGTGCTCAACCTGCTTGATTCCATCCCACTGGGCTCAATGGGCATTGGACCGGAAGTGACCAAACAGGGTTTCCTAGAACGCTGCTAGCACAGCTGATGGTATGTGAAGTGAATGAGGCAGGTGGAGTTGTTTTGGCACTGGAAGAGCTGTGCTGCTGCTTCGGGCAGTTGCCATTCACCACCGCCCTGAGTTCCCTAGGTGTCATATCCACTTTCAGACATATGTGGTGCCAGAGCACTTGGTTTCCATGGCAGCGGGAAATGGCTTGGGCGCTGAACTTGTGTTTGGCTGTGGAGTTTTGAGCGCCTTGAGTGAGGAGCTCCATGTGAGTTTAGTGTGGGTGCTCAACCTGCTTGATTGCATCCCACTGGGCTCAATGGGCATTGGACCGGAAGTGACCAAACAGGGTTTCCTAGATAGCTGCTAGCACAGCTGATGGTATGTGAAGTGAATGAGGCAGGTGGAGTTGTTTTGGCACTGGAAGAGCTGTGCTGCTGCTTCGGGCAGTTGCCATTCACCACCGCCCTGAGTTCCCTAGGTGTCATATCCACTTTCAGACATATGTGGTGCCAGAGCACTTGGTTTCCATGGCAGCGGGAAATGGCTTGGGCGCTGAACTTGTGTTTGGCTGTGGAGTTTTGAGCGCCTTGAGTGAGGAGCTCCATGTGAGTTTAGTGTGGGTGCTCAACCTGCTTGATTGCATCCCACTGGGCTCAATGGGCATTGGACCGGAAGTGACCAAACAGGGTTTCCTAGATAGCTGCTAGCACAGCTGATGGTATGTGAAGTTCATGAGGCAGGTGGAGTTGTTTTGGCACTGGAAGAGCTGTGCTGCTGCTTCAGGCAGTTGCCATTCACCACCGCCCTGAGTTCCCTAGGTGTCATAGCCACTTTCAGACATATGTGGTGCCAGAGCACTTGGTTTCCATGGCAGCGGAAAATGGCTTGGGCGCTGAACTTGTGTTTGGCTGTGGAGTTTTGAGCGCCTTGAGTGAGGAGCTCCATGTGAGTTTAGTGTGGGTGCTCAACCTGCTTGATTCCATCCCACTGGGCTCAATGGGCATTGGACCGGAAGTGACCAAACAGGGTTTCCTAGATAGCTGCTAGCACAGCTGATGGTATGTGAAGTGAATGAGGCAGGTGGAGTTGTTTTGGCACTGGAAGAGCTGTGCTGCTGCTTCGGGCAGTTGCCATTCACCTCTGCCCTGAGTTCCCTAGGTGTCATATCCACTTTCAGACATATGTGGTGCCAGAGCACTTGGTTTCCATGGCAGTGGGAAATGGCTTTTGCGCTGAAGTTGTGTTTGGCTGTGCAGGGTTTGAGCGCCTTGAGTGAGGAGCTCCATGTGAGTTTAGTGTGGGTGCTCAACCTGCTTGATTCCATCCCACTGGGCTCAATGGGCATTGGACCGGAAGTGACCAAACAGGGTTTCCTAGATAGCTGCTAGCACAGCTGATGGTATATGAAGTTCATGAGGCAGGTGGAGTTGTTTTTGGCACTGGAAGAGCTGTGCTGCTGCTTCGGGCAGTTGCCATTCACCACCGCCCTGAGTTCCCTAGGTGTCATATCCACTTTCAGACATATGTGGTGCCAGAGCACTTGGTTTCCATGGCAGCGGGAAATGGCTTGAACTTGTGTTTGGCTGTGGAGTTTTGAGCGCCTTGAGTGAGGAGCTCCATGTGAGTTTAGTGTGGGTGCTCAACCTGCTTGATTCCATCCCACTGGGCTCAATGGGCATTGGACCGGAAGTGACCAAACAGGTTTTCCTAGATAGCTGCTAGCACAGCTGATGGTATGTGAAGTTCATGAGGCAGGTGGAGTTGTTTTGGCACTGGAAGAGCTGTGCTGCTGCTTCGGGCAGTTGCCATTCACCACCGCCCTGAGTTCCCTAGGTGTCATATCCACTTTCAGACATATGTGGTGCCAGAGCACTTGGTTTCCATGGCAGCGGGAAATGGCTTGGGCGCTGAACTTGTGTTTGACTGTGGAGATGTGAGCGCCTTGAGTGAGGAGCTCCATGTGAGTTTAGTGTGGGTGCTCAACCTGCTTGATTCCATCCCACTGGGCTCAATGGGCATTGGACCGGAAGTGACCAAACAGGGTTTCCTAGATAGCTGCTAGCACAGCAAATGGCATGTGAAGTTCACCAGGCAGGTGGAGTTGTTTTGGCACTGGAAGAGCTGTGCTGCTGCTTTGGGCGGTTGCCATTCACCACCGCCCTGAGTTCCCTAGGTGTCATAGCCACTTTCAGACATATGTGGTGCCAGAGCACTTGGTTTCCATGGCAGCGGGAAATGGCTTGGGCGCTGAACTTGAGTTTGGCTGTGGAGTTTTGAGCGCCTTGAGTGAGGAGCTCCATGTGAGTTTAGTGTGGGTGCTCAACCTGCTTGATTCCATCCCACTGGGCTCAATGGGCATTGGACCGGAAGTGACCAAACAGGGTTTCCTAGATAGCTGCTAGCACAGCTGATGGTATGTGAAGTGAATGAGGCAGGTGGAGTTGTTTTGGCACTGGAAGAGCTGTGCTGCTGCTTCGGGCAGTTGCCATTCACCTCTGCCCTGAGTTCCCTAGGTGTCATATCCACTTTCAGACATATGTGGTGCCAGAGCACTTGGTTTCCATGGCAGTGGGAAATGGCTTTTGCGCTGAAGTTGTGTTTGGCTGTGCAGGGTTTGAGCGCCTTGAGTGAGGAGCTCCATGTGAGTTTAGTGTGGGTGCTCAACCTGCTTGATTCCATCCCACTGGGCTCAATGGGCATTGGACCGGAAGTGACCAAACAGGGTTTCCTAGATAGCTGCTAGCACAGCTGATGGTATATGAAGTTCATGAGGCAGGTGGAGTTGTTTTTGGCACTGGAAGAGCTGTGCTGCTGCTTCGGGCAGTTGCCATTCACCACCGCCCTGAGTTCCCTAGGTGTCATATCCACTTTCAGACATATGTGGTGCCAGAGCACTTGGTTTCCATGGCAGCGGGAAATGGCTTGGGCGCTGAACTTGTGTTTGACTGTGGAGATGTGAGCGCCTTGAGTGAGGAGCTCCATGTGAGTTTAGTGTGGGTGCTCAACCTGCTTGATTGCATCCCACTGGGCTCAATGGGCATTGGACCGGAAGTGACCAAACAGGGTTTCCTAGATAGCTGCTAGCACAGCTGATGGTATGTGAAGTTCATGAGGCAGGTGGAGTTGTTTTGGCACTGGAAGAGCTGTGCTGCTGCTTCAGGCAGTTGCCATTCACCACCGCCCTGAGTTCCCTAGGTGTCATAGCCACTTTCAGACATATGTGGTGCCAGAGCACTTGGTTTCCATGGCAGCGGAAAATGGCTTGGGCGCTGAACTTGTGTTTGGCTGTGGAGTTTTGAGCGCCTTGAGTGAGGAGCTCCATGTGAGTTTAGTGTGGGTGCTCAACCTGCTTGATTCCATCCCACTGGGCTCAATGGGCATTGGACCGGAAGTGACCAAACAGGGTTTCCTAGATAGCTGCTAGCACAGCTGATGGTATGTGAAGTGAATGAGGCAGGTGGAGTTGTTTTGGCACTGGAAGAGCTGTGCTGCTGCTTCGGGCAGTTGCCATTCACCTCTGCCCTGAGTTCCCTAGGTGTCATATCCACTTTCAGACATATGTGGTGCCAGAGCACTTGGTTTCCATGGCAGTGGGAAATGGCTTTTGCGCTGAAGTTGTGTTTGGCTGTGCAGGGTTTGAGCGCCTTGAGTGAGGAGCTCCATGTGAGTTTAGTGTGGGTGCTCAACCTGCTTGATTCCATCCCACTGGGCTCAATGGGCATTGGACCGGAAGTGACCAAACAGGGTTTCCTAGATAGCTGCTAGCACAGCTGATGGTATATGAAGTTCATGAGGCAGGTGGAGTTGTTTTTGGCACTGGAAGAGCTGTGCTGCTGCTTCGGGCAGTTGCCATTCACCACCGCCCTGAGTTCCCTAGGTGTCATATCCACTTTCAGACATATGTGGTGCCAGAGCACTTGGTTTCCATGGCAGCGGGAAATGGCTTGAACTTGTGTTTGGCTGTGGAGTTTTGAGCGCCTTGAGTGAGGAGCTCCATGTGAGTTTAGTGTGGGTGCTCAACCTGCTTGATTCCATCCCACTGGGCTCAATGGGCATTGGACCGGAAGTGACCAAACAGGTTTTCCTAGATAGCTGCTAGCACAGCTGATGGTATGTGAAGTTCATGAGGCAGGTGGAGTTGTTTTGGCACTGGAAGAGCTGTGCTGCTGCTTCGGGCAGTTGCCATTCACCACCGCCCTGAGTTCCCTAGGTGTCATATCCACTTTCAGACATATGTGGTGCCAGAGCACTTGGTTTCCATGGCAGCGGGAAATGGCTTGGGCGCTGAACTTGAGTTTGGCTGTGGAGTTTTGAGCGCCTTGAGTGAGGATCTCCATGTGAGTTTAGTGTGGGTGCTCAACCTGCTTGATTCCATCCCACTGGGCTCAATGGGCATTGGACCGGAAGTGACCAAACAGGGTTTCCCAGATAGCTGCTAGCACAGCTGATGGTATGTGAAGTTCACGAGGCAGGTGGAGTTGTTTTGGCACTGGAAGAGCTGTGCTGCTGCTTCGGGCAGTTGCCATTCACCACCGCCCTGAGTTCCCTAGGTGTCATAGCCACTTTCAGACATATGTGGTGCCAGAGCACTTGGTTTCCATGGCAGTGGGAAATGGCTTTTGCGCTGAAGTTGTGTTTGGCTGTGCAGGGTTTGAGCGCCTTGAGTGAGGAGCTCCATGTGAGTTTAGTGTGGGTGCTCAACCTGCTTGATTCCATCCCACTGGGCTCAATGGGCATTGGACCGGAAGTGACCAAACAGGGTTTCCTAGATAGCTGCTAGCACAGCTGATGGTATGTGAAGTGAATGAGGCAGGTGGAGTTGTTTTGGCACTGGAAGAGCTGTGCTGCTGCTTCGGGCAGTTGCCATTCACCACCGCCCTGAGTTCCCTAGGTGTCATAGCCACTTTCAGACATATGTGGTGCCAGAGCACTTGGTTTCCATGGCAGCGGGAAATGGCTTGGGCGCTGAACTTGTGTTTGGCTGTGGAGTTTTGAGCGCCTTGAGTGAGGAGCTCCATGTGAGTTTAGTGTGGGTGCTCAACCTGCTTGATTCCATCCCACTGGGCTCAATGGGCATTGGACCGGAAGTGACCAAACAGGGTTTCCTAGATAGCTGCTAGCACAGCTAATCGTATGTGAAGTTCATGAGGCAGGTGGAGTTGTTTTGGCACTGGAAGAGCTGTGCTGCTGCTTCGGGCAGTTGCCATTCACCACCGCCCTGAGTTCCCTAGGTGTCATAGCCACTTTCAGACATATGTGGTGCCAGAGCACTTGGTTTCCATGGCAGCGGGAAATGGCTTGGGCGCTGAACTTGTGTTTGACTGTGGAGATGTGAGCGCCTTGAGTGAGGAGCTCCATGTGAGTTTAGTGTGGGTGCTCAACCTGCTTGATTCCATCCCACTGGGCTCAATGGGCATTGGACCGGAAGTGACCAAACAGGGTTTCCTAGATAGCTGCTAGCACAGCAAATGGCATGTGAAGTTCACGAGGCAGGTGGAGTTGTTTTGGCACTGGAAGAGCTGTGCTGCTGCTTTGGGCGGTTGCCATTCACCACCGCCCTGAGTTCCCTAGGTGTCATAGCCACTTTCAGACATATGTGGTGCCAGAGCACTTGGTTTCCATGGCAGCGGGAAATGGCTTGGGCGCTGAACTTGAGTTTGGCTGTGGAGTTTTGAGCGCCTTGAGTGAGGAGCTCCATGTGAGTTTAGTGTGGGTGCTCAACCTGCTTGATTCCATCCCACTGGGCTCAATGGGCATTGGACCGGAAGTGACCAAACAGGGTTTCCTAGATAGCTGCTAGCACAGCTGATGGTATGTGAAGTGAATGAGGCAGGTGGAGTTGTTTTGGCACTGGAAGAGCTGTGCTGCTGCTTCGGGCAGTTGCCATTCACCTCTGCCCTGAGTTCCCTAGGTGTCATATCCACTTTCAGACATATGTGGTGCCAGAGCACTTGGTTTCCATGGCAGTGGGAAATGGCTTTTGCGCTGAAGTTGTGTTTGGCTGTGCAGGGTTTGAGCGCCTTGAGTGAGGAGCTCCATGTGAGTTTAGTGTGGGTGCTCAACCTGCTTGATTCCATCCCACTGGGCTCAATGGGCATTGGACCGGAAGTGACCAAACAGGGTTTCCTAGATAGCTGCTAGCACAGCTGATGGTATATGAAGTTCATGAGGCAGGTGGAGTTGTTTTTGGCACTGGAAGAGCTGTGCTGCTGCTTCGGGCAGTTGCCATTCACCACCGCCCTGAGTTCCCTAGGTGTCATATCCACTTTCAGACATATGTGGTGCCAGAGCACTTGGTTTCCATGGCAGCGGGAAATGGCTTGAACTTGTGTTTGGCTGTGGAGTTTTGACCGCCTTGAGTGAGGAGCTCCATGTGAGTTTAGTGTGGGTGCTCAACCTGCTTGATTCCATCCCACTGGGCTCAATGGGCATTGGACCGGAAGTGACCAAACAGGTTTTCCTAGATAGCTGCTAGCACAGCTGATGGTATGTGAAGTTCATGAGGCAGGTGGAGTTGTTTTGGCACTGGAAGAGCTGTGCTGCTGCTTCGGGCAGTTGCCATTCACCACCGCCCTGAGTTCCCTAGGTGTCATATCCACTTTCAGACATATGTGGTGCCAGAGCACTTGGTTTCCATGGCAGCGGGAAATGGCTTGGGCGCTGAACTTGAGTTTGGCTGTGGAGTTTTGAGCGCCTTGAGTGAGGATCTCCATGTGAGTTTAGTGTGGGTGCTCAACCTGCTTGATTCCATCCCACTGGGCTCAATGGGCATTGGACCGGAAGTGACCAAACAGGGTTTCCTAGATAGCTGCTAGCACAGCTGATGGTATGTGAAGTTCACGAGGCAGGTGGAGTTGTTTTGGCACTGGAAGAGCTGTGCTGCTGCTTCGGGCAGTTGCCATTCACCACCGCCCTGAGTTCCCTAGGTGTCATAGCCACTTTCAGACATATGTGGTGCCAGAGCACTTGGTTTCCATGGCAGTGGGAAATGGCTTTTGCGCTGAAGTTGTGTTTGGCTGTGCAGGGTTTGAGCGCCTTGAGTGAGGAGCTCCATGTGAGTTTAGTGTGGGTGCTCAACCTGCTTGATTCCATCCCACTGGGCTCAATGGGCATTGGACCGGAAGTGACCAAACAGGGTTTCCTAGATAGCTGCTAGCACAGCTGATGGTATGTGAAGTTCATGAGGCAGGTGGAGTTGTTTTGGCACTGGAAGAGCTGTGCTGCTGCTTCGGGCAGTTGCCATTCACCACCGCCCTGAGTTCCCTAGGTGTCATAGCCACTTTCAGACATATGTGGTGCCAGAGCACTTGGTTTCCATGGCAGCGGGAAATGGCTTGGGCGCTGAACTTGTGTTTGGCTGTGGAGTTTTGAGCGCCTTGAGTGAGGAGCTCCATGTGAGTTTAGTGTGGGTGCTCAACCTGCTTGATTCCATCCCACTGGGCTCAATGGGCATTGGACCGGAAGTGACCAAACAGGGTTTCCTAGATAGCTGCTAGCACAGCTAATGGTATGTGAAGTTCATGAGGCAGGTGGAGTTGTTTTGGCACTGGAAGAGCTGTGCTGCTGCTTCGGGCAGTTGCCATTCACCACCGCCCTGAGTTCCCTAGGTGTCATAGCCACTTTCAGACATATGTGGTGCCAGAGCACTTGGTTTCCATGGCAGCGGGAAATGGCTTGGGCGCTGAACTTGAGTTTGGCTGTGGAGTTTTGAGCGCCTTGAGTGAGGAGCTCCATGTGAGTTTAGTGTGGGTGCTCAACCTGCTTGATTCCATCCCACTGGGCTCAATGGGCATTGGACCGGAAGTGACCAAACAGGGTTTCCTAGATAGCTGCTAGCACAGCTGATGGTATATGAAGTTCATGAGGCAGGTGGAGTTGTTTTTGGCACTGGAAGAGCTGTGCTGCTGCTTCGGGCAGTTGCCATTCACCACCGCCCTGAGTTCCCTAGGTGTCATATCCACTTTCAGACATATGTGGTGCCAGAGCACTTGGTTTCCATGGCAGCGGGAAATGGCTTGAACTTGTGTTTGGCTGTGGAGTTTTGACCGCCTTGAGTGAGGAGCTCCATGTGAGTTTAGTGTGGGTGCTCAACCTGCTTGATTCCATCCCACTGGGCTCAATGGGCATTGGACCGGAAGTGACCAAACAGGGTTTCCTAGATAGCTGCTAGCACAGCTGATGGTATATGAAGTTCATGAGGCAGGTGGAGTTGTTTTTGGCACTGAAAGAGCTGTGCTGCTGCTTCGGGCAGTTGCCATTCACCACCGCCCTGAGTTCCCTAGGTGTCATATCCACTTTCAGACATATGTGGTGCCAGAGCACTTGGTTTCCATGGCAGCGGGAAATGGCTTGAACTTGTGTTTGGCTGTGGAGTTTTGACCGCCTTGAGTGAGGAGCTCCATGTGAGTTTAGTGTGGGTGCTCAACCTGCTTGATTCCATCCCACTGGGCTCAATGGGCATTGGACCGGAAGTGACCAAACAGGTTTTCCTAGATAGCTGCTAGCACAGCTGATGGTATGTGAAGTTCATGAGGCAGGTGGAGTTGTTTTGGCACTGGAAGAGCTGTGCTGCTGCTTCGGGCAGTTGCCATTCACCACCGCCCTGAGTTCCCTAGGTGTCATATCCACTTTCAGACATATGTGGTGCCAGAGCACTTGGTTTCCATGGCAGCGGGAAATGGCTTGGGCGCTGAACTTGAGTTTGGCTGTGGAGTTTTGAGCGCCTTGAGTGAGGATCTCCATGTGAGTTTAGTGTGGGTGCTCAACCTGCTTGATTCCATCCCACTGGGCTCAATGGGCATTGGACCGGAAGTGACCAAACAGGGTTTCCCAGATAGCTGCTAGCACAGCTGATGGTATGTGAAGTTCACGAGGCAGGTGGAGTTGTTTTGGCACTGGAAGAGCTGTGCTGCTGCTTCGGGCAGTTGCCATTCACCACCGCCCTGAGTTCCCTAGGTGTCATAGCCACTTTCAGACATATGTGGTGCCAGAGCACTTGGTTTCCATGGCAGTGGGAAATGGCTTTTGCGCTGAAGTTGTGTTTGGCTGTGCAGGGTTTGAGCGCCTTGAGTGAGGAGCTCCATGTGAGTTTAGTGTGGGTGCTCAACCTGCTTGATTCCATCCCACTGGGCTCAATGGGCATTGGACCGGAAGTGACCAAACAGGGTTTCCTAGATAGCTGCTAGCACAGCTGATGGTATGTGAAGTTCATGAGGCAGGTGGAGTTGTTTTGGCACTGGAAGAGCTGTGCTGCTGCTTCGGGCAGTTGCCATTCACCACCGCCCTGAGTTCCCTAGGTGTCATAGCCACTTTCAGACATATGTGGTGCCAGAGCACTTGGTTTCCATGGCAGCGGGAAATGGCTTGGGCGCTGAACTTGTGTTTGGCTGTGGAGTTTTGAGCGCCTTGAGTGAGGAGCTCCATGTGAGTTTAGTGTGGGTGCTCAACCTGCTTGATTCCATCCCACTGGGCTCAATGGGCATTGGACCGGAAGTGACCAAACAGGGTTTCCTAGATAGCTGCTAGCACAGCTAATGGTATGTGAAGTTCATGAGGCAGGTGGAGTTGTTTTGGCACTGGAAGAGCTGTGCTGCTGCTTCGGGCAGTTGCCATTCACCACCGCCCTGAGTTCCCTAGGTGTCATAGCCACTTTCAGACATATGTGGTGCCAGAGCACTTGGTTTCCATGGCGCCGTGAAATGGCTTGGGCGCTGAACTTGTGTTTGACTGTGGAGATGTGAGCGCCTTGAGTGAGGAGCTCCATGTGAGTTTAGTGTGGGTGCTCAACCTGCTTGATTCCATCCCACTGGGCTCAATGGGCATTGGACCGGAAGTGACCAAACAGGGTTTCCTAGATAGCTGCTAGCACAGCAAATGGCATGTGAAGTTCACGAGGCAGGTGGAGTTGTTTTGGCACTGGAAGAGCTGTGCTGCTGCTTTGGGCGGTTGCCATTCACCACCGCCCTGAGTTCCCTAGGTGTCATAGCCACTTTCAGACATATGTGGTGCCAGAGCACTTGGTTTCCATGGCAGCGGGAAATGGCTTGGGCGCTGAACTTGAGTTTGGCTGTGGAGTTTTGAGCGCCTTGAGTGAGGAGCTCCATGTGAGTTTAGTGTGGGTGCTCAACCTGCTTGATTCCATCCCACTGGGCTCAATGGGCATTGGACCGGAAGTGACCAAACAGGGTTTCCTAGATAGCTGCTAGCACAGCTGATGGTATATGAAGTTCATGAGGCAGGTGGAGTTGTTTTTGGCACTGGAAGAGCTGTGCTGCTGCTTCGGGCAGTTGCCATTCACCACCGCCCTGAGTTCCCTAGGTGTCATAGCCACTTTCAGACATATGTGGTGCCAGAGCACTTGGTTTCCATGGCAGCGGGAAATGGCTTGAACTTGTGTTTGGCTGTGGAGTTTTGAGCGCCTTGAGTGAGGAGCTCCATGTGAGTTTAGTGTGGGTGCTCAACCTGCTTGATTCCATCCCAGTGGGCTCAATGGGCATTGGACCGGAAGTGACCAAACAGGTTTTCCTAGATAGCTGCTAGCACAGCTGATGGTATGTGAAGTTCATGAGGCAGGTGGAGTTGTTTTGGCACTGGAAGAGCTGTGCTGCTGCTTCGGGCAGTTGCCATTCACCACCGCCCTGAGTTCCCTAGGTGTCATATCCACTTTCAGACATATGTGGTGCCAGAGCACTTGGTTTCCATGGCAGCGGGAAATGGCTTGGGCGCTGAACTTGAGTTTGGCTGTGGAGTTTTGAGCGCCTTGAGTGAGGATCTCCATGTGAGTTTAGTGTGGGTGCTCAACCTGCTTGATTCCATCCCACTGGGCTCAATGGGCATTGGACCGGAAGTGACCAAACAGGGTTTCCCAGATAGCTGCTAGCACAGCTGATGGTATGTGAAGTTCATGAGGCAGGTGGAGTTGTTTTGGCCCTGGAAGAGCTGTGCTGCTGCTTCGGGCAGTTGCCATTCACCACCGCCCTGAGTTCCCTAGGTGTCATAGCCACTTTCAGACATATGTGGTGCCAGAGCACTTGGTTTCCATGGCAGCGGGAAATGGCTTGGGCGCTGAACTTGTGTTTGACTGTAGAGTTTTGAGCGTCTTGAGTTAGGAGCTCCATGTTAGTTTAGTGTGGGTGCTCAACCTGCTTGATTCCATCCCACTGGGCTCAATGGGCATTGGACCGGAAGTGACCAAACAGGGTTTCCTAGATAGCTACTAGCACAGCTGATGGTATGTGAAGTTCACGAGGCAGGTGGAGTTGTTTTGGCACTGGAAGAGCTGTGCTGCTGCTTCGGGCAGTTGCCATTCACCACCGCCCTGAGTTCCCTAGGTGTCATAGCCACTTTCAGACATATGTGGTGCCAGAGCACTTGGTTTCCATGGCAGTGGGAAATGGCTTTTGCGCTGAAGTTGTGTTTGGCTGTGCAGGGTTTGAGCGCCTTGAGTGAGGAGCTCCATGTGAGTTTAGTGTGGTTGCTCAACCTGCTTGATTCCATCCCACTGGGCTCAATGGGCATTGGACCGGAAGTGACCAAACAGGGTTTCCTAGATAGCTGCTAGCACAGCTGATGGTATGTGAAGTTCATGAGGCAGGTGGAGTTGTTTTGGCACTGGAAGAGCTGTGCTGCTGCTTCGGGCAGTTGCCATTCACCACCGCCCTGAGTTCCCTAGGTGTCATAGCCACTTTCAGACATATGTGGTGCCAGAGCACTTGGTTTCCATGGCAGCGGGAAATGGCTTGGGCGCTGAACTTGTGTTTGGCTGTGGAGTTTTGAGCGCCTTGAGTGAGGATCTCCATGTGAGTTTAGTGTGGGTGCTCAACCTGCTTGATTCCATCCCACTGGGCTCAATGGGCATTGGACCGGAAGTGACCAAACAGGGTTTCCTAGATAGCTGCTAGCACAGCTGATGGTATGTGAAGTTCCTGACTGAGGTGGAGTTGTTTTGGCACTGGAAGAGCTGTGCTGCTGCTTCGGGCAGTTGCCATTCACCACCGCCCTGAGTTCCCTAGGTGTCATAGCCACTTTCAGACATATGTGGTGCCAGAGCACTTGGTTTCCATGGCGCCGTGAAATGGCTTGGGCGCTGAACTTGTGTTTGACTGTGGAGATGTGAGCGCCTTGAGTGAGGAGCTCCATGTGAGTTTAGTGTGGGTGCTCAACCTGCTTGATTCCATCCCACTGGGCTCAATGGGCATTGGACCGGAAGTGACCAAACAGGGTTTCCTAGATAGCTGCTAGCACAGCAAATGGCATGTGAAGTTCACGAGGCAGGTGGAGTTGTTTTGGCACTGGAAGAGCTGTGCTGCTGCTTTGGGCGGTTGCCATTCACCACCGCCCTGAGTTCCCTAGGTGTCATAGCCACTTTCAGACATATGTGGTGCCAGAGCACTTGGTTTCCATGGCAGCGGGAAATGGCTTGGGCGCTGAACTTGAGTTTGGCTGTGGAGTTTTGAGCGCCTTGAGTGAGGATCTCCATGTGAGTTTAGTGTGGGTGCTCAACCTGCTTGATTCCATCCCACTGGGCTCAATGGGCATTGGACCGGAAGTGACCAAACAGGGTTTCCCACATAGCTGCTAGCACAGCTGATGGTATGTGAAGTGAATGAGGCAGGTGGAGTTGTTTTTGGCACTGGAAGAGCTGTGCTGCTGCTTCGGGCAGTTGCCATTCACCACCGCCCTGAGTTCCCTAGGTGTCATATCCACTTTCAGACATATGTTGTGCCAGAGCACTTGGTTTCCATGGCAGCGGGAAATGGCTTGGGCGCTGAACTTGTGTTTGGCTGTGGAGTTTTGAGCGCCTTGAGTGAGGAGCTCCATGTGAGTTTAGTGTGGGTGCTCAACCTGCTTGATTCCATCCCACTGGGCTCAATGGGCATTGGACCGGAAGTGACCAAACAGGGTTTCCTAGATAGCTGCTAGCACAGCTGATGGTATGTGAAGTTCATGAGGTAGGTGGAGTTGTTTTGGCACTGGAAGAGCTGTGCTGCTGCTTTGGGCGGTTGCCATTGACCATCGCACTGAGTTCCCTAGGTGTCATATCCACTTTCAGACATATGTGGTGCCAGAGCACTTGGTTTCCACGGCACCAGGAAATGGCTTGGGCGCTGAACTTGAGTTTGGCTGTGCAGGTTTTGAGCGCCTTGAGTGAGGAGCTCCATGTTAGTTTAGTGTGGGTGCTCAACCTGCTTGATTCCATCCCACTGGGCTCAATGGGCATTGGACCGGAAGTGACCAAACAGGGTTTCCTAGAACGCTGCTAGCACAGCTGATGGTATGTGAAGTTCATGAGGCAGGTGGAGTTGTTTTGGCACTGGAAGAGCTGTGCTGCTGCTTCGGGCAGTTGCCATTCACCACCGCCCTGAGTTCCCTAGGTGTCATAGCCACTTTCAGACATATGTGGTGCCAGAGCACTTGGTTTCCATGGCAGCGGGAAATGACTTGGGCGCTGAACTTGTGTTTGACTGTGGAGATGTGAGCGCCTTGAGTGAGGAGCTCCATGTTAGTTTAGTGTGGGTGCTCAACCTGCTTGATTCCATCCCACTGGGCTCAATGGGCATTGGACCGGAAGTGACCAAACAGGGTTTCCTAGATAGCTGCTAGCACAGCTGATGGTATGTTAAGTGAATGAGGCAGGTGGAGTTGTTTTGGCACTGGAAGAGCTGTGCTGCTGCTTTGGGCGGTTGCCATTCACCACCGCCCTGAGTTCCCTAGGTGTCATAGCCACTTTCAGACATATGTGGTGCCAGAGCACTTGGTTTCCATGGCAGCGGGAAATGGCTTGGGCGCTGAACTTGTGTTTGACTGTAGAGTTTTGAGCGCCTTGAGTGAGGAGCTCCATGTGAGTTTAGTGTGGGTGCTCACCCTGCTTGATTCCATCCCACTGTGCTCAATGTGCATTGGACCGGAAGTGACTCCGGCAGGGTTTCCTAGATAGCTGCTAGCACAGCTGATGGTATGTGAAGTTCATGAGGCAGGTGGAGTTGTTTTGGCACTGGAAGAGCTGTGCTGCTGCTTCGGGCAGTTGCCATTCACCACCGCCCTGAGTTCCCTAGGTGTCATATCCACTTTCAGACATATGTGGTGCCAGAGCACTTGGTTTCCATGGCAGCGAGAAATGGCTTGGGCGCTGAACTTGTGTTTGGCTGTGGAGTTTTGAGCGCCTTGGGTGAGGAGCTCCATGTTAGTTTAGTGTGGGTGCTCAACCTGCTTGATTCCATCCCACTGGGCTCAATGGGCATTGGACCGGAAGTGACCAAACAGGGTTTCCTAGATAGCTGCTAGCACAGCTGATGGTATGTGAAGTTCATGAGGTAGGTGGAGTTGTTTTGGCACTGGAAGAGCTGTGCTGCTGCTTTGGGCGGTTGCCATTGACCATCGCCCTGAGTTCCCTAGGTGTCATATCCACTTTCAGACATATGTGGTGCCAGAGCACTTGGTTTCCACGGCAGCAGGAAATGGCTTGGACGCTGAACTTGAGTTTGGCTGTGCAGGTTTTGAGCGCCTGGAGTGAGGAGCTCCATGTTATTTTAGTGTGGGTGTTCAACCTGCTTGATTCCATCCCACTGGGCTCAATGGGCATTGGACCGGAAGTGACCCAACAGGGTTTCCTAGATAGCTGCTAGCACAGCTGATGGTATGTGAAGTGAATGAGGCAGGTGGAGTTGTTTTGGCACTGGAAGAGCTGTGCTGCTGCTTCGGGCAGTTGCCATTCACCACTGTCTTGAGTTCCCTAGGTGTCATATCCACTTTCAGACATATGTGGTGCCAGAGCACTTGGTTTCCATGGCAGTGGGAAATGGCTTGGGCGCTGAACTTGTGTTTGGCTGTGCAGGTTTTGAGCGCCTTGGGTGAGGAGCTCCATGTTAGTTTAATGTGGGTGCTCAACCTGCTTGATTCCATCCCACTGGGCTCAATGGGCATTGGACCGGAAGTGACTCCGGCAGGGTTTCCTAGATAGCTGCTAGCACAGCTGATGGTATGTGAAGTTCATGAGGCAGGTGGAGTTGTTTTGGCACTGGAAGAGCTGTGCTGCTGCTTCAGGCAGTTGCCATTCACCACCGCCCTGAGTTCTTTAGGTGTCATAGCCACTTTCAGACATATGTGGTGCCAGAGCACTTGGTTTCCATGACAGCAGAAAATGGCTTGGGCGCTGAACTTGTGTTTGGCTGTGGAGTTTTCAGCGCCTTGAGTGAGGAGCTCCATGTGAGTTTAGTGTGGGTGCTCAACCTGCTTGATTCCATCCCACTGGGCTCAATGGGCATTGGACCGGAAGTGACCAAACAGGGTTTCCTAGAACGCTGCTAGCACAGCTGATGGTATGTGAAGTTCATGAGGCAGGTGGAGTTGTTTTGGCACTGGAAGAGCTGTGCTGCTGCTTCGGGCAGTTGCCATTCACCACCGCCCTGAGTTCCCTAGGTGTCATAGCCACTTTCAGACATATGTGGTGCCAGAGCACTTGGTTTCCATGGCAGCGGGAAACGGCTTGGGCGCTGAACTTGTGTTTGACTGTGGAGATGTGAGCGCCTTGAGTGAGTATCTCCATGTTAGTTTAGTGTGGGTGCTCAACCTGCTTGATTCCATCCCACTGGACTCAATGGGCATTGGACCGGAAGTGACCAAACAGGGTTTCCTAGATAGCTGCTAGCACAGCTGATGGTATGTGAAGTTCATGAGGCAGGTGGAGTTGTTTTGGCACTGGAAGAGCTGTGCTGCTGCTTCGGGCAGTTGCCATTCACCACTGTCGTGAGTTCCCTAGGTGTCATATCCACTTTCAGACATATGTGGTGCCAGAGCACTTGGTTTCCATGGCAGCGGGAAATGGCTTGGGCGCTGAGCTTGTGTTTGACTGTGGAGATGTGAGTGCCTTGAGTGAGGAGCTCCATGTTAGTTTAGTGTGGGTGCTCAACCTGCTTGATTCCATCCCACTGGGCTCAATGGGCATTGGACCGGAAGTGACCAAACAGGGTTTCCTAGATAGCTGCTAGCACAGCAAATGGCATGTGAAGTTCACGAGGCAAGTGGAGTTGTTTTGGCACTGGAAGAGCTGTGCTGCTGCTTTGGGCAGTTGCCATTCACCACCGCCCTGGGTTCCCTAGGTGTCATAGCCACTTTCAGACATATGTGGTGCCAGAGCACTTGGTTTCCATGGCAGCGGGAAATGGCTTGGGCGCTGAACTTGTGTTTGGCTGTGGAGTTTTGAGCGCCTTGGGTGAGGAGCTCCATGTTAGTTTAGTGTGGGTGCTCAACCTGCTTGATTCCATCCCACTGGGCTCAATGGGCATTGGACCGGAAGTGACCAAACAGGGTTTCCTAGATAGCTGCTAGCACAGCTGATGGTATGTGAAGTTCACGAGGCAGGTGGAGTTGTTTTGGCACTGGAAGAGCTGTGCTGCTGCTTCAGGCAGTTGCCATTCACCACCGCCCTGAGTTCCCTAGGTGTCATATCCACTTTCAGACATATGTGGTGCCAGAGCACTTGGTTTCCATGGCAGCGGGAAATGGCTTGGGCGCTGAACTTGTGTTTGACTGTAGAGTTTTGAGCGTCTTGAGTGAGGAGCTCCATGTGAGTTTAGTGTGGGTGCTCAACCTGCTTGATTCCATCCCACTGGGCTCAATGGGCATTGGACCGGAAGTGACCAAACAGGGTTTCCTAGATAGCTGCTAGCACAGCTGATGGTATGTGAAGTTCATGAGGCAGGTGGAGTTGTTTTGGCACTGGAAGAGCTGTGCTGCTACTTCGGGCGGTTGCCATTGACCATCGCCCTGAGTTCCCTAGGTGTCATATCCACTTTCAGACATATGTGGTGCCAGAGCACTTGGTTTCCACGCACCAGGAAATGGCTTGGGCGTTGAACTTGAGTTTGGCTGTGCAGGTTTTGAGCGCTTTGAGTTAGAAGCTCCATGTGAGTTTAGTGTGGGTGCTCAACCTGCTTGATTCCATCCCACTGGGCTCAATGGGCATTGGACCGGAAGTGACCAAACAGGGTTTCCTAGATAGCTGCTAGCACAGCTGATGGTATGTGAAGTGAATGAGGCAGGTGGAGTTGTTTTGGCACTGGAAGAGCTGTGCTGCTGCTTCGGGCAGTTGCCATTCATCACCGCTGTGAGTCCCTTGGTGTCATAGCCACTTTCAGACATATGTGGTGCCAGAGCACTTGGTTTCCATGGCAGCGGGAAATGGCTTGGGCGCTGAACTTGTGTTTGGCTGTGGAGTTTTGAGCGCCTTGAGTGAGGAGCTCCATGTGAGTTTAGTGTGGGTGCTCAACCTGCTTGATTCCATCCCACTGGGCTCAATGGGCATTGGACCGGAAGTGACCCAACAGGGTTTCCTAGAACGCTGCTAGCACAGCTGATGGTATGTGAAGTTCATGAGGCAGGTGGAGTTGTTTTGGCACTGGAAGAGCTGTGCTGCTGCTTCGGGCAGTTGCCATTCACCACCGCCCTGAGTTCCCTAGATGTCATAGCCACTTTCAGACATATGTGGTGCCAGAGCACTTGGTTTCCATGGCAGCGGGAAACGGCTTGGGCGCTGAACTTGTGTTTGGCTGTGCAGGTTTTGAGCGCCTTGAGTGAGGATCTCCATGTGAGTTTAGTGTGGGTGCTCAACCTGCTTGATTCCATCCCACTGGACTCAATGTTCATTGGACCGGAAGTGACCAAACAGGGTTTCCTAGATAGCTGCTAGCACAGCTGATGGTATGTGAAGTTCATGAGGCAGGTGGAGTTGTTTTGGCACTGGAAGAGCTGTGCTGCTGCTTCGGGCAGTTGCCATTCACCACTGTCGTGAGTTCCCTAGGTGTCATATCCACTTTCAGACATATGTGGTGCCAGAGCACTTGGTTTCCATGGCAGCGGGAAATGGCTTGGGCGCTGAGCTTGTGTTTGACTGTGGAGATGTGAGTGCCTTGAGTGAGGAGCTCCATGTTAGTTTAGTGTGGGTGCTCAACCTGCTTGATTCCATCCCACTGGGCTCAATGGGCATTGGACCGGAAGTGACCAAACAGGGTTTCCTAGATAGCTGCTAGCACAGCAAATGGCATGTGAAGTTCATGAGGCAGGTGGAGTTGTTTTGGCACTGGAAGAGCTGTGCTGCTGCTTCGGGCAGTTGCCATTCACCACCGCCCTGAGTTCCCTAGGTGTCATATCCACTTTCAGACATATGTGGTGCCAGAGCACTTGGTTTCCATGGCGCCGTGAAATGGCTTGGGCGCTGAACTTGTGTTTGGCTGTGGAGTTTTGAGCCCCTTGAGTGAGGAGCTCCATGTGAGTTTAGTGTGGGTGCTCAACCTGCTTGATTCCATCCCACTGGGCTCAATGGGCATTGGACCGGAAGTGACCAAACAGGGTTTCCTAGATAGCTGCTAGCACAGCTGATGGTATGTGAAGTGAATGAGGCAGGTGGAGTTGTTTTTGGCACTGGAAGAGCTATGGTGCTGCTTCGGGCAGTTGCCATTCACCACCGCCCTGAGTTCCCTAGGTGTCATATCCACTTTCAGACATATGTGGTGCCAGAGCACTTGGTTTCCATGGCGCCGTGAAATGGCTTGGGCGCTGAACTTGTGTTTGGCTGTGGAGTTTTGAGTGCCTTGAGTGAGGAACTCCATGTGAGTTTAGTGTGGGTGCTCAACCTGCTTGATTCCATCCCACTGGGCTCAATGGGCATTGGACCGGAAGTGACCAAACAGGGTTTCCTAGATAGCTGCTAGCACAGCTGATGGTATGTGAAGTTCACGAGGCAGGTGGAGTTGTTTTGGCACTGGAAGAGCTGTGCTGCTGCTTCAGGCAGTTGCCATTCACCACCGCCCTGAGTTCCCTAGGTGTCATATCCACTTTCACACATATGTGCTCCCAGAGCACTTGGTTTTCATGGCAGCGGGAAATGGCTTGGGCGCTGAACTTGTGTTTGACTGTAGAGTTTTGAGCGTCTTGAGTTAGGATCTCCATGTTAGTTTAGTGTGGGTGCTCAACCTGCTTGATTCCATCCCACTGGGCTCAATGGGCATTGGACCGGAAGTGACCCAACAGGGTTTCCTAGATAGCTGCTAGCACAGCTGATGGTATGTGAAGTGAATGAGGCAGGTGGAGTTGTTTTTGGCACTGGAAGAGCTATGGTGCTGCTTCGGGCAGTTGCCATTCACCACCGCCCTGAGTTCCCTAGGTGTCATATCCACTTTCAGACATATGTGGTGCCAGAGCACTTGGTTTCCATGGCGCCGTGAAATGGCTTGGGCGCTGAACTTGTGTTTGGCTGTGGAGTTTTGAGTGCCTTGAGTGAGGAACTCCATGTGAGTTTAGTGTGGGTGCTCAACCTGCTTGATTCCATCCCACTGGGCTCAATGGGCATTGGACCGGAAGTGACCAAACAGGGTTTCCTAGATAGCTGCTAGCACAGCTGATGGTATGTGAAGTTCACGAGGCAGGTGGAGTTGTTTTGGCACTGGAAGAGCTGTGCTGCTGCTTCAGGCAGTTGCCATTCACCACCGCCCTGAGTTCCCTAGGTGTCATATCCACTTTCACACATATGTGCTCCCAGAGCACTTGGTTTTCATGGCAGCGGGAAATGGCTTGGGCGCTGAACTTGTGTTTGACTGTAGAGTTTTGAGCGTCTTGAGTTAGGATCTCCATGTTAGTTTAGTGTGGGTGCTCAACCTGCTTGATTCCATCCCACTGGGCTCAATGGGCATTGGACCGGAAGTGACCAAACAGGGTTTCCTAGATAGCTGCTAGCACAGCTGATGGTATGTGAAGTTCATGAGGCAGGTGGAGTTGTTTTGGCACTGGAAGAGCTGTGCTGCTGCTTTTGGAAGTTGCCATTCACCTCCGCTGTGAGTTCCCTAGTTGTCATATCCACTTTCAGACATATGTGGTGCCAGAGCACTTGGTTTCCATGGCAGCGGGAAATGGCTTGGGCGCTGAACTTGTGTTTGGCTGTGGAGTTTTGAGCGCCTTGAGTGAGGAGCTCCATGTGAGTTTAGTGTGGGTGTTCAACCTGCTTGATTCCATCCCACTGGGCTCAATGGGCATTGGACCGGAAGTGACCAAACAGGGTTTCCTAGATAGCTGCTAGCACAGCTGATGGTATGTGAAGTGAATGAGGCAGGTGGAGTTGTTTTGGCACTGGAAGAGCTGTGCTGCTGCTTCGGGCAGTTGCCATTCACCACCGCCCTGAGTTTGCTAGGTGTCATAGCCACTTTCAGACATATGTGGTGCCAGAGCACTTGGTTTCCATGGCGCCGTGAAATGGCTTGGGCGCTGAACTTGTGTTTGGCTGTGGAGTTTTGAGCCCCTTGAGTGAGGAGCTCCATGTGAGTTTAGTGTGGGTGCTCAACCTGCTTGATTCCATCCCACTGGGCTCAATGGGCATTGGACCGGAAGTGACCAAACAGGGTTTCCTAGATAGCTGCTAGCACAGCTGATGGTATGTGAAGTGAATGAGGCAGGTGGAGTTGTTTTTGGCACTGGAAGAGCTATGGTGCTGCTTCGGGCAGTTGCCATTCACCACCGCCCTGAGTTCCCTAGGTGTCATATCCACTTTCAGACATATGTGGTGCCAGAGCACTTGGT
Organism: Ochotona princeps; assembly: GCF_030435755.1. Lineage (NCBI taxonomy): Eukaryota > Metazoa > Chordata > Mammalia > Lagomorpha > Ochotonidae > Ochotona > Ochotona princeps. The sequence continues at coordinate 100,187,276 of NC_080835.1, read as the reverse complement.
TTCCATGGCGCCGTGAAATGGCTTGGGCGCTGAACTTGTGTTTGGCTGTGGAGTTTTGAGTGCCTTGAGTGAGGAACTCCATGTGAGTTTAGTGTGGGTGCTCAACCTGCTTGATTCCATCCCACTGGGCTCAATGGGCATTGGACCGGAAGTGACCAAACAGGGTTTCCTAGATAGCTGCTAGCACAGCTGATGGTATGTGAAGTTCACGAGGCAGGTGGAGTTGTTTTGGCACTGGAAGAGCTGTGCTGCTGCTTCAGGCAGTTGCCATTCACCACCGCCCTGAGTTCCCTAGGTGTCATATCCACTTTCACACATATGTGCTCCCAGAGCACTTGGTTTTCATGGCAGCGGGAAATGGCTTGGGCGCTGAACTTGTGTTTGACTGTAGAGTTTTGAGCGTCTTGAGTTAGGATCTCCATGTTAGTTTAGTGTGGGTGCTCAACCTGCTTGATTCCATCCCACTGGGCTCAATGGGCATTGGACCGGAAGTGACCAAACAGGGTTTCCTAGATAGCTGCTAGCACAGCTGATGGTATGTGAAGTGAATGAGGCAGGTGGAGTTGTTTTTGGCACTGGAAGAGCTATGGTGCTGCTTCGGGCAGTTGCCATTCACCACCGCCCTGAGTTCCCTAGGTGTCATATCCACTTTCAGACATATGTGGTGCCAGAGCACTTGGTTTCCATGGCGCCGTGAAATGGCTTGGGCGCTGAACTTGTGTTTGGCTGTGGAGTTTTGAGTGCCTTGAGTGAGGAACTCCATGTGAGTTTAGTGTGGGTGCTCAACCTGCTTGATTCCATCCCACTGGGCTCAATGGGCATTGGACCGGAAGTGACCAAACAGGGTTTCCTAGATAGCTGCTAGCACAGCTGATGGTATGTGAAGTTCACGAGGCAGGTGGAGTTGTTTTGGCACTGGAAGAGCTGTGCTGCTGCTTCAGGCAGTTGCCATTCACCACCGCCCTGAGTTCCCTAGGTGTCATATCCACTTTCACACATATGTGCTCCCAGAGCACTTGGTTTTCATGGCAGCGGGAAATGGCTTGGGCGCTGAACTTGTGTTTGACTGTAGAGTTTTGAGCGTCTTGAGTTAGGATCTCCATGTTAGTTTAGTGTGGGTGCTCAACCTGCTTGATTCCATCCCACTGGGCTCAATGGGCATTGGACCGGAAGTGACCAAACAGGGTTTCCTAGATAGCTGCTAGCACAGCTGATGGTATGTGAAGTTCATGAGGCAGGTGGAGTTGTTTTGGCACTGGAAGAGCTGTGCTGCTGCTTTTGGAAGTTGCCATTCACCTCCGCTGTGAGTTCCCTAGTTGTCATATCCACTTTCAGACATATGTGGTGCCAGAGCACTTGGTTTCCATGGCAGCGGGAAATGGCTTGGGCGCTGAACTTGTGTTTGGCTGTGGAGTTTTGAGCGCCTTGAGTGAGGAGCTCCATGTGAGTTTAGTGTGGGTGTTCAACCTGCTTGATTCCATCCCACTGGGCTCAATGGGCATTGGACCGGAAGTGACCAAACAGGGTTTCCTAGATAGCTGCTAGCACAGCTGATGGTATGTGAAGTGAATGAGGCAGGTGGAGTTGTTTTGGCACTGGAAGAGCTGTGCTGCTGCTTCGGGCAGTTGCCATTCACCACCGCCCTGAGTTCCCTAGGTGTCATAGCCACTTTCAGACATATGTGGTGCCAGAGCACTTGGTTTCCATGGCAGCGGGAAATGGCTTGGGCGCTGAACTTGTGTTTGGCTGTGGAGTTTTGAGCGCCTTGAGTGAGGATCTCCATGTTAGTTTAGTGTGGGTGCTCAACCTGCTTGATTCCATCCCACTGGGCTCAATGGGCATTGGACCAGAAGTGACCAAACAGGGTTTCCTAGATAGCTGCTGGCACAGCTGATGGTATGTGAAGTGAATGAGGCAGGTGGAGTTGTTTTGGCACTGGAAGAGCTGTGCTGCTGCTTCTGGCAGTTGCCATTCACCACCGCCCTGAGTTCCCTAGGTGTCATAGCCACTTTCAGACATATGTGCTGCCAGAGCACTTGGTTTCCATGGCAGCGGGAAATGGCTTGGGCGCTGAACTTGTGTTTGACTGTAGAGTTTTGAGCGCCTTGAGTGAGGAGCTCCATGTGAGTTTAGTGTGGGTGCTCAACCTGCTTGATTCCATCCCACTGGGCTCAATGGGCATTGGACCGGAAGTGACCAAACAGGGTTTCCTAGATAGCTGCTAGCACAGCTGATGGTATGTGAAGTGAATGAGGCAGGTGGAGTTGTTTTGGCAGTGGAAGAGCTGTGCTGCTGCTTCGGGAAGTTGCCATTCACAACCGCCCTGAGTTCCCTATGTGTCATATCTACTTTCAGACATATGTGGTGCCAGAGGACTTGGTTTCCATGGGCGCAGGAAATGGCTTGGGCGCTGAACTTGAGTTTGGCTGTGGAATTTTGAGCGCCTTGAGTGAGGAGCTCCATGTGAGTTTAGTGTGGGTGCTCAACCTGCTTGATTCCATCCCACTGGGCTCAATGGGCATTGGACCGGAAGTGACCAAACAGGGTTTCCTAGATAGCTGCTAGCACAGCTGATGGTATGTGAAGTTCATGAGGCAGGTGGAGTTGTTTTGGCACTGGAAGAGCTGTGCTGCTGCTTCAGGCAGTTGCCATTCACCACCGCCCTGAGTTCCTTAGGTGTCATATCCACTTTCAGACATATGTGGTGCCAGAGCACTTGGTTTCCATGGCAGCGGGAAATGGCTTGGGCACTGAACTTGTGTTTGGCTGTGGAGTTTTGAGTGCCTTGAGTGAGGAACTCCATGTGAGTTTAGTGTGGGTGCTCAACCTGCTTGATTCCATCCCACTGGGCTCAATGGGCATTGGACCGGAAGTGACCAAACAGGGTTTCCTAGATAGCTGCTAGCACAGCTGATGGTATGTGAAGTGAATGAGGCAGGTGGAGTTGTTTTGGCACTGGAAGAGCTGTGCTGCTGCTTCGGGCAGTTGCCATTCACCACCGCCCTGAGTTCCCTAGGTGTCATAGCCACTTTCAGACATATGTGGTGCCAGAGCACTTGGTTTCCATGGCAGCGGGAAATGGCTTTTGAGCTGAACTTGTGTTTGGCTGTGGAGTTTTGAGCGCCTTGAGTGATTATCTGCATGTGAGTTTAGTGTGTGTGCTCAACCTGCTTGATTCCATCCCACTGGGCTCAATGGGCATTGGACCGGAAGTGACCAAACAGGGTTTCCTAGATAGCTGCTAGCACAGCTGATGGTATGTGAAGTGAATGAGGCAGGTGGAGTTGTTTTGGCACTGGAAGAGCTGTGCTGCTGCTTCGGGCAGTTGCCATTCACCACCGCCCTGAGTTCCCTAGTTGTCATATCCACTTTCAGACATATGTGGTGCCAGAGCACTTGGTTTCCATGGCAGCGGGAAATGGCTTGGGCGCTGAACTTGTGTTTGGCTGTGGAGTTTTGAGTGCCTTGAGTGAGGAACTCCATGTGAGTTTATTGTGGGTGCTCAACCTGCTTGATTCCATCCCACTGGGCTCAATGGGCATTGGACCGGAAGTGACCAAACAGGGTTTCCTAGATAGCTGCTAGCACAGCTGATGGTATGTGAAGTTCATGAGGCAGGTGGAGTTGTTTTGGCACTGGAAGAGCTGTGCTGCTGCTTCGGGCAGTTGCCATTCACCACCGCCCTGAGTTCCCTAGGTGTCATAGCCACTTTCAGACATATGTGGTGCCAGAGCACTTGGTTTCCATGGCAGCGGGAAATGGCTTGGGCACTGAACTTGTGTTTGGCTGTGGAGTTTTGAGCGCCTTGAGTGAGGAGCTCCATGTGAGTTTAGTGTGGGTGCTCAACCTGCTTGATTCCATCCCACTGGGCTCAATGGGCATTGGACCGTAAGTGACCAAACAGGGTTTCCTAGATAGCTGCTAGCACAGCTGATGGTATGTGAAGTGAATGAGGCAGGTGGAGTTGTTTTGGCACTGGAAGAGCTGTGCTGCTGCTTCAGGCAGTTGCCATTCACCTCCGCTGTGAGTTCCCTAGTTGTCATATCCACTTTCAGACATATGTGGTGCCAGAGCACTTGGTTTCCATGGCAGCGGGAAATGGCTTGGGCGCTGAACTTGTGTTTGGCTGTGGAGTTTTGAGCGCCTTGAGTGAGGAGCTCCATGTGAGTTTAGTGTGGGTGTTCAACCTGCTTGATTCCATCCCACTGGGCTCAATGGGCATTGGACCGGAAGTGACCAAACAGGGTTTCCTAGATAGCTGCTAGCACAGCTGATGGTATGTGAAGTGAATGAGGCAGGTGGAGTTGTTTTGGCACTGGAAGAGCTGTGCTGCTGCTTCGGGCAGTTGCCATTCACCACCGCCCTGAGTTCCCTAGGTGTCATAGCCACTTTCAGACATATGTGGTGCCAGAGCACTTGGTTTCCATGGCAGCGGGAAATGGCTTGGGCGCTGAACTTGTGTTTGGCTGTGGAGTTTTGAGCGCCTTGAGTGAGGATCTCCATGTTAGTTTAGTGTGGGTGCTCAACCTGCTTGATTCCATCCCACTGGGCTCAATGGGCATTGGACCAGAAGTGACCAAACAGGGTTTCCTAGATAGCTGCTAGCACAGCTGATGGTATGTGAAGTTCACGAGGCAGGTGGAGTTGTTTTGGCACTGGAAGAGCTGTGCTGCTGCTTCGGGCAGTTGCCATTCACCACCGCCCTGAGTTCCCTAGGTGTCATAGCCACTTTCAGACATATGTGCTGCCAGAGCACTTGGTTTCCATGGCAGCGGGAAATGGCTTGGACACTGAACTTGTGTTTGGCTGTGGAGTTTTGAGCACCTTGAGTGAGGAGCTCCATGTGAGTTTAGTGTGGGTGCTCAACCTGCTTGATTCCATCCCACTGGGCTCAATGGGCATTGGACCGGAAGTGACCAAACAGGGTTTCCTAGATAGCTGCTAGCACAGCTGATGGTATGTGAAGTTCATGAGGCAGGTGGAGTTGTTTCTGGCACTGGAAGAGCTGTGCTGCTGCTTCGGGCAGTTGCCATTCACCACCGCCCTGAGTTCCCTAGGTGTCATATCCACTTTCAGACATATGTGGTGCCAGAGCACTTGGTTTCCATGGCAGCGGGAAATGGCTTGGGCACTGAACTTGTGTTTGGCTGTGGAGTTTTGAGTGCCTTGAGTGAGGAACTCCATGTGAGTTTAGTGTGGGTGCTCAACCTGCTTGATTCCATCCCACTGGGCTCAATGGGCATTGGACCGGAAGTGACCAAACAGGGTTTCCTAGATAGCTGCTAGCACAGCTGATGGTATGTGAAGTTCATGAGGCAGGTGGAGTTGTTTTGGCACTGGAAGAGCTGTGCTGCTGCTTCGGGCAGTTGCCATTCACCACCGCCCTGAGTTCCCTAGGTGTCATAGCCACTTTCAGACATATGTGGTGCCAGAGCACTTGGTTTCCACGGTACGAGGAAATGCTTGTGAACTGAACTTGTGTTTGGCTGTGGAGTTTTGAGCGCCTTGAGTGAGGATCTCCATGTGAGTTTAGTGTGTGTGCTCAACCTGCTTGATTCCATCCCACTGGGCTCAATGGGCATTGGACCGGAAGTGACCAAACAGGGTTTCCTAGATAGCTGCTAGCACAGCTGATGGTATGTGAAGTTCATGAGGCAGGTGGAGTTGTTTTGGCACTGGAAGAGCTGTGCTGCTGCTTCGGGCAGTTGCCATTCACCACCGCCCTGAGTTCCCTAGGTGTCATATCCACTTTCAGACATATGTGGTGCCAGAGCACTTGGTTTCCATGGCAGCGGGAAATGGCTTGGGCGCTGAACTTGTGTTTGGCTGTGGAGATGTGAGCGCCTTGAATGAGGATCTCCATGTTAGTTTAGTGTGGGTGCTCAACCTGCTTGATTCCATCCCACTGGGCTCAATGGGCATTGGACCGGAAGTGACCAAACAGGGTTTCCTAGATAGCTGCTAGCACAGCTGATGGTATATGAAGTTCACGAGGCAGGTGGAGTTGTTTTGGCACTGGAAGAGCTGTGCTGCTGCTTCGGGCAGTTGCCATTCACCACCGCCCTGAGTTCCCTAGGTGTCATAGCCACTTTCAGACATATGTGCTGCCAGAGCACTTGGTTTCCACGGTACGAGGAAATGCTTGTGGACTGAACTTGTGTTTGACTGTGGAGATGTGAGCGCCTTGAGTGAGGAGCTCCATGTGAGTTTAGTGTGGGTGCTCAACCTGCTTGATTCCATCCCACTGGGCTCAATGGGCATTGGACCGGAAGTGACCAAACAGGGTTTCCTAGATAGCTGCTAGCACAGTTGATGGTATGTGAAGTTCATGAGGCAGGTGGAGTTGTTTTGGCACTGGAAGAGCTGTGCTGCTGCTTTTGGAAGTTGCCATTCACCACCGCTGTGAGTTCCCTAGTTGTCATATCCACTTTCAGACATATGTGGTGCCAGAGCACTTGGTTTCCATGGCAGCGGGAAATGGCTTGGGCGCTGAACTTGTGTTTGGCTGTGGAGTTTTGAGTGCCTTGAGTGAGGAACTCCATGTGAGTTTAGTGTGGGTGCTCAACCTACTTGATTCCATCCCACTGGGCTCAATGGGCATTGGACCGGAAGTGACCAAACAGGGTTTCCTAGATAGCTGCTAGCACAGCTGATGGTATGTCAAGTTCATGAGGCAGGTGGAGTTGTTTTGGCACTGGAAGAGCTGTGCTGCTGCTTCGGGCAGTTGCCATTCACCACCGCCCTGAGTTCCCTAGGTGTCATATCCACTTTCAGACATATGTGGTGCCAGAGCACTTGGTTTCCATGGCAGCGGGAAATGGCTTGGGCGCTGAACTTGTGTTTGGCTGTGCAGGTTTTGAGCGCCTTGAGTGAGGAGCTCCATGTGAGTTTAGTGTGGGTGCTCAACCTGCTTGATTCCATCATACTGGGCTCAATGGGCATTGGCCCGGAAGTGACCAAACAGGGTTTCCTAGATAGCTGCTAGCACAGCTGATGGTATGTGAAGTTCATGAGGCAGGTGGAGTTGTTTTGGCACTGGAAGAGCTGTGCTGCTGCTTCGGGCAGTTGCCATTCAACCCTACGGTGAGTTCCCTAGGTGTCATATCCACTTTCAGACATATGTGGTGCCAGAGCACTTGGTTTCCATGGCAGCGGGAAATGGCTTGGGCGCTGATCTTGTGTTTGGCTGTGGAGTTTTGAGCCCCTTGAGTGAGGAGCTCCATGTGAGTTTAGTGTGGGTGCTCAACCTGCTTGATTCCATCCCACTGGGCTCAATGGGCATTGGGCCGGAAGTGACCAAACAGGGTTTCCTAGATAGCTGCTAGCACAGCTGATGGTATGTGAAGTTCATGAGGCAGGTGGAGTTGTTTTGGCACTGGAAGAGCTGTGCTGCTGCTTCGGGCAGTTGCCATTCACCACCGCCCTGAGTTCCCTAGGTGTCATAGCCACTTTCAGACATATGTGCTGCCAGAGCACTTGGTTTCCACGGTATGAGGAAATGCTTGTGGACTGAACTTGTGTTTTGCTGTGCAGGTTTTGAGCGCCTTGAGTGAGGAGCTCCATGTTAGTTTAGTGTGGGTGCTCAACCTGCTTGATTCCATCCCACTGGGCTCAATGGGCATTGGACCGGAAGTGACCAAACAGGGTTTCCTAGATAGCTGCTAGCACAGCTGATGGTATGTGAAGTTCATGAGGCAGGTGGAGTTGTTTTGGCACTGGAAGAGCTGTGCTGCTGCTTCGGGCAGTTGCCATTCACCACCGCCGTGAGTTCCCTTGGTGTCATAGCCACTTTCAGACGTATGTGGTGCCAGAGCACTTGGTTTCCATGGCAGCGGGAAATGGCTTGGGCGCTGAACTTGTGTTTGGCTGTGGAGTTTTGAGTGCCTTGAGTGAGGATCTCCATATGAGTTTAGTGTGTGTGCTCAACCTGCTTGATTCCATCCCACTGGGCTCAATGGGCATTGGACCGGAAGTGACCAAACAGGGTTTCCTAGATAGCTGCTAGCACAGCTGATGGTATGTGAAGTGAATGAGGCAGGTGGAGTTGTTTTGGCACTGGAAGAGCTGTGCTGCTGCTTCGGGCAGTTGCCATTCACCACCGCCGTGAGTTCCCTTGGTGCCATAGCCACTTTCAGACATATGTGGTGCCAGAGCACTTGGTTTCCATGGCAGCGGGAAATGGCTTGGGCGCTGAACTTGTGTTTGGCTGTGGAGTTTTGAGTGCCTTGAGTGAGGAACTCCATGATAGTTTAGTGTGGGTGTTCAACCTGCTTGATTCCATTACACTGGGCTCAATGGGCATTGGACCGGAAGTGACCAAACAGGGTTTCCTAGATAGCTGCTAGCACAGCTGATGGTATGTGAAGTTCATGAGGCAGGTGGAGTTGTTTTTGGCACTGGAAGAGCTGTGCTGCTGCTTCGGGCAGTTGCCATTCACCACCGCTGTGAGTTCTCTTGGTGTCATATCCACTTTCAGACATATGTGGTGCCAGAGCACTTGGTTTCCATGGCAGCAGGAAATGACTTGGGCGCTGAACTTGTGTTTGGCTGTGGAGTTTTGAGCGCCTTGAGTGAGGATCTCCATGTGAGTTTAGTGTGGGTGCTCAACCTGCTTGATTCCATCCCACTGGGCTCAATGTGCATTGGACCAGAAGTGACCAAACAGGGTTTCCTAGATAGCTGCTAGCACAGCTGATGGTATGTGAAGTTCATGACTGAGGTGGAGTTGTTTTGGCACTGGAAGAGCTGTGCTGCTGCTTCGGGCAGTTGCCATTCACCACCGCCCTGAGTTTGCTAGGTGTCATAGCCACTTTCAGACATATGTGGTGCCAGAGCACTTGGTTTCCATGGCAGCGGGAAATGGCTTGGGCGCTGAACTTGTGTTTGGCTGTGGAGTTTTGAGCGCCTTGAGTGAGGAGCTCCATGTGAGTTTAGTGTGGGTGCTCAACCTGCTTGATTCCATCCCACTGGGCTCAATGGGCATTGGACCGGAAGTGACTCCGGCAGGGTTTCCTAGATAGCTGCTAGCACAGCTGATGGTATGTGAAGTTCATGAGGCAGGTGGAGTTGTTTTGGCACTGGAAGAGCTGTGCTGCTGCTTCGGGCAGTTGCCATTCACCACCGCCCTGAGTTCCCTAGGTGTCATAGCCACTTTCAGACATATGTGGTGCCAGAGCACTTGGTTTCCATGGCAGCGGGAAATGGCTTGGGCGCTGAACTTGTGTTTGGCTGTGGAGTTTTGAGTGCCTTGAGTGAGAAACTCCATGTTAGTTTAGTGTGGGTGCTCAACCTGCTTGATTCCATCCCACTGGGCTCAATGGGCATTGGACCGGAAGTGACCAAACAGGGTTTCCTAGATAGCTGCTAGCACAGCTGATGGTATGTGAAGTTCATGACTGAGGTGGAGTTGTTTTGGCACTGGAAGAGCTGTGCTGCTGCTTCGGGCAGTTGCCATTCACCACCGCCCTGAGTTCCCTAGGTGTCATATCCACTTTCAGACATATGTGGTGCCAGAGCACTTGGTTTCCATGGCAGCGGGAAATGCCTTGGGCGCTGAACTTGTGTTTGGCTGTGGAGTTTTGAGCGCCTTGAGTGAGGATCTCCATGTTAGTTTAGTGTGGGTGCTCAACCTGCTTGATTCCATCCCACTGGGCTCAATGGGCATTGGACCGGAAGTGACCAAACAGGGTTTCTTAGATAGCTGCTAGCACAGCTGATGGTATGTGAAGTGAATGAGGCAGGTGGAGTTGATTTGGCACTGGAAGAGCTGTACTGCTGCTTCGGGCAGTTGCCATTCACCACCGCTGTGAGTTCCCTAGGTGTCATATCCACTTTCAGACATATGTGGTGCCAGAGCACTTGGTTTCCATGGCAGCGGGAAATGGCTTGGGCACTGAACTTGTGTTTGGCTGTGGAGTTTTGAGTGCCTTGAGTGAGAAACTCCATGTGAGTTTAGTGTGGGTGCTCAACCTGCTTGATTCCATCCCACTGGGCTCAATGGGCATTGGACCGGAAGTGACCCAACAGGGTTTCCTAGATAGCTGCTAGCACAGCTGATGGTATGTGAAGTGAATGAGGCAGGTGGAGTTGTTTTGGCACTGGAAGAGCTGTGCTGCTGCTTCGGGCAGTTGCCATTCACCACCGCCCTGAGTTCCCTAGGTGTCATAGCCACTTTCAGACATATGTGGTGCCAGAGCACTTGGTTTCCATGGCAGCGGGAAATGGCTTGGGCGCTGAACTTGTGTTTGGCTGTGGAGTTTTGAGCGCCTTGAGTGAGGAGCTCATGTGAGTTTAGTGTGGGTGCTCACCCTGCTTGATTCCATCCCACTGGGCTCAATGGCATTGGACCGGAAGTGACCAAACAGGGTTTCCTAGATAGCTGCTAGCACAGCTGATGGTATGTGAAGTTCATGAGGCAGGTGGAGTTGTTTTTGGCACTGGAAGAGCTGTGCTGCTGCTTCGGGCAGTTGCCATTCACCACCGCTGTGAGTTCTCTTGGTGTCATAGCCACTTTCAGACATATGTGGTGCCAGAGCACTTGGTTTCCATGGCAGCGGGAAATGGCTTGGGCGCTGAACTTGTGTTTGGCTGTGGAGTTTTGAGCGCCTTGAGTGAGGATCTCCATGTGAGTTTAGTGTGTGTGCTCAACCTTCTTGATTCCATCCCACTGGGCTCAATGGGCATTGGACCGGAAGTGACCAAACAGGGTTTCCTAGATAGCTACTAGCACAGCTGATGGTATGTGAAGTTCATGAGGCAGGTGGAGTTGTTTTGGCACTGGAAGAGCTGTGCTGCTGCTTCGGGCAGTTGCCATTCACCACCGCCCTGAGTTTCCTAGGTGTCATATCCACTTTCAGACATATGTGGTGCCAGAGCACTTGGTTTCCATGGCAGCGGGAAATGGCTTGGGCGCAGAACTTGTGTTTGGCTGTGCAGGTTTTGAGCGCCTTGAGTGAGGAGCTCCATGTGAGTTTAGTGTGGGTGGTCAACCTGCTTGATTCCATCCCACTTGGCTCAATGGGCATTGGACCGGAAGTGACCAAACAGGGTTTCCTAGATAGCTGCTAGCACAGCTGATGGTATGTGAAGTGAATGAGGCAGGTGGAGTTGTTTTGGCACTGGAAGAGCTGTGCTGCTGCTTCGGGCAGTTGCCATTCACCACCGCCCTGAGTTCCCTAGGTGTCATAGCCACTTTCAGACATATGTGGTGCCAGAGCACTTGGTTTCCATGGCAGCGGGAAATGGCTTGGGCACTGAACTTGTGTTTGGCTGTGGAGTTTTGAGTGCCTTGAGTGAGGAACTCCATGTGAGTTTAGTGTGGGTGCTCAACCTGCTTGATTCCATCCCACTGGGCTCAATGGGCATTGGACCGGAAGTGACCAAACAGGGTTTCCTAGATAGCTGCTAGCACAGCTGATGGTATGTGAAGTTCACGAGGCAGGTGGAGTTGTTTTGGCACTGGAAGAGCTGTGCTGCTGCTTCGGGCAGTTGCCATTCACCACCGCCCTGAGTTCCCTAGGTGTCATAGCCACTTTCAGACATATGTGGTGCCAGAGCACTTGGTTTCCATGGCAGCGGGAAATGGCTTGGGTGCTGAACTTGTGTTTGACTGTGGAGTTTTGAGTGCATTGAGTGAGGATCTCCATGTGAGTTTAGTGTGTGTGCTCAACCTGCTTGATTCCATCCCACTGGGCTCAATTGGCATTGGACCGGAAGTGACCAAACAGGGTTTCCTAGATAGCTGCTAGCACAGCTGATGGTATGTGAAGTGAATGAGGCAGGTGGAGTTGTTTTGGCACTGGAAGAGCTGTGCTGCTGCTTCGGGCAGTTGCCATTCACCACCGCTGTGAGTTCTCTTGGTGTCATAGCCACTTTCAGACATATGTGGTGCCAGAGCACTTGGTTTCCATGGCAGCGGGAAATGGCTTGGGCGCTGAACTTGTGTTTGGCTGTGCAGGTTTTGAGCGCCTTGAGTGATGATCTCCATGTTTGTTTAGTGTGGGTGCTCAACCTGCTTGATTCCATCCCACTGGGCTCAATGGGCATTGGACCGGAAGTGACCAAACAGGGTTTCCTAGATAGCTCCTAGCACAGCTGATGGTATGTGAAGTGAATGAGGCAGGTGGAGTTGTTTTGGCACTGGAAGAGCTGTGCTGCTGCTTCGGGCAGTTGCCATTCACCACCGCTGTGAGTTCTCTTGGTGTCATAGCCACTTTCAGACATATGTGGTGCCAGAGCACTTGGTTTCCATGGCAGCGGGAAATGGCTTGGGCGCTGAACTTGTGTTTGGCTTTGCAGGTTTTGAGCGCCTTGAGTGAGGATCTCCATGTGAGTTTAGTGTGGGTGCTCAACCTGCTTGATTCCATCCCACTGGGCTCAATGGGCATTGGACCGGAAGTGACCAAACAGGGTTTCCTAGATAGCTCCTAGCACAGCTGATGGTATGTGAAGTGAATGAGGCAGGTGGAGTTGTTTTGGCACTGGAAGAGCTGTGCTGCTGCTTCGGGCAGTTGCCATTCAACACCGCCCTGAGTTCCCTAGGTGTCATATCCACTTTCAGACATATGTGGTGCCAGAGCACTTGGTTTCCATGGCAGCGGGAAATGGCTTGGGCGCTGAACTTGTGTTTGGCTGTGGAGTTTTGAGCGCCTTGAGTGAGGAACTCCATGTGAGTTTAGTGTGGGTGCTCACCCTGCTTGATTCCATCATACTGGGCTCAATGGGCATTGGACCGGAAGTGACCAAACAGGGTTTCCTAGATAGCTGCTAGCACAGCTGATGGTATGTGAAGTTCATGAGGCAGGTGGAGTTGTTTTGGCACTGGAAGAGCTGTGCTGCTGCTTCGGGCAGTTGCCATTCACCACCGCTGTGAGTTCTCTTGGTGTCATAGCCACTTTCAGACATATGTGGTGCCAGAGCACTTGGTTTCCATGGCAGCGGGAAATGGCTTGGGCGCTGAACTTGTGTTTGGCTGTGCAGGTTTTGAGCGCCTTGAGTGAGGATCTCCATGTGAGTTTAGTGTGGGTGCTCAACCTGCTTGATTCCATCCCACTGGGCTCAATGGGCATTGGACCGGAAGTGACCAAACAGGGTTTCCTAGATAGCTCCTAGCACAGCTGATGGTATGTGAAGTGAATGAGGCAGGTGGAGTTGTTTTGGCACTGGAAGAGCTGTGCTGCTGCTTCGGGCAGTTGCCATTCACCACCGCCCTGAGTTCCCTAGGTGTCATATCCACTTTCAGACATATGTGGTGCCAGAGCACTTGGTTTCCATGGCAGCGGGAAATGGCTTGGGCGCTGAACTTGTGTTTGGCTGTGGAGTTTTGAGCGCCTTGAGTGAGGAGCTCCATGTGAGTTTAGTGTGGGTGCTCAACCTGCTTGATTCCATCCCACTGGGCTCAATGGGCATTGGACCGGAAGTGACCAAACAGGGTTTCCTAGATAGCTGCTAGCACAGCTGATGGTATGTGAAGTGAATGAGGCAGGTGGAGTTGTTTTGGCACTGGAAGAGCTGTGCTGCTGCTTCGGGCAGTTGCCATTCACCACCGCTGTGAGTTCTCTTGGTGTCATAGCCACTTTCAGACATATGTGGTGTCAGAGCACTTGGTTTCCATGGCAGCGGGAAATGGCTTGGGCGCTGAACTTGTGTTTGGCTGTGGAGTTTTGAGCGCCTTGAGTGAGGATCTCCATGTGAGTTTAGTGTGGGTGCTCAACCTGCTTGAATCCATCCCACTGGGCTCAATGGGCATTGGACCAGAAGTGACCAAACAGGGTTTCCTAGATAGCTGCTAGCACAGCTGATGGTATGTGAAGTTCATGACTGAGGTGGAGTTGTTTTGGCACTGGAAGAGCTGTGCTGCTGCTTCGGGCAGTTGCCATTCACCACCGCCCTGGGTTCCCTTGTTGTCATAGCCACTTTCAGACATATGTGGTGCCAGAGCACTTGGTTTCCATGGCAGCGGGAAATGGCTTGGGCGCTGAACTTGTGTTTGGCTGTGGAGTTTTGAGCGCCTTGAGTGAGGAGCTCCATGTGAGTTTAGTGTGGGTGCTCAACCTGCTTGATTCCATCCCACTGGGCTCAATGGGCATTGGACCGGAAGTGACCAAACAGGGTTTCCTAGATAGCTGCTAGCACAGCTGATGGTATGTGAAGTGAATGAGGCAGGTGGAGTTGTTTTGGCACTGGAAGAGCTGTACTGCTGCTTCGGGCAGTTGCCATTCACCACCGCCCTGAGTTCCCTAGGTGTCATAGCCACTTTCAGACATATGTGGTGCCAGAGCACTTGGTTTCCATGGCAGCGGGAAATGGCTTGGGCACTGAACTTGTGTTTGGCTGTGGAGTTTTGAGTGCCTTGAGTGAGAAACTCCATGTGAGTTTAGTGTGGGTGCTCAACCTGCTTGATTCCATCCCACTGGGCTCAATGGGCATTGGACCGGAAGTGACCAAACAGGGTTTCCTAGATAGCTGCTAGCACAGCTGATGGTATGTGAAGTGAATGAGGCAGGTGGAGTTGTTTTGGCACTGGAAGAGCTGTGCTGCTGCTTCGGGCAGTTGCCATTCACCACCGCCCTGAGTTCCCTAGGTGTCATAGCCACTTTCAGACATATGTGGTGCCAGAGCACTTGGTTTCCATGGCAGCGGGAAATGGCTTGGGCGCTGAACTTGTGTTTGGCTGTGGAGTTTTGAGCGCCTTGAGTGAGGAGCTCCATGTGAGTTTAGTGTGGGTGCTCAACCTGCTTGATTCCATCCCACTGGGCTCAATGGGCATTGGACCGGAAGTGACCAAACAGGGTTTCCTAGATAGCTGCTAGCACAGCTGATGGTATGTGAAGTGAATGAGGCAGGTGGAGTTGTTTTGTCACTGGAAGAGCTGTGCTGGTGCTTCGGGCAGTTGCCATTCACCACCGCCCTGAGTTCCCTAGGTGTCATAGCCACTTTCAGACATATGTGGTGCCAGAGCACTTGGTTTCCATGGCAGCGGGAAATGGCTTGGGTGCTGAACTTGTGTTTGACTGTGGAGTTTTGAGCGCCTTGAGTTAGGAGCTCCATGATAGTTTAGTGTGGGTGCTCAACCTGCTTGATTCCATCCCACTGGGCTCAATGGGCATTGGACCGGAAGTGACCAAACAGGGTTTCCTAGATAGCTGCTAGCACAGCTGATGGTATGTGAAGTGAATGAGGCAGGTGGAGTTGTTTTGGCACTGGAAGAGCTGTGCTGCTGCTTCGGGCAGTTGCCATTCACCACCGCCCTGAGTTTCCTAGGTGTCATATCCACTTTCAGACATATGTGGTGCCAGAGCACTTGGTTTCCATGGCAGCGGGAAATGGCTTGGGCGCTGAACTTGTGTTTGGCTGTGCAGGTTTTGAGCGCCTTGAGTGAGGATCTCCATGTGAGTTTAGTGTGGGTGCTCAACCTGCTTGATTCCATCCCACTGGGCTCAATGGGCATTGGACCGGAAGTGACCAAACAGGGTTTCCTAGATAGCTGCTAGCACAGTTGATGGTATGTGAAGTGAATGAGGCAGGTGGAGTTGTTTTGGCACTGGAAGAGCTGTGCTGCTGCTTCGGGCAGTTGCCATTCACCACCGCCCTGAGTTCCCTAGGTGTCATATCCACTTTCAGACATATGTGGTGCCAGAGCACTTGGTTTCCACGGTACCAGGAAATGCTTGTGGGCTGAACTTGTGTTTGGCTGTGCAGGTTTTGTGCGCCTTGAGTGATTAGCTCCATGTGAGTTTAGTGTGGGTGCTCAACCTGCTTGATTCCATCCCACTGGGCTCAATGGGCATTGGACCGGAAGTGACCAAACAGGGTTTCCTAGATAGCTGCTAGCACAGCTGATGGTATGTGAAGTGAGTGAGGCAGGTGGAGTTGTTTTGGCACTGGAAGAGCTGTACTGCTGCTTCGGGCAGTTGCCATTCACCACCGTCCTGAGTTCCCTAGTTGTCATATCCACTTTCAGACATATGTGGTGCCAGAGCACTTGGTTTCCATGGCAGCGGGAAATGGCTTGGGCACTGAACTTGTGTTTGGCTGTGGAGTTTTGAGCGGCTTGAGTGAGGAGCTCCATGTGAGTTTAGTGTGCGTGCTCAACCTGCTTGATTCCATCCCACTGGGCTCAATGGGCATTGGACCGGAAGTGACCAAACAGGGTTTCCTAGAACGCTGCTAGCACAGCTGATGGTATGTGAAGTGAATGAGGCAGGTGGAGGTGTTTTGGCACTGGAAGAGCTGTGCTGCTGCTTCGGGCAGTTGCCATTCACCACCGCCCTGAGTTCCTTAGGTTCCATAGCCACTTTCAGACATATGTGGTGCCAGAGCACTTGGTTTTCATGACAGCGGGAAATGGCTTGGGCGCTGAACTTGTGTTTGACTGTGGAGATGTGAGCGCCTTGAGTGAGGAGCTCCATGTGAGTTTAGTGTGGGTGCTCAACCTGCTTGATTCCATCCCACTGGGCTCAATGGGCATTGGACCGGAAGTGACCAAACAGGGTTTCCTAGATAGCTGCTAGCACAGTTGATGGTATGTGAAGTGAATGAGGCAGGTGGAGTTGTTTTGGCACTGGAAGAGCTGTGCTGCTGCTTCGGGCAGTTGCCATTCACCACCGCCCTGAGTTCCCTAGGTGTCATATCCACTTTCAGACATATGTGGTGCCAGAGCACTTGGTTTCCACGGTACCAGGAAATGCTTGTGGGCTGAACTTGTGTTTGGCTGTGCAGGTTTTGTGCGCCTTGAGTGATTAGCTCCATGTTAGTTTAGTGTGGGTGCTCAACCTGCTTGATTCCATCCCACTGGGTTCATTGGGCATTGGACCGGAAGTGACCCAACAGGGTTTCCTAGATAGCTGCTAGCACAGCTGATGGTATGTGAAGTGAATGAGGCAGGTGGAGTTGTTTTGGCACTGGAAGAGCTGTGCTGTTGCTTCGGGCAGTTGCCATTCACCACCGCCCTGAGTTCCCTAGGTGTCAATGCCACTTTCAGACATATGTGGTGCCAGAGCAGTTGGTTTCCATGGCAGCGGGAAATGGCTTGGGCGCTGAACTTGTGTTTGGCTGTGGAGTTTTGAGCGCCTTGAGTGAGGAACTCCATGTTAGTTTAGTGTGGGTGCTCAACCTGCTTGATTCCATCCCACTGGGCTCAATGGGCATTGGACCGGAAGTGACCAAACAGGGTTTCCTAGATAGCTGCTAGCACAGCTGATGGTATGTGAAGTTCATGAGGCAGGTGGAGTTGTTTTGGCACTGGAAGAGCTGTGCTGCTGCTTCGGGCATTTACCATTCACCACCGCCCTGAGTTCCCTAGGTGTCATATCCACTTTCAGACATATGTGGTGCCAGAGCACTTGGTTTCCATGGCAGCGGGAAATGGCTTGGGCGCTGAACTTGTGTTTGACTGTGGAGATGTGAGCGCCTTGAGTGAGGATCTCCATGTGAGTTTAGTGTGGGTGCTCAACCTGCTTGATTCCATCCCACTGGGCTCAATGGGCATTGGACCGGAAGTGACCAAACAGGGTTTCCTAGATAGCTGCTAGCACAGCTGATGGTATGTGAAGTGAATGAGGCAGGTGGAGTTGTTTTGGCACTGGAAGAGCTGTGCTGCTGCTTCGGGCAGTTGCCATTCACCACCGCTGTGAGTTCCCTTGTTGTCATAGCCACTTTCAGACATATGTGGTGCCAGAGCACTTGGTTTCCATGGCAGCGGGAAATGGCTTGGGCGCTGAACTTGTGTTTGGCTGTGGAGTTTTGAGCGCCTTGAATGAGGAGCTCCATGTGAGTTTAGTGTGGGTGCTCAACCTGCTTGATTCCATCCCACTGGGCTCAATGGGCATTGGACCGGAAGTGACCAAACAGGGTTTCCTAGATAGCTGCTAGCACAGTTGATGGTATGTGAAGTTCATGAGGCAGGTGGAGTTGTTTTGGCACTGGAAGAGCTGTGCTGCTGCTTCGGGCAGTTGCCATTCAACCCTACGGTGAGTTCCCTAGGTGTCATATCCACTTTCAGACATATGTGTTGCCAGAGCACTTGGTTTCAATGACAGCAGGAAATGGCTTGGGCGCTGAACTTGTGTTTGGCTGTGGAGATTTGAGCGCCTTGAGTGAGGAGCTCCATGTGAGTTTAGTGTGGGTGCTCAACCTGCTTGATTCCATCCCACTGGGCTCAATG
Source organism: Ochotona princeps (assembly GCF_030435755.1). NCBI lineage: Eukaryota > Metazoa > Chordata > Mammalia > Lagomorpha > Ochotonidae > Ochotona > Ochotona princeps. The sequence continues at coordinate 100,169,113 of NC_080835.1, read as the reverse complement.
GGCATTGGACCGGAAGTGACCCAACAGGGTTTCCTAGATAGCTGCTAGCACAGCTGATGGTATGTGAAGTGAATGAGGCAGGTGGAGTTGTTTTGGCACTGGAAGAGCTGTGCTGCTGCTTCGGGCAGTTGCCATTCACCACCGCCCTGAGTTCCCTAGGTGTCATATCCACTTTCAGACATATGTGGTGCCAGAGCACTTGGTTTCCATGGCAGCGGGAAATGGCTTTTGCGCTGAACTTGTGTTTGTCTTTGGAGTTTTGAGTGTTTTGAGTGAGGAGCTCCATGTTAGTTTAGTGTGGGTGCTCAACCTGCTTGATTCCATCCCACTGGGTTCAATGGGCATTGGACCGGAAGTGACCCAACAGGGTGTCCTAGATAGCTGCTAGCACAGCTGATGGTATGTGAAGTGAATGAGGCAGGTGGAGTTGTTTTGGCACTGGAAGAGCTGTGCTGCTGCTTCGGGCAGTTGCCATTCACCACCGCCCTGAGTTCCCTAGGTGTCATATCCACTTTCAGACATATGTGGTGCCAGAGCACTTGGTTTCCATGGCAGCGGGAAATGGCTTGGGCGCTGAACTTGTGTTTGGCTGTGGAGTTTTGAGCACCTTGAGTGAGGAGCTCCATGTGAGTTTAGTGTGGGTGCTCAACCTGCTTGATTCCATCCCACTGGGTTCAATGGGCATTGGACCAGAAGTGACCCAGCAGGGTTTCCTAGATAGCTGCTAGCACAGCTGATGGTATGTGAAGTTCATGACTGAGGTGGAGTTGTTTTGGCACTGGAAGAGCTGTGCTGCTGCTTCGGGCAGTTGCCATTCACCACCGCCCTGAGTTCCCTAGGTGTCATATCCACTTTCAGACATATGTGGTGCCAGAGCACTTGGTTTCCATGGCAGCGGGAAATGGCTTGGGCGCTGAACTTGTGTTTGGCTGTGCAGGTTTTGAGTACCTTGAGTGAGGAGCTCCATGTGAGTTTAGTGTGGGTGCTCAACCTGCTTGATTCCATCCCACTGGGCTCAATGGGCATTGGACCGGAAGTGACCCAACAGGGTTTCCTAGATAGCTGCTAGCACAGCTGATGGTATGTGAAGTTCATGAGGCAGGTGGAGTTGTTTTGGCACTGGAAGAGCTGTGCTGCTGCTTCGGGCAGTTGCCACTCACCACCGTCCTGAGTTTCCTAGGTGTCATATCCACTTTCAGACATATGTGGTGCCAGAGCACTTGGTTTCCATGGCAGCGGGAAATGGCTTGGGCGCTGAACTTGTGTTTGGCTGTGGAGTTTTGAGCGCCTTGAGTGAGGAGCTCCATGTGAGTTTAGTGTGGGTGCTCAACCTGCTTGATTCCATCCCACTGGGCTCAATGGGCATTGGACCAGAAGTGACCCAACAGGGTTTCCTAGATAGCTGCTAGCACAGCTGATGGTATGTGAAGTGAATGAGGCAGGTGGAGTTGTTTTGGCACTGGAAGAGCTGTGCTGCTGCTTCGGGCAGTTGCCATTCAACACTGCCGTGAGTTCCCTAGGTGTCATAGCCACTTTCAGACATATGTGGTGCCAGAGCACTTGGTTTCCATGGCAGCGGGAAATGGCTTGGGCTCTGAACTTGTGTTTGGCTGTGCAGGGTTTTGAGCGCCTTGAGTGAGGAGCTCCATGTTAGTTTAGTGTGGGTGCTCAACCTGCTTGATTCCATCCCACTGGGCTCAATGGGCATTGGACCGGAAGTGACCAAACAGGGTTTCCTAGATAGCTGCTAGCACAGCTGATGGTATGTGAAGTGAGTGAGGCAGGTGGAGTTGTTTTGGCCCTGGAAGAGCTGTGCTGCTGCTTCGGGCAGTTGCCATTCACCACCGCCCTGAGTTTCCTAGGTGTCATAGCCACTTTCAGACATATGTGGTGCCAGAGCACTTGGTTTCCATGGCAGCGGGAAATGGCTTGGGCGCTGAACTTGTGTTTGGCTGTGGAGTTTTGAGCGCCTTGAATGAGGAGCTCCATGTTAGTTTAGTGTGGGTGCTCAACCTGCTTGATTCCATCCCACTGGGCTCAATGGGCATTGGACCGGAAGTGACCAAACAGGGTTTCCTAGATAGCTGCTAGCACAGCTGATGGTATGTGAAGTTCATGAGGCAGGTGGAGTTGTTTTGGCACTGGAAGAGCTGTGCTGCTGCTTCGGGCAGTTGCCATTCACCACCGCCCTGAGTTCCCTAGGTGTCATAGCCACTTTCAGACATATGTGGTGCCAGAGCACTTGGTTTCCATGGCAACGGGAAATGGCTTTTGCACTGAACTTGTGTTTGGCTGTGGAGTTTTGAGCGCCTTGAGTGAGGAACTCCATGTGAGTTTAGTGTGGGTGCTCAACCTGCTTGATTCCATCCCACTGGGCTCAATGGGCATTGGACCGGAAGTGACCAAACAGGGTTTCCTAGATAGCTGCTAGCACAGCTGATGGTATGTGAAGTTCATGAGGCAGGTGGAGTTGTTTTGGCACTGGAAGAGCTGTGCTGCTGCTTCGGGCAGTTGCCATTCAACCCTACGGTGAGTTCCCTAGGTGTCATATCCACTTTCAGAGATATGTGCTGCCAGAGCACTTGGTTTCCATGGCAGCGGGAAATGGCTTGGGCGCTGAACTTGTGTTTGGCTGTGGAGTTTTGAGCGCCTTGAGTGAGGAGCTCCATGTGAGTTTAGTGTGGGTGCTCAACCTGCTTGATTCCATCCCACTGGGCTCAATGGGCATTGGACCGGAAGTGACCAAACAGGGTTTCCTAGATAGCTGCTAGCACAGCTGATGGTATGTGAAGTTCATGAGGCAGGTGGAGTTGTTTTGGCACTGGAAGAGCTGTGCTGCTGCTTCGGGCAGTTGCCATTCACCACCGCCCTGAGTTCCCTAGGTGTCATAGCCACTTTGAGATATATGTGGTGCCAGAGGTCTTGGTTTCCATGGCAGCGTGAAATGGCTTGGGCGCTGAACTTGTGTTTGGCTGTGCAGGTTTTGAGAGCCTTGAGTGAGGAGCTCCATGTAAGTTTAGTGTGGGTGCTCAACCTGCTTGATTCCATCCCTCTGGGCTCAATGGGCATTGGACCGGAAGTGACCAAACAGGGTTTCCTAGATAGCTGCTAGCACAGCAAATGGCATGTGAAGTTCACGAGGCAGGTGGAGTTGTTTTGGCACTGGAAGAGCTGTGCTGCTGCTTCGGGCAGTTGCCATTCACCACCGCCCTGAGTTCCCTAGGTGTCATATCCACTTTCAGACATATGTGGTGCCAGAGCACTTGGTTTCCATGGCAGCGGGAAATGGCTTTTGCACTGAACTTGTGTTTGGCTGTGGAGTTTTGAGCGCCTTGAGTGAGGAACTCCATGTGAGTTTAGTGTGGGTGCTCAACCTGCTTGATTCCATCCCACTGGGCTCAATGGGCATTGGACCGGAAGTGACCAAACAGGGTTTCCTAGATAGCTGCTAGCACAGCTGATGGTATGTGAAGTTCATGACTGAGGTGGAGTTGTTTTGGCACTGGAAGAGCTGTGCTGCTGCTTCGGGCAGTTGCCATTCACCACCGTCCTGAGTTCCCTAGGTGTCATATCCACTTTCAGAGATATGTGCTGCCAGAGCACTTGGTTTCCATGGCAGCGGGAAATGGCTTGGGCGCTGAACTTGTGTTTGGCTGTGGAGTTTTGAGCGCCTTGAGTGAGGAGCTCCATGTGAGTTTAGTGTGGGTGCTCAACCTGCTTGATTCCATCCCACTGGGCTCAATGGGCATTGGACCGGAAGTGACCAAACAGGGTTTCCTAGATAGCTGCTAGCACAGCTGATGGTATGTGAAGTTCATGAGGCAGGTGGAGTTGTTTTGGCACTGGAAGAGCTGTGCTGCTGCTTCGGGCAGTTGCCATTCACCACCGCCCTGAGTTCCCTAGGTGTCATAGCCACTTTGAGATATATGTGGTGCCAGAGGTCTTGGTTTCCATGGCAGCGTGAAATGCCTTGGGCGCTGAACTTGTGTTTGGCTGTGCAGGTTTTGAGCGCCTTGAGTGAGGAGCTCCATGTAAGTTTAGTGTGGGTGCTCAACCTGCTTGATTCCATCCCTCTGGGCTCAATGGGCATTGGACCGGAAGTGACCAAACAGGGTTTCCTAGATAGCTGCTAGCACAGCAAATGGCCTGTGAAGTTCACGAGGCAGGTGGAGTTGTTTTGGCACTGGAAGAGCTGTGCTGCTGCTTCGGGCAGTTGCCATTCACCACCGCCCTGAGTTCCCTAGGTGTCATATCCACTTTCAGACATATGTGGTGCCAGAGCACTTGGTTTCCATGGCAGCGGGAAATGGCTTTTGCACTGAACTTGTGTTTGGCTGTGGAGTTTTGAGCGCCTTGAGTGAGGAACTCCATGTGAGTTTAGTGTGGGTGCTCAACCTGCTTGATTCCATCCCACTGGGCTCAATGGGCATTGGACCGGAAGTGACCAAACAGGGTTTCCTAGATAGCTGCTAGCACAGCTGATGGTATGTGAAGTTCATGAGGCAGGTGGAGTTGTTTTGGCACTGGAAGAGCTGTGCTGCTGCTTCGGGCAGTTGCCATTCACCACCGTCCTGAGTTCCCTAGGTGTCATATCCACTTTCAGAGATATGTGGTGCCAGAGCACTTGGTTTCCATGGCAGCGGGAAATGGCTTGGGCGCTGAACTTGTGTTTGGCTGTGGAGTTTTGAGCGCCTTGAGTGAGGAGCTCCATGTGAGTTTAGTGTGGGTGCTCAACCTGCTTGATTCCATCCCACTGGGCTCAATGGGCATTGGACCGGAAGTGACCAAACAGGGTTTCCTAGATAGCTGCTAGCACAGCTGATGGTATGTGAAGTGAATGAGGCAGGTGGAGTTGTTTTGGCACTGGAAGAGCTGTGCTGCTGCTTCGGGCAGTTGCCGTTCACCACCGTCTTGAGTTCTCTAGGTGTCATATTCACTTTCAGACATATGTGGTGCCAGAACACTTTGTTTCCATGGCAGCGGGAAATGGCTTGGGCGCTGAACTTGTGTTTGGCTGTGGAGTTTTGAGTGCCTTGAGTGTGGAGCTCCATGTTAGTTTAGTTTGGGTGCTCAACCTGCTTGATTCCATGCCACTGGGCTCAATTGGCATTGGACCGGAAGTGACCAAACAGGGTTTCCTAGATAGCTGCTAGCACAGCTGATGGTATGTGAAGTGAATGAGGCAGGTGGAGTTGTTTTGGCACTGGAAGAGCTGTGCTGCTGCTTCGGGCAGTTGCCATTCACCACCGCCCTGAGTTTCCTAGGTGTCATAGCCACTTTGAGATATATGTGCTGCCAGAGATCTTGGTTTCCATGGCAGCGGGAAATGGCTTGGGGCTGAACTTGTGTTTGGCTCTGCAGGTTTTGAGCGCCTTGAGTGAGGAGCTCCGTGTCAGTTTAGTGTGGGTGCTCAACCTGCTTGATTCCATCCCACTGGGCTCAATGGGCATTGGACCGGAAGTGACCAAACAGGGTTTCCTAGATAGCTGCTAGCACAGCTGATGGTATGTGAAGTTCATGAGGCAGGTGGAGTTGTTTTGGCACTGGAACAGCTGTGCTGCTGCTTCGGGCATTTGCCATTCAACACTGCCGTGAGTTCCCTAGGTGTCATATCCACTTTCAGACATATGTGGTGCCAGAGCACTTGGTTTCCATGGCAGCGGGAAATGGCTTGGGCGCTGAACTTGTGTTTGGCTGTGGAGTTTTGAGCGGCTTGAGTGAGGATCTCCATGTGAGTTTAGTGTGGGTGCTCAACCTGCTTGATTCCATCCCACTGGGCTCAATGGGCATTGGACCGGAAGTGACCAAACAGGGTTTCCTAGATAGCTGCTAGCACAGCTGATGGTATGTGAAGTTCATGAGGCAGGTGGAGTTGTTTTGGCACTGGAAGAGCTGTGCTGCTGCTTCGGGCAGTTGCCATTCACCACCGCCCTGAGTTTCCTAGGTGTCATAGCCACTTTCAGACATATGTGGTGCCAGAGCACTTGGTTTCCATGGCAGCGGGAAATGGCTTGGGCGCTGAACTTGTGTTTGGCTGTGGAGTTTTGAGCGCCTTGAATGAGGAGCTCCATGTTAGTTTAGTGTGGGTGCTCAACCTGCTTGATTCCATCCCACTGGGCTCAATGGGCATTGGACCGGAAGTGACCAAACAGGGTTTCCTAGATAGCTGCTAGCACAGCTGATGGTATGTGAAGTGAATGAGGCAGGTGGAGTTGTTTTGGCACTGGAAGAGCTGTGCTGCTGCTTCGGGCAGTTGCCATTCAACCCTCCGGTGAGTTCCCTAGGTGTCATATCCACTTTCAGACATATGTGTTGCCAGAGCACTTGGTTTCCATGACAGCAGGAAATGGCTTGGGCGCTGAACTTGTGTTTGGCTGTGGAGATTTGAGCGCCTTGAGTGAGGATCTCCATGTTAGTTTAGTGTGGGTGCTCAACCTGCTTGATTCCATCCCACTGGGCTCAATGGGCATTGGACCGGAAGTGACCAAACAGGGTTTCCTAGATAGCTGCTAGCACAGCTGATGGTATGTGAAGTTCATGACTGAGGTGGAGTTGTTTTGGCACTGGAAGAGCTGTGCTGCTGCTTCGGGCAGTTGCCATTCACCACCGCCCTGAGTTCCCTAGGTGTCATATCCACTTTCAGACATATGTGGTGCCAGAGCACTTGGTTTCCATGGCAGCGGGAAATGGCTTGGGCGCTGAACTTGTGTTTGTCTGTGGAGTTTTGAGCGCCTTGAGTGAGGAGCTCCATGTGAGTTTAGTGTGGGTGCTCAACCTGCTTGATTCCATCCCACTGGGCTCAATGGGCATTGGACCGGAAGTGACCAAACAGGGTTTCCTAGAACGCTGCTAGCACAGCTGATGGTATGTGAAGTGAATGAGGCAGGTGGAGTTGTTTTGGCACTGGAAGAGCTGTGCTGCTGCTTCGGGCAGTTGCCACTCACCACCGTCCTGAGTTTCCTAGGTGTCATATCCACTTTCAGACATATGTGGTGCCAGAGCACTTGGTTTCCATGGCAGCGTGAAATGGCTTGGGCGCTGAACTTGTGTTTGGCTGTGGAGTTTTGAGCGCCTTGAGTGAGGAGCTCCATGTGAGTTTAGTGTGGGTGCTCAACCTGCTTGATTCCATCCCACTGGGCTCAATGGGCATTGGACCGGAAGTGACCAAACAGGGTTTCCTAGATAGCTGCTAGCACAGGTGATGGTATGTGAAGTTCATGAGGCAGGTGGAGTTGTTTTGGCACTGGAAGAGCTGTGCTGCTGCTTCGGGCAGTTGCCATTCAACACTGCCGTGAGTTCCCTAGGTGTCATATCCACTTTCAGACATATGTGGTGCCAGAGCACTTGGTTTCCATGGCAGCGTGAAATGGCTTGGGCGCTGAACTTGTGTTTGGCTGTGGAGTTTTGAGCGCCTTGAGTGAGGAGCTCCATGTGAGTTTAGTGTGGGTGCTCAACCTGCTTGATTCCATCCCACTGGGCTCAATGGGCATTGGACCGGAAGTGACCAAACAGGGTTTCCTAGATAGCTGCTAGCACAGCTGATGGTATGTGAAGTGAATGAGGCAGGTGGAGTTGTTTTGGCACTGGAAGAGCTGTGCATCTGCTTCGGGCAGTTGCCATTCACCACCGCCCTGAGTTCCCTAGGTGTCATAGCCACTTTGAGATATATGTGGTGCCAGAGGTCTTGGTTTCCATGGCAGCGGGAAATGGCTTGGGCGCTGAACTTGTGTTTGGCTGTGGAGGTTTTGAGCGCCTTGAGTGAGGAGCTCCATGTAAGTTTAGTGTGGGTGCTCAACCTGCTTGATTCCATCCCTCTGGGCTCAATGGGCATTGGACCGGAAGTGACCAAACAGGGTTTCCTAGATAGCTGCTAGCACAGCAAATGGCATGTGAAGTTCACGAGGCAGGTGGAGTTGTTTTGGCACTGGAAGAGCTGTGCTGCTGCTTCGGGCAGTTGCCATTCACCACCGCCCTGAGTTCCCTAGGTGTCATATCCACTTTCAGACATATGTGGTGCCAGAGCACTTGGTTTCCATGGCAGCGGGAAATGGCTTGGGCGCTGAACTTGTGTTTGGCTGTGGAGTTTTGAGCGCCTTGAGTGAGGAACTCCATGTGAGTTTAGTGTGGGTGCTCAACCTGCTTGATTCCATCCCACTGGGCTCAATGGGCATTGGACCGGAAGTGACCAAACAGGGTTTCCTAGATAGCTGCTAGCACAGCTGATGGTATGTGAAGTTCATGAGGCAGGTGGAGTTGTTTTGGCACTGGAAGAGCTGTGCTGCTGCTTCGGGCAGTTGCCATTCACCACCGTCCTGAGTTCCCTAGGTGTCATATCCACTTTCAGAGATATGTACTGCCAGAGATCTTGGTTTCCATGGCAGCGGGAAATGGCTTGGGGCTGAACTTGTGTTTGGCTGTGCAGGTTTTGAGCGCCTTGAGTGAGGAGCTCCGTGTCAGTTTAGTGTGGGTGCTCAACCTGCTTGATTCCATCCCACTGGGCTCAATGGGCATTGGACCGGAAGTGACCCAACAGGGTTTCCTAGATAGCTGCTAGCACAGCTGATGGTATGTGAAGTGAATGAGGCAGGTGGAGTTGTTTTGGCACTGGAAGAGCTGTGCTGCTGCTTCGGGCAGTTGCCATTCACCACCGCCCTGAGTTCCCTAGGTGTCATAGCCACTTTGAGATATATGTGGTGCCAGAGGTCTTGGTTTCCATGGCAGCGTGAAATGCCTTGGGCGCTGAACTTGTGTTTGGCTGTGCAGGTTTTGAGCGCCTTGAGTGAGGAGCTCCATGTAAGTTTAGTGTGGGTGCTCAACCTGCTTGATTCCATCCCTCTGGGCTCAATGGGCATTGGACCGGAAGTGACCAAACAGGGTTTCCTAGATAGCTGCTAGCACAGCAAATGGCCTGTGAAGTTCACGAGGCAGGTGGAGTTGTTTTGGCACTGGAAGAGCTGTGCTGCTGCTTCGGGCAGTTGCCATTCACCACCGCCCTGAGTTCCCTAGGTGTCATATCCACTTTCAGACCTATGTGGTGCCAGAGCACTTGGTTTCCATGGCAGCGGGAAATGGCTTTTGCACTGAACTTGTGTTTGGCTGTGGAGTTTTGAGCGCCTTGAGTGAGGAACTCCATGTGAGTTTAGTGTGGGTGCTCAACCTGCTTGATTCCATCCCACTGGGCTCAATGGGCATTGGACCGGAAGTGACCAAACAGGGTTTCCTAGATAGCTGCTAGCACAGCTGATGGTATGTGAAGTTCATGAGGCAGGTGGAGTTGTTTTGGCACTGGAAGAGCTGTGCTGCTGCTTCGGGCAGTTGCCATTCACCACCGTCCTGAGTTCCCTAGGTGTCATATCCACTTTCAGACATATGTGGTGCCAGAGCACTTGGTTTCCATGGCAGCGGGAAATGGCTTGGGCGCTGAACTTGTGTTTGGCTGTGGAGTTTTGAGCGGCTTGAGTGAGGATCTCCATGTGAGTTTAGTGTGGGTGCTCAACCTGCTTGATTCCATCCCACTGGGCTCAATGGGCATTGGACCGGAAGTGACCAAACAGGGTTTCCTAGATAGCTGCTAGCACAGCTGATGGTATGTGAAGTGAATGAGGCAGGTGGAGTTGTTTTGGCACTGGAAGAGCTGTGCTGCTGCTTCGGGCAGTTGCCATTCACCACCGCCCTGAGTTTCCTAGGTGTCATAGCCACTTTCAGACATATGTGGTGCCAGAGCACTTGGTTTCCATGGCAGCGGGAAATGGCTTGGGCGCTGAACTTGTGTTTGGCTGTGGAGTTTTGAGCGCCTTGAATGAGGAGCTCCATGTTAGTTTAGTGTGGGTGCTCAACCTGCTTGATTCCATCCCACTGGGCTCAATGGGCATTGGACCGGAAGTGACCAAACAGGGTTTCCTAGATAGCTGCTAGCACAGCTGATGGTATGTGAAGTTCATGAGGCAGGTGGAGTTGTTTTGGCACTGGAAGAGCTGTGCTGCTGCTTCGGGCAGTTGCCATTCAACCCTCCGGTGAGTTCCCTAGGTGTCATATCCACTTTCAGACATATGTGGTGCCAGAGCACTTGGTTTCCATGACAGCGGGAAATGGCTTGGGCGCTGAACTTGTGTTTGGCTGTGGAGATTTGAGCGCCTTGAGTGAGGAGCTCCATGTTAGTTTAGTGTGGGTGCTCAACCTGCTTGATTCCATCCCACTGGGCTCAATTTGCATTGGACCGGAAGTGACCCAACAGGGTTTCCTAGATAGCTGCTAGCACAGCTGATGGTATGTGAAGTTCATGACTGAGGTGGAGTTGTTTTGGCACTGGAAGAGCTGTGCTGCTGCTTCGGGCAGTTGCCACTCACCACCGTCCTGAGTTTCCTAGGTGTCATATCCACTTTCAGACATATGTGGTGCCAGAGCACTTGGTTTCCATGGCAGCGTGAAATGGCTTGGGCGCTGAACTTGTGTTTGGCTGTGGAGTTTTGAGCGCCTTGAGTGAGGAGCTCCATGTGAGTTTAGTGTGGGTGCTCAACCTGCTTGATTCCATCCCACTGGGCTCAATGGGCATTGGACCGGAAGTGACCAAACAGGGTTTCCTAGATAGCTGCTAGCACAGCTGATGGTATGTGAAGTGAGTGAGGCAGGTGGAGTTGTTTTGGCCCTGGAAGAGCTGTGCTGCTGCTTCGGGCAGTTGCCGTTCACCACCGTCTTGAGTTCTCTAGGTGTCATATTCACTTTCAGACATATGTGGTGCCAGAGCACTTTGTTTCCATGGCACCGGGAAATGGCTTGGGCGCTGAACTTGTGTTTGGCTGTGCAGGTTTTGAGCGCCTTGAGTGAGGAGCTCCATGTGAGTTTAGTGTGGGTGCTCAACCTGCTTGATTCCATCCCACTGGGCTCAATGGGCATTGGACCGGAAGTGACCAAACAGGGTTTCCTAGATAGCTGCTAGCACAGCTGATGGTATGTGAAGTTCATGAGGCAGGTGGAGTTGTTTTGGCACTGGAAGAGCTGTGCTGCTGCTTCGGGCAGTTGCCATTCACCACCGCCCTGAGTTTCCTAGGTGTCATAGCCACTTTGAGATATATGTGCAGCCAGAGTTCTTGGTTTCCATGGCAGCGGGAAATGGCTTGGGGCTGAACTTGTGTTTGGCTGTGCAGGTTTTGAGCGCCTTGAGTGAGGAGCTCCGTGTCAGTTTAGTGTGGGTGCTCAACCTGCTTGATTCCATCCCACTGGGCTCAATGGGCATTGGACCGGAAGTGACCAAACAGGGTTTCCTAGATAGCTGCTAGCACAGCTGATGGTATGTGAAGTGAATGAGGCAGGTGGAGTTGTTTTGGCACTGGAAGAGCTGTGCTGCTGCTTCGGGCAGTTGCCATTCACCACCGCCCTGAGTTCCCTAGGTGTCATATCCTCTTTCAGACCTATGTGGTGCCAGAGCACTTGGTTTCCATGGCAGCGGGAAATGGCTTGGGTGCTGAACTTGTGTTTTGCTGTGGAGTTTTGAGCGCCTTGAGTGAGGAGCTCCATGTGAGTTTAGTGTGGGTGCTCAACCTGCTTGATTCCATCCCACTGGGCTCAATGGGCATTGGACCGGAAGTGACCAAACAGGGTTTCCTAGATAGCTGCTAGCACAGCTGATGGTATGTGAAGTGAATGAGGCAGGTGGAATTGTTTTGGCACTGGAAGAGCTGTGCTGCTGCTTCGGGCAGTTGCCATTCACCACCGCCCTGAGTACCCTAGGTGTCATATCCACTTTCAGACCTATGTGGTGCCAGAGCACTTGGTTTCCATGGCAGCGGGAAATGGCTTGGGCGCTGAACTTGTGTTTGGCTGTGGAGTTTTGAGCGCCTTGAGTGAGGATCTCCATGTTAGTTTAGTGTGGGTGCTCAACCTGCTTGATTCCATCCCACTGGGCTCAATGGGCATTGGACCGGAAGTGACCAAACAGGGTTTCCTAGATAGCTGCTAGCACAGCTGATGGTATGTGAAGTTCATGAGGCAGGTGGAGTTGTTTTGGCACTGGAAGAGCTGTGCTGCTGCTTCGGGCAGTTGCCGTTCACCACCGTCTTGAGTTCTCTAGGTGTCATATTCACTTTCAGACATATGTGGTGCCAGAGCACTTGGTTTCCATGGCAGCGGGAAATGGCTTGGGCGCTGAACTTGTGTTTGGCTGTGGAGTTTTGAGTGCCTTGAGTGAGGAGCTCCATGTGAGTTTAGTGTGGGTGCTCAACCTGCTTGATTCCATCCCACTGGGCTCAATTTGCATTGGACCGGAAGTGACCAAACAGGGTTTCCTAGAACGCTGCTAGCACAGCTGATGGTATGTGAAGTGAATGAGGCAGGTGGAGTTGTTTTGGCACTGGAAGAGCTGTGCTGCTGCTTCGGGCAGTTGCCGTTCACCACCGTCTTGAGTTTCCTAGGTGTCATATTCACTTTCAGACATATGTGGTGCCAGAGGACTTGGTTTCCATGGCAGCGGGAAATGGTTTGGGCGCTGAACTTGTGTTTGGCTGTGGAGTTTTGAGCGCCTTGAGTGAGGAGCTCCATGTTAGTTTAGTGTGGGTGCTCAACCTGCTTGATTCCATCCCACTGGGCTCAATGGGCATTGGACCGGAAGTGACCAAACAGGGTTTCCTAGATAGCTGCTAGCACAGCTGATGGTATGTGAAGTGAATGAGGCAGGTGGAGTTGTTTTGGCACTGGAAGAGCTGTGCATCTGCTTCGGGCAGTTGCCATTCACCACCGCCCTGAGTTCCCTAGGTGTCATATCCACTTTCAGACCTATGTGGTGCCAGAGCACTTGGTTTCCATGGCAGCGGGAAATGGCTTGGGAACTGAACTTGTATTTGGCTGTGGAGTTTTGAGCGCCTTGAGTGAGGAGCTCCATGTTAGTTTAGTGTGGGTGCTCAACCTGCTTGATTCCATCCCATCACGCTGGGCTCAATGGGCATTGGACCGGAAGTGACCAAACAGGGTTTCCTAGATAGCTGCTAGCACAGCTGATGGTATGTGAAGTTCATGAGGCAGGTGGAGTTGTTTTGGCACTGGAAGAGCTGTGCTGCTGCTTCGGGCAGTTGCCATTCACCACCGCCCTGAGTTCCCTAGGTGTCATAGCCACTTTCAGACATATGTGGTGCCAGAGCACTTGGTTTCCATGGCAGCGGGAAATGGCTTTTGCACTGAACTTGTGTTTTGCTGTGGAGTTTTGAGCGCCTTGAGTGAGGAGCTCCATGTGAGTTTAGTGTGGGTGGTCAACCTGCTTGATTCCATCCCACTGGGCTCAATGGGCATTGGACCGGAAGTGACCAAACAGGGTTTCCTAGATAGCTGCTAGCACAGCTGATGGTATGTGAAGTGAATGAGGCAGGTGGAATTGTTTTGGCACTGGAAGAGCTGTGCTGCTGCTTCGGGCAGTTGCCATTCACCACCGCCCTGAGTACCCTAGGTGTCATATCCACTTTCAGACATATGTGGTGCCAGAGCACTTGGTTTCCATGGCAGCGGGAAATGGCTTGGGCGCTGAACTTGTGTTTGGCTGTGGAGTTTTGAGCGCCTTGAGTGAGGAGCTCCATGTTAGTTTAGTGTGGGTGCTCAACCTGCTTGATTCCATCCCACTGGGCTCAATGGGCATTGGACCGGAAGTGACCAAACAGGGTTTCCTAGATAGCTGCTAGCACAGCTGATGGTATGTGAAGTGAATGAGGCAGGTGGAATTGTTTTGGCACTGGAAGAGCTGTGCTGCTGCTTCGGGCAGTTGCCATTCACCACCGCCCTGAGTACCCTAGGTGTCATATCCACTTTCAGACATATGTGGTGCCAGAGCACTTGGTTTCCATGGCAGCGGGAAATGGCTTGGGCGCTGAACTTGTGTTTGGCTGTGGAGTTTTGAGTGCCTTGAGTGAGGAGCTCCATGTGAGTTTAGTGTGGGTGCTCAACCTGCTTGATTCCATCCCACTGGGCTCAATTTGCATTGGACCGGAAGTGACCAAACAGGGTTTCCTAGAACGCTGCTAGCACAGCTGATGGTATGTGAAGTTCATGAGGCAGGTGGAGTTGTTTTGGCCCTGGAAGAGCTGTGCTGCTGCTTCGGGCAGTTGCCGTTCACCACCGTCTTGAGTTTCCTAGGTGTCATATTCACTTTCAGACATATGTGGTGCCAGAGCACTTGGTTTCCATGGCAGCGGGAAATGGTTTGGGCGCTGAACTTGTGTTTGGCTGTGGAGTTTTGAGCGCCTTGAGTGAGGAGCTCCATGTTAGTTTAGTGTGGGTGCTCAACCTGCTTGATTCCATCCCACTGGGCTCAATGGTCATTGGACCGGAAGTGACCAAACAGGGTTTCCTAGATAGCTGCTAGCACAGCTGATGGTATGTGAAGTTCATGAGGCAGGTGGAGTTGTTTTGGCACTGGAAGAGCTGTGCTGCTGCTTCGGGCAGTTGCCATTCACCACCGCCCTGAGTTCCCTAGGTGTCATATCCACTTTCAGACCTATGTGGTGCCAGAGCACTTGGTTTCCATGGCAGCGGGAAATGGCTTGGGAACTGAACTTGTATTTGGCTGTGGAGTTTTGAGCGCCTTGAGTGAGGAGCTCCATGTTAGTTTAGTGTGGGTGCTCAACCTGCTTGATTCCATCCCATCACGCTGGGCTCAATGGGCATTGGACCGGAAGTGACCAAACAGGGTTTCCTAGATAGCTGCTAGCACAGCTGATGGTATGTGAAGTGAATGAGGCAGGTGGAATTGTTTTGGCACTGGAAGAGCTGTGCTGCTGCTTCGGGCAGTTGCCATTCACCACCGCCCTGAGTACCCTAGGTGTCATATCCACTTTCAGACCTATGTGGTGCCAGAGCACTTGGTTTCCATGGCAGCGGGAAATGGCTTGGGCGCTGAACTTGTGTTTGGCTGTGGAGTTTTGAGTGCCTTGAGTGAGGAGCTCCATGTGAGTTTAGTGTGGGTGCTCAACCTGCTTGATTCCATCCCACTGGGCTCAATTTGCATTGGACCGGAAGTGACCAAACAGGGTTTCCTAGAACGCTGCTAGCACAGCTGATGGTATGTGAAGTTCATGAGGCAGGTGGAGTTGTTTTGGCCCTGGAAGAGCTGTGCTGCTGCTTCGGGCAGTTGCCGTTCACCACCGTCTTGAGTTTCCTAGGTGTCATATTCACTTTCAGACATATGTGGTGCCAGAGCACTTGGTTTCCATGGCAGCGGGAAATGGTTTGGGCGCTGAACTTGTGTTTGGCTGTGGAGTTTTGAGCGCCTTGAGTGAGGAGCTCCATGTTAGTTTAGTGTGGGTGCTCAACCTGCTTGATTCCATCCCACTGGGCTCAATGGGCATTGGACCGGAAGTGACCAAACAGGGTTTCCTAGATAGCTGCTAGCACAGCTGATGGTATGTGAAGTGAATGAGGCTGGTGGAGTTGTTTTGGCACTGGAAGAGCTGTGCATCTGCTTCGGGCAGTTGCCATTCACCACCGCCCTGAGTTCCCTAGGTGTCATATCCACTTTCAGACCTATGTGGTGCCAGAGCACTTGGTTTCCATGGCAGCGGGAAATGGCTTGGGAACTGAACTTGTATTTGGCTGTGGAGTTTTGAGCGCCTTGAGTGAGGAGCTCCATGTTAGTTTAGTGTGGGTGCTCAACCTGCTTGATTCCATCCCATCACGCTGGGCTCAATGGGCATTGGACCGGAAGTGACCAAACAGGGTTTCCTAGATAGCTGCTAGCACAGCTGATGGTATGTGAAGTGAATGAGGCAGGTGGAGTTGTTTTGGCACTGGAAGAGCTGTGCTGCTGCTTCGGGCAGTTGCCATTCACCACCGCCCTGAGTTCCCTAGGTGTCATAGCCACTTTCAGACATATGTGGTGCCAGAGCACTTGGTTTCCATGGCAGCGGGAAATGGCTTTTGCACTGAACTTGTGTTTTGCTGTGGAGTTTTGAGCGCCTTGAGTGAGGAGCTCCATGTGAGTTTAGTGTGGGTGGTCAACCTGCTTGATTCCATCCCACTGGGCTCAATGGGCATTGGACCGGAAGTGACCAAACAGGGTTTCCTAGATAGCTGCTAGCACAGCTGATGGTATGTGAAGTGAATGAGGCAGGTGGAGTTGTTTTGGCACTGGAAGAGCTGTGCTGCTGCTTCGGGCAGTTGCCATTCACCACCGCCCTGAGTACCCTAGGTGTCATATCCACTTTCAGACATATGTGGTGCCAGAGCACTTGGTTTCCATGGCAGCGGGAAATGGCTTGGGCGCTGAACTTGTGTTTGGCTGTGGAGTTTTGAGTGCCTTGAGTGAGGAGCTCCATGTGAGTTTAGTGTGGGTGCTCAACCTGCTTGATTCCATCCCACTGGGCTCAATTTGCATTGGACCGGAAGTGACCAAACAGGGTTTCCTAGAACGCTGCTAGCACAGCTGATGGTATGTGAAGTTCATGAGGCAGGTGGAGTTGTTTTGGCCCTGGAAGAGCTGTGCTGCTGCTTCGGGCAGTTGCCGTTCACCACCGTCTTGAGTTTCCTAGGTGTCATATTCACTTTCAGACATATGTGGTGCCAGAGCACTTGGTTTCCATGGCAGCGGGAAATGGTTTGGGCGCTGAACTTGTGTTTGGCTGTGGAGTTTTGAGCGCCTTGAGTGAGGAGCTCCATGTTAGTTTAGTGTGGGTGCTCAACCTGCTTGATTCCATCCCACTGGGCTCAATGGGCATTGGACCGGAAGTGACCAAACAGGGTTTCCTAGATAGCTGCTAGCACAGCTGATGGTATGTGAAGTTCATGAGGCAGGTGGAGTTGTTTTGGCACTGGAAGAGCTGTGCTGCTGCTTCGGGCAGTTGCCATTCACCACCGCCCTGAGTTCCCTAGGTGTCATATCCACTTTCAGACCTATGTGGTGCCAGAGCACTTGGTTTCCATGGCAGCGGGAAATGGCTTGGGAACTGAACTTGTATTTGGCTGTGGAGTTTTGAGCGCCTTGAGTGAGGAGCTCCATGTTAGTTTAGTGTGGGTGCTCAACCTGCTTGATTCCATCCCATCACGCTGGGCTCAATGGGCATTGGACCGGAAGTGACCAAACAGGGTTTCCTAGATAGCTGCTAGCACAGCTGATGGTATGTGAAGTGAATGAGGCAGGTGGAATTGTTTTGGCACTGGAAGAGCTGTGCTGCTGCTTCGGGCAGTTGCCATTCACCACCGCCCTGAGTACCCTAGGTGTCATATCCACTTTCAGACCTATGTGGTGCCAGAGCACTTGGTTTCCATGGCAGCGGGAAATGGCTTGGGCGCTGAACTTGTGTTTGGCTGTGGAGTTTTGAGTGCCTTGAGTGAGGAGCTCCATGTGAGTTTAGTGTGGGTGCTCAACCTGCTTGATTCCATCCCACTGGGCTCAATTTGCATTGGACCGGAAGTGACCAAACAGGGTTTCCTAGAACGCTGCTAGCACAGCTGATGGTATGTGAAGTTCATGAGGCAGGTGGAGTTGTTTTGGCCCTGGAAGAGCTGTGCTGCTGCTTCGGGCAGTTGCCGTTCACCACCGTCTTGAGTTTCCTAGGTGTCATATTCACTTTCAGACATATGTGGTGCCAGAGCACTTGGTTTCCATGGCAGCGGGAAATGGTTTGGGCGCTGAACTTGTGTTTGGCTGTGGAGTTTTGAGCGCCTTGAGTGAGGAGCTCCATGTTAGTTTAGTGTGGGTGCTCAACCTGCTTGATTCCATCCCACTGGGCTCAATGGGCATTGGACCGGAAGTGACCAAACAGGGTTTCCTAGATAGCTGCTAGCACAGCTGATGGTATGTGAAGTGAATGAGGCTGGTGGAGTTGTTTTGGCACTGGAAGAGCTGTGCATCTGCTTCGGGCAGTTGCCATTCACCACCGCCCTGAGTTCCCTAGGTGTCATATCCACTTTCAGACCTATGTGGTGCCAGAGCACTTGGTTTCCATGGCAGCGGGAAATGGCTTGGGAACTGAACTTGTATTTGGCTGTGGAGTTTTGAGCGCCTTGAGTGAGGAGCTCCATGTTAGTTTAGTGTGGGTGCTCAACCTGCTTGATTCCATCCCATCACGCTGGGCTCAATGGGCATTGGACCGGAAGTGACCAAACAGGGTTTCCTAGATAGCTGCTAGCACAGCTGATGGTATGTGAAGTGAATGAGGCAGGTGGAGTTGTTTTGGCACTGGAAGAGCTGTGCTGCTGCTTCGGGCAGTTGCCATTCACCACCGCCCTGAGTTCCCTAGGTGTCATAGCCACTTTCAGACATATGTGGTGCCAGAGCACTTGGTTTCCATGGCAGCGGGAAATGGCTTTTGCACTGAACTTGTGTTTTGCTGTGGAGTTTTGAGCGCCTTGAGTGAGGAGCTCCATGTGAGTTTAGTGTGGGTGGTCAACCTGCTTGATTCCATCCCACTGGGCTCAATGGGCATTGGACCGGAAGTGACCAAACAGGGTTTCCTAGATAGCTGCTAGCACAGCTGATGGTATGTGAAGTGAATGAGGCAGGTGGAGTTGTTTTGGCACTGGAAGAGCTGTGCTGCTGCTTCGGGCAGTTGCCGTTCACCACCGTCTTGAGTTCTCTAGGTGTCATATTCACTTTCAGACATATGTGGTGCCAGAGCACTTTGTTTCCATGGCAGCGGGAAATGGCTTGGGCGCTGAACTTGTGTTTGGCTGTGGAGTTTTGAGTGCCTTGAGTGAGGAGCTCCATGTGAGTTTAGTGTGGGTGCTCAACCTGCTTGATTCCATCCCACTGGGCTCAATTTGCATTGGACCGGAAGTGACCAAACAGGGTTTCCTAGAACGCTGCTAGCACAGCTGATGGTATGTGAAGTTCATGAGGCAGGTGGAGTTGTTTTGGCCCTGGAAGAGCTGTGCTGCTGCTTCGGGCAGTTGCCGTTCACCACCGTCTTGAGTTTCCTAGGTGTCATATTCACTTTCAGACATATGTGGTGCCAGAGCACTTGGTTTCCATGGCAGCGGGAAATGGTTTGGGCGCTGAACTTGTGTTTGGCTGTGGAGTTTTGAGCGCCTTGAGTGAGGAGCTCCATGTTAGTTTAGTGTGGGTGCTCAACCTGCTTGATTCCATCCCACTGGGCTCAATGGGCATTGGACCGGAAGTGACCAAACAGGGTTTCCTAGATAGCTGCTAGCACAGCTGATGGTATGTGAAGTGAATGAGGCAGGTGGAGTTGTTTTGGCACTGGAAGAGCTGTGCTGCTGCTTCGGGCAGTTGCCATTCACCACCGCCCTGAGTTCCCTAGGTGTCATAGCCACTTTCAGACATATGTGGTGCCAGAGCACTTGGTTTCCATGGCAGCGGGAAATGGCTTTTGCACTGAACTTGTGTTTTGCTGTGGAGTTTTGAGCGCCTTGAGTGAGGAGCTCCATGTGAGTTTAGTGTGGGTGGTCAACCTGCTTGATTCCATCCCACTGGGCTCAATGGGCATTGGACCGGAAGTGACCAAACAGGGTTTCCTAGATAGCTGCTAGCACAGCTGATGGTATGTGAAGTGAATGAGGCAGGTGGAATTGTTTTGGCACTGGAAGAGCTGTGCTGCTGCTTCGGGCAGTTGCCATTCACCACCGCCCTGAGTACCCTAGGTGTCATATCCACTTTCAGACCTATGTGGTGCCAGAGCACTTGGTTTCCATGGCAGCGGGAAATGGCTTGGGCGCTGAACTTGTGTTTGGCTGTGGAGTTTTGAGCGCCTTGAGTGAGGAGCTCCATGTGAGTTTAGTGTGGGTGGTCAACCTGCTTGATTCCATCCCACTGGGCTCAATGGGCATTGGACCGGAAGTGACCAAACAGGGTTTCCTAGATAGCTGCTAGCACAGCTGATGGTATGTGAAGTGAATGAGGCAGGTGGAGTTGTTTTGGCACTGGAAGAGCTGTGCTGCTGCTTCGGGCAGTTGCCGTTCACCACCGTCTTGAGTTCTCTAGGTGTCATATTCACTTTCAGACATATGTAGTGCCAGAGCACTTGGTTTCCATGGCAGCGGGAAATGGCTTGGGCGCTGAACTTGTGTTTGGCTGTGCAGGTTTTGAGTGCCTTGAGTGAGGAGCTCCATGTGAGTTTAGTGTGGGTGCTCAACCTGCTTGATTCCATCCCACTGGGCTCAATTTGCATTGGACCGGAAGTGACCAAACAGGGTTTCCTAGATAGCTGCTAGCACAGCTGATGGTATGTGAAGTTCATGACTGAGGTGGAGTTGTTTTGGCACTGGAAGAGCTGTGCTGCTGCTTCGGGCAGTTGCCATTCACCACCGCCCTGAGTTCCCTAGGTGTCATATCCACTTTCAGACATATGTGGTGCCAGAGCACTTGGTTTCCATGGCAGCGGGAAATGGCTTGGGCGCTGAACTTGTGTTTGTCTGTGGAGTTTTGAGCGCCTTGAGTGAGGAGCTCCATGTGAGTTTAGTGTGGGTGCTCAACCTGCTTGATTCCATCCCACTGGGCTCAATGGGCATTGGACCGGAAGTGACCAAACAGGGTTTCCTAGATAGCTGCTAGCACAGCTGATGGTATGTGAAGTTCATGAGGCAGGTGGAGTTGTTTTGGCACTGGAAGAGCTGTGCTGCTGCTTCGGGCAGTTGCCACTCACCACCGCCCTGAGTTTCCTAGGTGTCATATCCACTTTCAGACATATGTGGTGCCAGAGCACTTGGTTTCCATGGCAGCGGGAAATGGCTTGGGCGCTGAACTTGTGTTTGGCTGTGGAGTTTTGAGCGCCTTGAGTGAGGAGCTCCATGTGAGTTTAGTGTGGGTGCTCAACCTGCTTGATTCCATCCCACTGGGATCAATGGGCATTGGACCGGAAGTGAGCAAACAGGGTTTCCTAGATAGCTGCTAGCACAGCTGATGGTATGTGAAGTTCATGACTGAGGTGGAGTTGTTTTGGCACTGGAAGAGCTGTGCTGCTGCTTCGGGCAGTTGCCATTCAACACTGCCGTGAGTTCCCTAGGTGTCATATCCACTTTCAGACATATGTGGTGCCAGAGCACTTGGTTTCCATGGCACCGGGAAATGGCTTGGGCTCTGAACTTGTGTTTGGCTGTGCAGGGTTTAAGCGCCTTGAGTGAGGAGCTCCATGTTAGTTTAGTGTGGGTGCTCAACCTGCTTGATTCCATCCCACTGGGCTCAATGGGCATTGGACCGGAAGTGACCAAACAGGGTTTCCTAGATAGCTGCTAGCACAGCTGATGGTATGTGAAGTGAGTGAGGCAGGTGGAGTTGTTTTGGCCCTGGAAGAGCTGTGCTGCTGCTTCGGGCAGTTGCCGTTCACCACCGTCTTGAGTTCTCTAGGTGTCATATTCACTTTCAGACATATGTGGTGCCAGAGCACTTGGTTTCCATGGCACCGGGAAATGGCTTGGGCTCTGAACTTGTGTTTGGCTGTGCAGGTTTTGAGCGCCTTGAGTGAGGAGCTCCATGTGAGTTTAGTGTGGGTGCTCAACCTGCTTGATTCCATCCCACTGGGCTCAATGGGCATTGGACCGGAAGTGACCAAACAGGGTTTCCTAGATAGCTGCTAGCACAGCTGATGGTATGTGAAGTTCATGAGGCAGGTGGAGTTGTTTTGGCCCTGGAAGAGCTGTGCTGCTGCTTCGGGCAGTTGCCGTTCACCACCGTCTTGAGTTTCCTAGGTGTCATATTCACTTTCAGACATATGTGGTGCCAGAGCACTTGGTTTCCATGGCAGCGGGAAATGGTTTGGGCGCTGAACTTGTGTTTGGCTGTGGAGTTTTGAGCGCCTTGAGTGAGGAGCTCCATGTTAGTTTAGTGTGGGTGCTCAACCTGCTTGATTCCATCCCACTGGGCTCAATGGGCATTGGACCGGAAGTGACCAAACAGGGTTTCCTAGATAGCTGCTAGCACAGCTGATGGTATGTGAAGTGAATGAGGCAGGTGGAGTTGTTTTGGCACTGGAAGAGCTGTGCATCTGCTTCGGGCAGTTGCCATTCACCACCGCCCTGAGTTCCCTAGGTGTCATAGCCACTTTGAGATATATGTGGTGCCAGAGGTCTTGGTTTCCATGGCAGCGGGAAATGGCTTGGGCGCTGAACTTGTGTTTGGCTGTGGAGTTTTGAGCGCCTTGAGTGAGGAGCTCCATGTGAGTTTAGTGTGGGTGCTCAACCTGCTTGATTCCATCCCACTGGGCTCAATGGGCATTGGACCGGAAGTGACCAAACAGGGTTTCCTAGATAGCTGCTAGCACAGCAAATGGCATGTGAAGTTCACGAGGCAGGTGGAGTTGTTTTGGCACTGGAAGAGCTGTGCTGCTGCTTCGGGCAGTTGCCATTCACCACCGCCCTGAGTTCCCTAGGTGTCATAGCCACTTTCAGACATATGTGGTGCCAGAGCACTTGGTTTCCATGGCAGCGGGAAATGGCTTTTGCACTGAACTTGTGTTTGGCTGTCGAGTTTTGAGCGCCTTGAGTGAGGAGCTCCATGTGAGTTTAGTGTGGGTGCTCAACCTGCTTGATTCCATCCCACTGGGCTCAATTTGCATTGGACCGGAAGTGACCAAACAGGGTTCCCTAGAACGCTGCTAGCACAGCTGATGGTATGTGAAGTTCATGAGGCAGGTGGAGTTGTTTTGGCCCTGGAAGAGCTGTGCTGCTGCTTCGGGCAGTTGCCGTTCACCACCGTCTTGACTTTCCTAGGTGTCATATTCACTTTCAGACATATGTGGTGCCAGAGCACTTGGTTTCCATGGCAGCGGGAAATGGTTTGGGCGCTGAACTTGTGTTTGGCTGTGGAGTTTTGAGCGCCTTGAGTGAGGAGCTCCATGTTAGTTTAGTGTGGGTGCTCAACCTGCTTGATTCCATCCCACTGGGCTCAATGGGCATTGGACCGGAAGTGACCAAACAGGGTTTCCTAGATAGCTGCTAGCACAGCTGATGGTATGTGAAGTGAATGAGGCAGGTGGAGTTGTTTTGGCACTGGAAGAGCTGTGCATCTGCTTCGGGCAGTTGCCATTCACCACCGCCCTGAGTTCCCTAGGTGTCATATCCACTTTCAGACCTATGTGGTGCCAGAGCACTTGGTTTCCATGGCAGCGGGAAATGGCTTGGGAACTGAACTTGTATTTGGCTGTGGAGTTTTGAGCGCCTTGAGTGAGGAGCTCCATGTTAGTTTAGTGTGGGTGCTCAACCTGCTTGATTCCATCCCATCACGCTGGGCTCAATGGGCATTGGACCGGAAGTGACCAAAGAGGGTTTCCTAGATAGCTGCTAGCACAGCTGATGGTATGTGAAGTGAATGAGGCAGGTGGAGTTGTTTTGGCACTGGAAGAGCTGTGCTGCTGCTTCGGGCAGTTGCCATTCACCACCGCCCTGAGTTCCCTAGGTGTCATAGCCACTTTCAGACATATGTGGTGCCAGAGCACTTGGTTTCCATGGCAGCGGGAAATGGCTTTTGCACTGAACTTGTGTTTGGCTGTGGAGTTTTGAGCGCCTTGAGTGAGGAACTCCATGTGAGTTTAGTGTGGGTGCTCAACCTGCTTGATTCCATCCCACTGGGCTCAATGGGCATTGGACCGGAAGTGACCAAACAGGGTTTCCTAGATAGCTGCTAGCACAGCTGATGGTATGTGAAGTTCATGAGGCAGGTGGAGTTGTTTTGGCACTGGAAGAGCTGTGCTGCTGCTTCGGGCAGTTGCCATTCACCACCGTCCTGAGTTCGCTAGGTGTCATATCCACTTTCAGAGATATGTGCTGCCAGAGCACTTGGTTTCCATGGCAGCGGGAAATGGCTTGGGCGCTGAACTTGTGTTTTGCTGTGGAGTTTTGAGCGCCTTGAGTGAGGAGCTCCATGTGAGTTTAGTGTGGGTGCTCAACCTGCTTGATTCCATCCCACTGGGCTCAATGGGCATTGGACCGGAAGTGACCAAACAGGGTTTCCTAGATAGCTGCTAGCACAGCTGATGGTATGTGAAGTGAATGAGGCAGGTGGAGTTGTTTTGGCACTGGAAGAGCTGTGCTGTTGCTTCGGGCAGTTGCCGTTCACCACCGTCTTGAGTTCTCTAGGTGTCATATTCACTTTCAGACATATGTGGTGCCAGAGCACTTTGTTTCCATGGCAGCGGGAAACAGCTTGGGCGCTGAACTTGTGTTTGGCTGTGGAGTTTTGAGTGCCTTGAGTGTGGAGCTCCATGTTAGTTTAGTTTGGGTGCTCAACCTGCTTGATTCCATGCCACTGGGCTTAATTGGCATTGGACCGGAAGTGACCCAACAGGGTTTCCTAGATAGCTGCTAGCACAGCTGATGGTATGTGAAGTGAATGAGGCAGGTGGAGTTGTTTTGGCACTGGAAGAGCTGTGCTGCTGCTTCGGGCAGTTGCCATTCACCACCGCCCTGAGTTCCCTAGGTGTCATAGCCACTTTGAGATATATGTGCTGCCACAGATCTTGGTTTCCATGGCAGCGGGAAATGGCTTGGGGCTGAACTTGTGTTTGGCTGTGCAGGTTTTGAGCGCCTTGAGTGAGGAGCTCCGTGTCAGTTTAGTGTGGGTGCTCAACCTGCTTGATTCCATCCCACTGGGCTCAATGGGCATTGGACCGGAAGTGACCCAACAGGGTTTCCTAGATAGCTGCTAGCACAGCTGATGGTATGTGAAGTGAATGAGGCAGGTGGAGTTGTTTTGGCACTGGAAGAGCTGTGCTGCTGCTTCGGGCAGTTGCCATTCACCACCGCCCTGAGTTCCCTAGGTGTCATATCCTCTTTCAGACCTATGTGGTGCCAGAGCACTTGGTTTCCATGGCAGCGGGAAATGGCTTGTGTGCTGAACTTGTGTTTTGCTGTGGAGTTTTGAGCGCCTTGAGTGAGGAGCTCCATGTGAGTTTAGTGTGGGTGCTCAACCTGCTTGATTCCATCCCACTGGGCTCAATGGGCATTGGACCGGAAGTGACCAAACAGGGTTTCCTAGATAGCTGCTAGCACAGCTGATGGTATGTGAAGTTCATGACTGAGGTGGAATTGTTTTGGCACTGGAAGAGCTGTGCTGCTGCTTCGGGCAGTTGCCATTCACCACCGCCCTGAGTACCCTAGGTGTCATATCCACTTTCAGACCTATGTGGTGCCAGAGCACTTGGTTTCCATGGCAGCGGGAAATGGCTTGGGCGCTGAACTTGTGTTTGGCTGTGGAGTTTTGAGCGCCTTGAGTGAGGAGCTCCATGTGAGTTTAGTGTGGGTGCTCAACCTGCTTGATTCCATCCCACTGGGCTCAATGGGCATTGGACCGGAAGTGACCAAACAGGGTTTCCTAGATAGCTGCTAGCACAGCTGATGGTATGTGAAGTGAATGAGGCAGGTGGAGTTGTTTTGGCACTGGAAGAGCTGTGCTGCTGCTTCGGGCAGTTGCCATTCACCACCGCCCTGAGTTCCCTAGGTGTCATAGCCACTTTGAGATATATGTGCTGCCAGAGATCTTGGTTTCCATGGCAGCGGGAAATGGCTTGGGCGCTGAACTTGTGTTTGGCTGTGCAGGTTTTGAGCGCCTTGAGTGAGGAGCTCCATGTAAGTTTAGTGTTTGTGCTCAACCTGCTTGATTCCATGCCACTGGGCTCAATGGGCATTGGACCGGAAGTGACCCAACAGGGTTTCCTAGATAGCTGCTAGCACAGCTGATGGTATGTGAAGTTCATGAGGCAGGTGGAGTTGTTTTGGCACTGGAAGAGCTGTGCTGCTGCTTCGGGCAGTTGCCGTTAACCACCGTCCTGAGTTCTCTAGGTGTCATATTCACTTTCAGACATATGTGGTGCCAGAGCACTTGGTTTCCATGGCAGCGGGAAATGGCTTGGGCGCTGAACTTGTGTTTGGCTGTGGAGTTTTGAGCGCCTTGAGTGAGGAGCTCCATGTAAGTTTAGTGTGGGTGCTCAACCTGCTTGATTCCATCCCACTGGGCTCAATGGGCATTGGACCGGAAGTGACCCAACAGGGTTTCCTAGATAGCTGCTAGCACAGCTGATGGTATGTGAAGTTCATGAGGCAGGTGGAGTTGTTTTGGCACTGGAAGAGCTGTGCTGCTGCTTCGGGCAGTTGCCGTTCACCACCGTCTTGAGTTCTCTAGGTGTCATATTCAGTTTCAGACATATGTGGTACCAGAGCACTTTGTTTCCATGGCAGCGGGAAATGGCTTGGGCGCTGAACTTGTGTTTGGCTGTGGAGTTTTGAGTGCCTTGAGTGAGGAGCTCCATGTTAGTTTAGTGTGGGTGCTCAACCTGCTTGATTCCATCCCACTGGGCTCAATGGGCATTGGACCGGAAGTGACC